>NC_136615.1:27924393-28176287 GCF_933228915.1 Telmatherina bonti
CAACATATTGTTTCATGTAGGAGACCCCTTGTTGTAACTATCAAGCTTGTAACACTCATTTTCAGATGGTGTTTTTTCTTTTTTTTAACGTGGTCATAAACCATCGCTGAACGTTGCCAACTTGGAACTACATTGTACCAAAGACAGTCACAGAAACACAAATTCAGTAAGTCAGAGATTAGGAAACAATGCTTTCCACCTGCAGGATGGAAAAAGGTTTGGTAACACTTTATAATAATGGTACAAATCATATGTGTAACCCGTGATGAACTAATGCATTCATTTATGAAGACTTTATCAAGAATTCCTGTTGCTGATCATGAACTAATGATGATCTCAATGTTGATTCATGTGATTACTTGACCCCTAATTGATCATCAGTTACTGAACATTAGTTCACTGTTAAGTCATCAATATGTAAACAAAGTTGCCAGTTTAGATACAAGTATATCATTTAATTCCCTGCTACTTTGTTTTATTTATTTTTTATCTAAAGCAAGACACAGCAAGACACACTGAAAGAAGTTCACTTAGGTGAACATGAATATGTAAAAGTACTGGAAGGAATTATTCAGGTTTTAAAATCACTAAAAATGCAGTACATTTAACGCATGTTAAGAAGATATGACACCGGTATGTATGGAAATGCTTTATATTAAATACATAGCTGCTTTAGAAACAACAACACAATAAATAAACCTAAACTTAACTTTTATTAGTAGTCACCCAAAGCGTTTTCATTTCCATATTCACACAAATGAACGTCTTTGAGTGTGTCTTGTATAAATAAAAATGAAAATAGACTTAGTAGCAGAGAATTAAATATGTTTTTATTTAAACTGGTCAGCATATTGATGAATTAACAGTGAACTAATGTTCATTAATTGATGATCAATAAAGGATCACGTAAACACATGAATCAACATTGACATCATCTTAAGTTCATGATGAGAAAACAGGAATTCATGATAAAGTCTTTATTAATAAATACATTAGTTCATCATGAGTTACATTTTACCTAAGTATATGATATATACCATTACTGGAAAGTTTTACCAAAGTTTTTTTTATACTATTAGCATTTAGCAACACATATTTGCATTTTAATGTGGTGTGAGTGTATGTGTGTGTGTGTGTGTGTGTGTGTGTGTGTGTGTGTGTGTGTGTGTGTGTGTGTGTGTGTGTGTGTGTGTGTGTGTCTCATTAGCAGAGCTTCTGCATTTCATGGCTCTGCACTATGTTGGGTCTGCTTGACACAACCAGCAGGGTAAAGCAGAGCAGACTGATACAAAGCACAGAATGAAAGTTAAAGTCAAGATGAATTATTTGCAGCAATGAAAACGTATCATATTACTGCACATGATAAAGCAAGTGTTAACCCTCCAAAACGGCCCTTATTTGGGATAATGTATGTTCTTTACTTTCTTGCAAAGGACCTTACTGCCGGCTTCATGCTTCCTATGTCTGCAGTTGCCTTTTATTGTGGACTTTTTTGGTCAGCTGTGCCAGAAGCGAATAAAATCGAACCGGCTAATCTGACAAATAATCACAAGTGAACAAGACTTTAAGGGTTAACACTTCTGTATAATTTGCAGGTGTACAAGCACCAAGGTTAACATCTTAGCTTGAGCCGTTGCTTTTCCGCTTAAGCTCTTAAGATTAAATATTTAGGATAAAGTTTCCGACATCAGACAAAAAGCCTGAAAGCATGCTTCTCTGTAAGCTCGGCCATACACAGGCGGCGGACTCTGGAGGGTAACATCTGCATGCAGACCAGGTTTCATGCTGCAGACTGAAATGTTTCTTTGGATAACTTTGGCCTTCTAATGGTGATCGATGTCACTGGAACTAAACCCAAGGTACTATAAATGTCAGCGCAGAACATAATGTCTATAAATAAAACAGTTGTTGAGACAGTTCCCTAACAAAACCACATGAGTATGAGCGTCGACAAAAACTGTTTTTTTTCACAACTTTTTTGTACAATGTCTCAAAAATGTGCTGTTAGACTTTGTTACTGTAAGGCCCAAAGTTAAAATGGATATTTTCTGGTATTTTATTTCCAAAATTCGATATTTTTTTTCCTATTATTTCTACAAACAGATCAGTGTTGGCATATATTTACAACATTTGCTTTCAAATTATGAAATAGCAAAGCTAATTTCCTCCTCATGTAACTAACTCCAGAGTTCCAGAGTTATTCCCAGCATAGAACCGGCTTCTGGATCAGTTTATTCAGTCTCTGTATGTCTCTGGTTCGGATGCTGCTGGCCCAACAGATGTGAAAGGTGACTGAACTTTCCACAACAGACTTGTAGAAGATACGTTGCAGACATTAAATGATCTTAGCTTCATTAGGAAGCAGAATCTACTCTGTACCTTCTTTTAGGTGCCTCTGTGTTGCATCTCCTGTCCACTCTGTTGTTTAGCTGAACTCTGACGTACTTGTCTCATTTAGTCCTGTTCCTCCTGACGTCTGTGTTTCAGGTGAGGTGATTTTGAGCAGGTTTTCAGCACCTGGCTGACACCATCTGGACCTGCAGCCTTATTCCTGCTCGGTTTCTCCAGCTGTTTCTTCAGCTGACTGCAGGATACTGACAGGCTAGAGGTGGAGGCAGAGGAGGTCTCAGTAGATGTGTAGGGAGATGAGGCTGACAGAGTGGAGGTGTGACAGGAGGGTGTGTGGTCTGCTGGGCTGGAAGCAGAGGGTGGACTGAACCTACTGAACATGTTCAGCTCATTAAGTCTTTCCAGACTTCTGTCATTCTGATCTCCCTTTCACCTGAAGCTGTTGATCCTTCACAGCCCTGACCAAACATCAGTCAGGTTGCTTTTACTAAGTCATAGTATGTTGACTTTTCAAGTTAAACATAAGCATCAAAGTGTATACCAACATGTAGCTTTTAGTGGGAGTAACAGGAACCAGTAAACTGTCCTGTCCTTTAGAAGCACGATGAAGTAAAACAAGCATACCCACAAGGAGGTGGTGTTGATTTACATGACCAGCATCATGACGTTTTGTTGGCTGGATGCCTTTTAACTGCTTCCTTTCATAACCCAAGAATATGAAAAGCTAGAAAGCACCCAGACCAGTGCAGACCTTTGTCAGACCAGTGTAGAGCTCTGCCAGGCCACTGTACTTGTTGGCATTATGTATTTGTAAGAAGCTCCGATGACAAAACTCTCATATCTCCCCATAGTAAAGAACCCTTTAAAAATACCTGGATCCAATTGGTAATCTGGATCCGTCCCAAATAGAATAATTTGTTTCTTATTCATTTTCTAAGATTTGCTGAAAAATGTAATCAAAATCTGTCCTTAAAGTTTTGAGTTATGTTACTAACAAACAGGCAGAACACTGCCACGTATATGACCTCCATCTTGGTAGACACATCGGTTTGTCTGAGAGCAAAGAGGGAGTTTGAGTTCAAAGACAAGAGATGGAGCTTGAGTTCACAGTGTTTGCACACAAAACATGAAGAGAGTGGTAAATAATTAAAACACAACATATCTGCATGCAAGCAGGGTTTTTGAATGTGTAAACACAGTTTTTCAAGAAGGCAGTATGACAAGTATGTGCGCATGATTATATACAAGATGTTACAGGTGTAATGTATCTAAAAAATAAATAAATGAAAATTAAAACACAAGCAGTTTTTTTTTGTTTGTTTTGTTTTGTTTTGTTTTTTTTAATTTTTTCTTTTAGATTAGTTTGATTTTTTTTTTTTGTATTTTCTAGATGACAATAACAAAGATCAAGGAAGAGTCAGAACAGGTCAAAATGAAGTTTGGAAAGATATTTTATAAAAATGTTTTATATATCTATACATATATGTAAATATTTAAAAAAAACAAAAAAAAAAACAACAACTAATATATGTAAATTTCTGGCTTTAAACCTCACTGTTTTTGACTCGCTCGATGCCACAGAGACATCTAAATCTAAGCTGTATATTCACTTGGGGGAAAAAAAGCCCCTTAGACTCAGTATTTAGTAAATCGGTCAGAAATATTGGTCAGGCATGGGGTGTTGATAAAATATACAAAAACTGCATCCAATCAATTTCAATTCAGGATGCAAATCCACAAAATAAGAAAATTGCCAACAGGGACAAATATCTAGATGGAGTAATCAGACATGGTATCCAACTGTAACTAAAGAATAACCTAAATAAAGTTAAAAAAAAAAAAAAAAAGTATCATGGTAGACCTGTATATGAATACATCGCTCCTGCCAATCCTGGTCCTTTATGCACTTCTACAAACCATCTCCAATACTTTATTAAACCCATGAGGAAAAATAGACTGCAGTGGGAAGTAGAGCCAACAAATATCCCTCCCTGAGCTGGAGGGAACAAACAGTCTGGAATCAGCTGTCTGTCTCTTCTAATGGCAGGAAACCAAGGACCTTCAATGAAAACTAACTGCACTCAGATATGAAGCCCCCACTGTCATAAATAATAAAGCACTTAAGGCTCTGCTGCTTTTATCATTGTGAGAACTGCAAATAAAATTTGGTGGGTCATGTGGAAAAAAGCAGGTAGAAAAAGCTCTATATCATGAGCATCTTTTAAACCGTTACTATGAGAATGAAATATTACACACTGCAAATGGTATTTCAGCAACCTTCCTGTTTCTCTACATTAAATCAGAAAATACTCCAAAAAAAACACTTGCAAAACTGAAAATTTATGAGCAGAAATAAAGTCTGAAAGGCCAACGGGGAAAACAAGTTAAGTCCTCTCTTTCTGCTAACTTTGGTTTAATTAAATAAAAAGGAAAGTCTCTGGATGTCAGAAAACTTTATTATCAAATATCCCAGCTGATTAATTTGGGGAAAATACATATGAAACAATCCCTGGATGCTTGTGCATTGAGCCATCTGTATATGTAACTGAAATAGCACAAAAAAACAGCTTTAGTTTTCCAGATGAAAGTGCAGAGACACTTGCATCAGGGCTGATGTACGCCTACAGATACGAGAAAATATTACATAGCTTTCAAGGTTTTCTTCTTCCTATTGACACGATGTCAGCCTCTGCCGCTGCTGCTGCTCCTGCTGTTATATCTAAAAGCTCTGGAGAGTCACACAGAGCCTGGAAAACTGCAACAGAGCTGGCAGAATATACTGCTCCCGTCACTGAGCCAGTCATACACCTACCGTTGTGTCGTATATCTGCTTATTTGTTATTACGCACATTAAAGCTGCTTAAAAGAAAACCATCAAAGAACAACGTGAACTGATGTGACCTGCAGAATGATGGGATTGATCCGCCATCTTGAAGCAACCAGCGTTCTGTTACAGCAGTCAATGAAGTGGCTGTCTTTTTTTTTTTTTTTTCATCTTATTCAGAAAATCCTGACAAATATTTAATCTTTTCAACTTTTGATGCCGGTGTGTGTATTCAGCTGCAGCAGTTCTCATAATCTGCACAGGAATGAAATCAGCCGACAGATTTTCATTCCACGATTCCCGTCTTGTAGGCAGTGGAGTGATTAAAAACATCCCACAGACTTCTGCAGAAGCTTCTCCAGATGATGTAGCTCTGGATGCTGTCGTGTGGATATGAAAAGGACAGTTCATGTGAGAAGAAGTAAAAGATGGCTGCATTCACACACTGTCAACAAGATGAACAGGATGTCGACTGAACAGGTGAGATGGAACACTTTATCGTGATAGGAAAGTTTCCTTCTCACATATTTTAGGTCATAAACCTGAAAGTTTGGAGGTAAACAGCAGTCTTGAATGTGAATATATTTTTCTGTGAACTGAATGCAACACATTTTAAAGAACATGAAAGAATTTGTTTTGATTCCCCAGGTGTTGAAGCCAGAATGTACCCTCGTCCTCAAATGTATTCATACCCTTTCATTAAAGAAAGAAAAAAAAACATCTTCCTGTGGAATAAGCTCAAATTGACAAAAGTAATGATGAATAAAAATTTGATGAAAATCATGACATTATTTTTAGGGCTGTGGCGATATGTTTTTGTCCAGATTCTATTCCGATGTTTTAGGTGCCAATTCCATTTAAATTGTGATTCCCACAATTCTTTGATATTGTTTATTTTGGTAGATTAAAAACAAAACAAAAATGTACAAAACTTTTTTTTGCTCATCATTTTTCTTGAGTTCAATGAGGAGAAAACAACACAGCAGCCAGACCATCATTCTGCTGCTATAATGCCCAAATAGACAAGTAAAAAGATTATTTAAAAAATTAAAATGACAAAAATTTTATAGTGAATTATTTTAATTCATATGAAAAAAAAAATCCATTTTAAAATTGTGAAGCAAAAAACCCCAATTCTTTTGCATTTTTAAATTATTCTAATTGAAACTATAAACTATAACTAAAAAAACAAGACTCTCTCTTTCTCTCTCTCATCCTTGATGCCACTGTCACTGGATTTCTTCCTACCCTGCATCCCATCTGGAGTCTCTGCTACAGAGGTGTAACTGTTCAATGGAGCAGGGGTCCAGATAGTGACTGTGCCGCCTGAAGTGGAACTCGGGTTTACTGCTACAATCATGGGCAGAATGATGGAGTGCTACACCTGGAGTGCAGCATCCGTCACACTGCACCACTGCCAGCTGGCAGGGGTCCCACCACCAGCCTCTAACCCTCTGCCCGTTGGTCCCTGAGTTCCTGAAAAACGACTTCAGGATGAAATTGACTGAGCCTGTGAACATAGTCTTCATATACAAGCTGGAAAAAAGAATATGAACAATCTGTGAACAGAATAAGCGAATATGATTAACCACATCACCTCGTGACATCACAAGGAAATGTTTAACATTCTAGAGACGCCGTTATACATCCTGGAGCTTCTCAATATGACATGTCAGAGAGGTTGTGAAACTCTACAACATGACAGCACAAGGAGACTGGAACACATTTCTACAGTATGATGACATCAGCTTGACACGTTCTGTGCTATGACATCACACATAAATCAGAAAAGGGAAAGTGAAAATAATATAGAGATCAAACAGTGACATAACAGTGAGAAATGTGACATCATGAAGGCAGGAAAATCTTCATACACAGATCAAACTGACATCAAATGGTGACATTACACCAAAGACAAAAGCTGAAAGATCAGAGTCAAATCAAAAACGACAAACACATTAAGGTAGCAAAGAGATCACACAAAGATCAAACTGTGACACAATAGAGACAAATATGACATTATAAAGGCGGCTCACGTGCAGATGTAGTGACAGTGAAGCTACAAGTATGACGTCATTCTGGTTGTGAGCAGATCAAGCAAAGATAAAACAGTGACATGTCAGAGATGAATATGACATAACGGTGGCATAAACAACATGCACAGATCAAACAGTGATGTCACAGAGTTGAAAATGACATCATAATGATGGCAACGGATGACGGATCAAACAACTTGATCACAGAAATAAATTTGACGTTAAAAAGGAAACAAGATTGTTTCTGTGTTGCTGTTGTTGCTGTGATGCAACAGACATTGATTATATCTGAAACTCTACTTTGACATAATTAAGAAAACCGTAAACCTCACTTATCACGAACATTTTCGTTCATTTGCAAAACCCTCCATCTTAATCTGATCATCCTTTTAGATGCGCTACGACTTACTTTAAATAAAAGCTGGACGACCCCAAAGACCCACTTTAAAAAAAAAAAAAAGTTAAAACATTTATAAAGACTGAAGTTTTAATTTTACAAACAGCATTTCATAGAGATCATTTTAGTGGTGAACAATATAAATGACACATTTCCAATTTTATCGTTAAAATGAAACCCTGATAATCCCAAAATGCTTGATAATATTTTGTAATAGCAGTTAGATCATGTGGGCTTTATTTGAGGTATTTATTTGCAACACTTTGTCTGTTTATTTATTCTTTTTTTAAATAAATACATTCATTTACATATTTATTTATTTTTTATTGATTTTTAATCTTTTAGATATCATAGTCTTACTTAATTTTATGACATATTTTATGTACTTTTTATGTATGTACATATTACTTAGGTTTTTGGTAGGGGTTCTACACTGCAGCCATAAGGCTGCGGTGTGGACCCCGGCCTGGGCGTTCCCTGTAACTGTGTCTCTGTTGGTCATTCCTGGGGCGTTACCTGACATGGACGGATTCGCCAGATGCCGTTTCCTCGCAGCAGTGTCAAGCCAGATACAGAGCCAGATATAGAGACAGAATACTGACGTTATTAGTTTTTATTTTGGAATAAATGGTCAGAGGAAGGGTTGGGTTGTGTACTTGTATGGATAATGTATGTGTCTGTTTTTATGTGAGAAACTGTTTTTATTTTTATGTTTATTTTTTATGCACTTTGATATGCTTTTGTATAAAAAGTGCTGATTTGTCCCAAGAAATAGTATAGTAAAATAAAAACAGTGACATCAGGTTTGTTGGGCATCCAGATTAAGTTTAAGATTAAGTTGTTTTTTAGAATCGGATTTTATTGTTCACAAGGAGCTATGAGCCCATGCATGCGCCTGACTGTGCACATGCGAAATGGTTTCCATTGGTTATGTGTGATTTTAGTGTGTGGAATCATTTCTGTAGTTTTTGTTATTTTAGTTTTTATTCAGAATTATACTAATGTGATTAATTTATTTGACAACAAAAGCTGGATCTGCCTTTTTTTCATGCAAGTCTTTTAAGGCAATCCAGAAAGTTTTCCTTAAATAAAATGATTTTTTTTTTTTTTCATGGAAATTAAATCCAGAAATAATCACAAGAGATATTCCAAAACTTCCTGAAACTGAATCATGAAACAAGAAGCTCATAGCTAAATCCAGTCACCATTATATTCATGCCGGGAAAAGAGATTTATTTCACGGTTCAGTGTTGACATGACAGAATTAAAAGAACCATTTCTGCTTATTCAAATTGATGCAGTAATCCCTGCATTTGCAGAATTCAGAACATTCCTGAGGATGGCTTAGCAAAGTCCCAGCCATTAACTGCACGCCTCAGGCTGTCTTTCCATTTCATTTCCTCTTTTCCACCATAGTTGATGCCCTGTCCTGTTTTTTGTCAACCCAGCAGCAATCATCTCTAAATGATTTCTCTGACAAACTGGACCGGACTGCATCTATTCTTCAACAGGCTTCCCTGAGACTGGAGATATCCCTTTGAATCTCTGGAGAGTCCTGCTTGCCACAGGAAATCAAATTAGGATTGACATTTCTTTGTGTCTACAAGGGGGAGGAAAAACAAGTGTCCTACATTTGACAGATCTAAGAGCCCCATCAGTCTTTTTCAGGCTTGAACGGCGGTCTAACAAAGCTTTCCTTCTCTGCTTTCAGAGCGAAAGCTTGAGCTACATGTTGTACATGTCTGACAGCAGGTCGGAGAAACTCAGCATGCAGCTGATGGGAAAATTACAAACTAGTAACAAGTGTGGGAGGCTTCAGTAAAACTATGTTCAAACAGTCATCTAATCATATACTGTATGTTACAGAGACGGTGCTTGCAGAATGGGCTCCTTAACAACCGGCTTTATTGTCTTATTACAAGCAGACGTTTAACACCGACTGCAGGGGCACTGTCCATTATGTTACGATATAAAACGTCCCTCTCTGAGATGACCTGGGATTTCAGAGATGGAGTCATTGAGTTTTGCCTTCTTGGTAGAGATAGATTTACCAAGTCAGGGAAATTAGCATGAGGCAACACCGGAGGTCGTAAAGGCAGAAACAACCCATGTGATCCAATCACCATACCGATACACCATACTCAATAATGACCAAAGTAATCTGCTGAAAGCAATGCAGGTTTGTTAACCAACAGATCAGCTGTTAAGCCGTCTCAGGTCCTTTTCGAACAGTGCAGGTCCTGCATATTTATTACACAGATGTTACACAGGCGTTTCTAGCTTACAGCCATTATGCTGGTCAAGAGGCTGTGACTGTAACGGTTGTGACAACCATAAGGGCCGATCAATAACTAAACAAATATAACTCATCCAATTCTACATTTTATGTATCATATAAAAATATAAATAACTAATAAATATCTGGTCATAGTCAGGTCTTATATTAGTTCAATTACAGCTCAAATGAAAATCACTTTGCATGTCATTATTTACTGAACATCATGCTAAAATGCAGCAGTGTGTGAAAAATTAAGTCCCCCTTCACTGCTTCCACTGGATTTAAGAGGGAACGTATCAGTGAGGTGCTGCTGATGGAATGCACTTGATCAATAGGCCATTCGCAGGCGTAAGTACCTCTATAAAAACCGAGGGTTTGGTTGTTTCCTGAGCAGTAAGGCGTGTGTTCACTGAATGCAAAGAAATAAAAGCAGCAATGATTTTAGAGAAGCAATAAGTCTGGAGAGGGTTCCGGGGACATTTCCTAACAATGTGGATGTGAGAACCATTATTCACAAGCGGAAAACACAGAAGACTTAGAACATGGCATGCTTGTTGGTCTGATCTGGGATTCTTACACGCAACCATTTCTAGGTTTGACGGAGAATGGTCTGTAAAGGAGACAATAATCAAATAAAAACACCTCTTGATGTCAGTGGAATCTGGAGAGACTGGCTGGAGATGATAGAAAAGGCAACAGAAAGTCACATAACCACTGCTTGAGACTCAAGTATACAAAATACAGCGCCACATGAGGCCATATTTTACACAAACTCACCAAATTTAGTCAGTAGAAGATGGAAAAAAAAATTTGTTTTGATTTAGCTGTGATATTCACATGGCAGAGTCAGAATCTGGCATCAGCAGCATAAAAGCATGAATCCATCCAGCCTTGAATCAACAGTTTAGGCTGCTTGTGGCATTGTAATATTATGGGGGATGGTTTTTGTGGTCATCTTGGGGCTTTTTTTTGTTCTATCTTGCATCATTTAAACACCACAGCCTACCTGAGTATTTTATCTGACCATGTCCATCCCTTTATGAGCACAGTGTAGCATCTTCTGATGGAAACTTCCAGCAGGATGATGCACCATGTCACACAGCTCACATCCCCTCCAGCTGCTTTCTTCAACATGACGATGAGTTCACTGCACTCTGCTCTGTTTGTGCATGTGTGTGGATGTCTGTTAGAGAGACAATAATGTGTAAAAGCTTGTTTTACTTGAATATGCATTCATTTTTTTCATGACGGAAAGCACTTTGTGTTGTCTTTGGAAGGAAAAGCTAATAAAGACAGAAACCATGACTTCTGAAAAACAACTAACTGCAGCAGGTCATGACAGAGTCTCATCCTCCTTTAGTGCTGCCCATTTAAAGAAATATGCACATTTCTGTTGTCAATTTTATGGTCATAGCTCGTTTTATGAAGCAAATGTTTTGTCTTGGCAATAAATGTTCTTTTTGTAACGTCTTCCCAACATTTTAGATAAGTGGACACAGGCAGTGAAATTGACTCCCTCCTCCACACATTCTCTGTTCCCTGCAGCGTCTCCTCCTCCTCCCTGCTGCTTCCACATCAATATAAAACTTTTATATCCAAACTTCTTCCTTATTTTTTTTGGCTTTATTGTGCAGTAAATACCATGAATCATCAGAAAATTCAAGCGAAGCTTCATAAATCTCATTGCCTTTTTTTATTTTTAACTCTGAAACTGCAAGAGCATGAACGTGTCTGCCACAGGATAAGCTGCAAAAATAACCGTCCAATTCCAGCAGCAGTTTTAGTTTGTTTAAACAAGGGATAAATCTGTTCATTGATTTCCACTAGCTCATTTGGAGAATACATCTGGCTCTTTAGCTGCCTATTGTCCCGCTTTCATCATAGCTGACCATAAACTTTCTCAATAGCTTGGACGGAGGAAGGTAGAGTGCAGATCCTAAAGATAAGAACAGGCACTTCCTGCTGAATCTAAACACTTCATGCGCTATAAACTTCAAACAATTAGCTTTAAATAGAAAGCTAAAAGGCTGTCCTTTTGTTTCAGTTTAAGATGAAGTGAGGCTTGCGAGCTGTAGGATTTATTTTTCCACAACCTTATAAGCCTTTGAGTCCTTGCAACCAGGTGGATGCTTTTAATCTCTTAAAATATCACTGTCAGTAATGAAAATGTGGTTGTCGTACATTGTTTTCTAAACTTTTGCATTCAAGATCGATGATGTCATTCACATTTTGTCCTTAGATCAGTTTAGAAGGGTAAAGTGCCAAAAGGGTCTGACTAAAAGGACCACTACTGAACTTTGGCAGCCCCTAACAAAGGCTAATTCATCTTACATCCTGTCTCTTCTCTGAGCTCTTTGCAGCCAGTAAAAGTCTGTCTGATGTTGAATCGTTTTTTTCTGTTTGGCTCCGTCACAGTCGCTCTCCTTTTTTTCCTTCAGCTTTTCTCAAAATATCCTCTTGGGTTTCTATGGTAACCCACCATAGAGTGCATATGCGGCGCCATAAAGCAAAATGCTGCTTTTATGTGATGTTCTTGTCTGGAAATCAAATGTGAAGCCTTTATACACTGCGGGTCAACCTCGACTCCAGGATCGCACATAATGAACATCATTCTGCCATCCAAACAGTTTAAAAGCAGAGTTTTCAGGTTGGAAACAGCTGTAGTATTGCTTTTACTTTAGCTTTTCTTATTGGCCACTCAAAGTGCTTTTAAATTACAAGTCACATCCACCAAGTCTCACACACACACACACACACACACACACACACACACACTCATGCAGCACTTTCTAATCTATGTAGTGCTTCTTCTTTCACACTCACACATCACAACTGAGGAGAAGCAAAGAATCAAACCAATGAACCCTCTAACCGCTTCTCTTCCTGAGCTGCAGGTGCTCCAGCTGCTGGAGTGTTCCCATCATTTATTGGACACCAAACGAAGAGTGTTCACCATTTTAGATGTGCAATATAGCAGTTGTTCCGAAATGTAACGCTTCCTGTGCAGCGGTGAACAACAGAAATTGGAGTGCTACAAATAATGTGCGCTTTGACATGGATTGCACATTAACGGCAAACCACAAACTATTGGGAGACCCAAACTACAGGGCAAAAGAAATAGCCAAGAAGAAATAACAAGAAAACAATCCAACTGGAAAAGACCAGAAAAGGCTTCTTCACAAACCATGGAGCAATAATAGGTTTCTGAGGTTTTGGATGTTTTATTACTATGGTGTTCAAACCTGACATGGTTTTCACTTGAGTCTGTCCAGCCTGAGCAACAGGTGATGCAGTTAACTGTCCAACATGTTGCACCAACAAGTTCTACATCACTTCCTGTCTTTGTTCGTCCAGCATTCAGTTAAATCAGACCAAACAGCGTCAGAATGAGTGCACCCTAAATCTTTAAGAGGTTTTTGTTGCAGCCTAATTAAATAATTACTGCATCATATCCACTTCACCATCGACATCTCCATTTCAAATGTGTGATAACACTTATATTTCAGGTTATGAGTCAGATTCACTGGCTATGTTCTTTTTTTTTTTAACTGGTTTTATTAGAAAACAAGCTGGATTTCAACAGATTCATCTTCCTATATCAATGCCATAAAATATGTTTAGATTGTAAATTATGTCTTGGTTACTTTATTGCAATTTTTAAGTAAGTGACACATTAATTTATCAAGCAAACTCTCAGCTGAGACAAGAAAAGCCCTGAGGTTAAAGTTATGAAAGTCTGATAAATGACGCAGCATCCATCAGATCTTCATTACATGTATATTATTTATTCAAACAGCCTTTGTAACTTCCCTAAATGTCAATAAAATATGACATTATATACCTCCAAGATGCTCTGAGAACTAAATAATTTTTGGTTTCCTTCTAATTTACATTTAATGCAAAGTTGAGGCCTATTTTAAAAGTTTTAAGTCCCCAAATATCATGTCTCTTTTTCTCATTACAGGAAACATCCAGGATGGTGGTTGTTCAGCCAAACTGCGTTCCAGCAGCATACCAAAGGGAACAATTAGGCTCACTAATCTCAGGAGGGCAAGCCTTCACCTCCTTATGAATAATTTAGCATGTAACCAACTGAAGCTGATAAGGACAAAATGCATTTTTCTTTGCCAAGTGGAGGTTGGTGCTGCCAGTGTTTCCATTCTCCTTGCAGTGACAGAGGAGCAGAGGGTTTCTCCCAAAGTGTTATCAGTTTAATGTCTGAAATGGGTGAATGTGAGAGAGCATCGGTAATGGCTGGATGCTGGGAGGACTGTGGTGCAGTAATAACGTCTCAGATGCCTGTCATTCAAGCAGGCGAAGAACCTGGCCTTTAAAGAGAAAACTGCTCGTATATTTGTTCAGGGAAAAGGATAATCCAAGTTAAACAGTAAACCATAAACACTGAATCTGTGTGGGATGAACAGATTTTCTTGTTCCAACAAGCAAACAGCAGGTGAGAAAAATTACCACAGCTTCAGCAACTGCATGGAAATGAGAGAAAAAAAGGAACAAATAAATTCAGACATGTCTAAGACCTTCATAAGGAGCTTCTTGGCACTTATGTTGAACATCATGTTGTTAAAGAGGAAACAGGGAGATTTGGCAGAATAACATGTAACAAACAGCACAGCCAGAAAGAAACTGCATTCGTCCAGGACTTTTATGTATAAATACAACATTATTATTGTCAACTTGTGGTTCTCTTGTTCTTTCTTATCAGGTAATTGTGGCTTAAGGCCCATTTATCCTTCCTTTACACATGTTAATAGGGACGTCCATTTTGCAAGTGTTCTTTAGCATAGAGGTTTGTTAATACACCCATCCTGGGCAGAGCTCAGCATTCACTAAACTTCAAATTTCAGACACTTACAGTGTACGTACTTTGGAGCAGTGTTGTATTCTGGTCTTAAATTTGATAAGAACACAAGCCTGTTAAAAACAGAGCACAACAAAGAATCCTCCTGATCCTCTCTGCAGTGTTATCTGCAATAATTCCATGTCATTCTTATTTTGCTCTTATTGAAAGTTTTTAAACATTTTCTTTTATCTGTTGGTTTTATCATTTATATGTTAAGGACAAGAAGAGTCAGAACAATGTTGTGAAGATCTTCCCCAAAATCAGTGGAGTTAAGTTAGCAGAGCTGACCTCCCTCCCTGAGACACCCCATCTTAGCCCCCTAAAGAGCACAAGCAGAGACTCCAAAACTTTTTTTTTCTCTGCCATCAGGCTTCATCTTATCCATGTTTACGGGATTATCTTTTGTTGTGTGCATTTATTACTGTTCTATGTATTGATGCAACGATTGATATGGTGGCCCTGAAGTGTCACAACAAAATAAAAGCCACAACATAACACATCAAGCCACAACATGATTAGCCACAACACATTAAGCCACAACACAATTAGCCACAACACAGCACAATTAGCCACAACACAATACATTAAGCTTAACACAATTAGCCACAACACAATTAGCCACAAACAACACAATTAGCCACAACACAACACAATTAGCCACAGCACAATACAATTAGCCACAAGAGAACACAATTAGCCACAACACAACCCAATTAGCCACAACACAACACAATTAGCCACAAGAGAACACAATTAGCCCCAACACAACACAATTAGCCACAACACAACACAATTAGCCCCAACACAACACAATTAGCCACAACAGAACACATTAAGCCACAACACAACATAATTAGCCACAACACAACACATTGAGCCACAAACAACACATTAAGCTACAACACAACATAATTAGCCACAACACAACATATTGAGCCAAAAACAACACATTAAGCTACAACACAACACAATTATAGTTATAGCTAGCAAACAAAATTACCCATCAGTGTTAGAGTTATTTAAAATCAACTGAAGTGAATTTAGACATGATAGTGTATCGAGGCATACACCAGATCTCTCTGGGAACAGGAAAGAAACTAAGATTATCATTTGGGGTCCTTTGAACAAAGATGCAAAGCAGCTATGAGAGATAACCAGTTTTATGGTCTCCACTCAAAGCATTCCTCAGGTGTTCCTCAGGTGTCTTCTTATCTAGTCGATGTCATTGAATATAATCTATTTTTAACCAGAATGGTCTTTCAGACAAGACAAGAGCTCACGGAGGCTAAATCTGAGGAAAACAGTCCCAAACACACACTGAAAGTTGCAACATAAAACGATAGACCGAAAAAAGAAAAAGAGAAAATCCATGAGGCAAATCAATACCGCCAGTAGCAGCAGACATGTGAGACAAGTCTGTCATTGAAGATAAATGTCTCATTCCTGTATTTGAGAGAGAACTTGGGGGAAAATCTCAGACTGAACACAGATGACCGGGCCCTCAGTGCTATCTGAGACACCTATGGTCAGGTTGCTGAATGGTCGGAGAAGCCATAAATAAGTCAACCTGAAACAATAACCTGAAAGAATAAATAGCCCATTCATCATCCTTGAAATATTATTGATGTGCTCAACACCTCCTGCCTCTATAAAGGCTTTGCTTCAGTACATATGGTATCAAGCGCCTTCAGACTTAAAGGAGTCCTTTCCCCCACTCACATATCCCTAGTAGACTGATAGGCTTCAAGTCCTCCACAATACTGCTATTTTTTAAATTGTTTCAGTCAGCTGTGTGTTGTACATTGACGCTCTGGTCATACTGGAGAGTCGTTTTTGTTGTTGTTTCTTATGGCGGTCAAAGTTAGCTGACGACCTCACTAGAGGGATGACCCTGCTAGAGAGGCATAAAAGATTTTTAATGTCTTTCATTTGAAGAAAAACCATAGAGTGTATATAAAAGATTGACAGAGCCTCCGAAACATTATCCGTAGGTTTCTACGGAGCTGAATTGAAGCTCATTGGGTGGTTCCTACCGTCACCATCTTGGCAGCGTCACGCGTGTTGTCTCTCCCCAAAAATACAAAAATGGGCAAAGACGTAGAGCTGAGAGGGGGTCTCAGCATGGGGGTGGGTGATAGACTTCAGGCAAACTCTGACCTGCCTTTAGCTAACACCTATCCTAGCTAACCCAGAGCTAACAGGAGCTAACCAGCTAATGGAGGTAAGCGAGCTGAAGCTAAATCATACTGTGAACTAGCTAAAAATTGCAGATGTTCTACTTCCTTCTTGAAGTGGGACATCGGCTACCTGTCAATCAAAATTACACGCTCCTAAATATGCTGAATTTTGAGATTAAATCACTTCTAAATGGAGGAGTTAGAAAAAACACCTTATGGCAAATGCCTTCTAATTACAGAGCTGCAACAACAGGTGATTTGCACAAGAGCAATGGAGGACAGTTTCTACAATCAGATAGGACCTCAGGTGCAGGGTCTGCAAAAAGACCCTAAGGGGAGACTGTTTTCCATGTATTATACCAGGAATACTTAGTCCCAGATAACAGTCAAAATGAGCATCTCTAAGTTGTACATCTGATTATATTTACAGACTTTCAAGTTTTTGTTGTTCTTACAAATACTCATGTAAAACATATACTCATAAAGCTAAATGTGAAAGCTGTCTTACTGGGCTCTCTCAATACTGCTGATTGACTGTGCATCATTGCCAATAAAACTTCAAAATATGACGCAGTCAATTATACCTTGAGGCTAATGATATGTAAAGATTAAATGAAAAAAAACAATTTTATGTAAACATGTTTTCATATAGCCCTGCGATGGACTGGCGAGCTGTCCAGGGTGTACCCTGCCTGTCGCCCAAAGCCGGCTGGGATAGGCTCCAGCTTCCCCGCGACCCTGAATTGGAATAAGCGGTTCGGAAAATGAATGAATGAATGAATGTTTTCATATATTCAAATATAGGAAGACATGGATATCCTTTTCTTGCTTTATAAACTGGTTATCTCTTTCATATGGGGCAGAATTCATTCATTCTCCTTCTGCTACAACATGCCATCATTTCACCCCTGCTGCGCTCTTTGGATCTTTTTAAATGTCCTGGATGAGTCATGCTAGGCTCCTGAGAAGGCTTTTAGTTCACCCACTGCCACTGGGGTTCATTGTTATTCAACGTCTTTGTCCATTCGTTGAAAATGTCTCATTGTCGATCGGTGGTGTCCTCTTTTCAATTACGGTCTGGCTCCAGTCTTCTGGAATTGCTTTTGATTTTAGCACCGTGTTACTGCGGACACCTTTAGGCACATCTTCAGGTTTCTGAAAATGGTCCATTTAAATGATGATTGGATCAAAGGGGGCGGGTGGTAATCAGAGCCGACTGTGCCCGATACTCCTGCAACCAGTTATCAGTGCAATCTGGTGGTCTTCTGAATTTAGATTGAAAGGCTACAAATCCATTTTTCACTCCAGGTAGGTTGATCTAAAAAACAAAAATAGCCTTTTTTCTAAATACATTTAGAGATACCTGTGGGCTGACTTGGGTTACCTTCGTAAGATTGAGACATTTATATAAGTTTGAGACTCTCTGTTAACTTTTGATTGCAGCAGACGTTGTTCCACTTGGTTTGAGGTGCCTACGTCATCTGATGTCTACTCTGTCCTCATAACTGTGACTCAGAGATCAGCTCGATTAAGTCATCAGGAGGATTTTAAAGTGTAATTATACTTTTTTTTTAAGTAACTTCACTCAAAACAAAATTTTCAAAAAATGCCAGAAACAACAGGTGTGCGTGTGCAAGGCCTGGGAAGGATCATGGGGCTGAGAGTGTGTGGCTCGTTAATGCACGGGCAGAAATCTTTTAGATGACAAACAGCCGCTCAGATAAGATACAGAATCATACTGCACTTACGCCACAGAGGAAGGAGGAAGAAAATGGTCCTGAACTGTATCAGTCTGAGGTACTGCTTCATAGCTTGTGGCAACAGCTCCGGTAGGTTCTGGCTCCCTGCAGGTCGCAGAAGCTGCGGAAAATGCCGCTGCTACCATTTGAGCTCACTGTCTGTTTCCAAATGCAGACCAGCAGGTAAAGAATAAAGTTCAGTGTCACTTCTACACCCCTCAAAAGCACAAATCCATGCATCCCTATGCATGGATTTCTTAGAAGCTCCATGAAAGTCGGAAAGTCGGAAACCAATGAATCTGCTTCAGGTAAGTTTGCATTTGTGCATATCTGTAGGTGGGTGTGGTTTGGTTAAGACCTCAAATTGGAATCAATCAAATTGGTACACCAAGTTTACCTGGTTTTACCCTTTAAAGTGCATTTTTAATCCTTTTCACCCACAAAATCTCACCTTTTGAAGAAGTTGAAAAATACACATTCTAGAAACAGTATAAGTGGTTTTCATCACAATCACTTAATGCAATGTCTACAGCTCAAAAAACACATTTTTGGCTGCACAACCCCTTTAAGAAGCTTCTGAAAAGGATAGTTGCAGGGGAAACTGCAAGCAAGGATGCAAATATGGCTGCTGTGAGGAAGTCTTTTCACAAGCCATTACCCATAAAAGGAGTATTGCACATTAGTCCATGTTATAAAAGAAAGTAAAAGTAATTATTATCGCTTGACATGAACAGTTAATTTCCTCCGCTCTTCCTTGAGCCATGCAGGCTGGGAATAAAAAGCAAGAAGCGGATTCGAGGAGCTGAATAGGCAACGCTCAAGCAAGGAAATGAGAAAAGAAGCGTGTGCGTCTTGTTTTGTTGTTCTTCCTGTGCATGTGATTTTGCCACCCTTCATCTGAGTGGCCTTATCTTTGCTTCCCTGTATTTTCAATGCCTGACACACTCCTGCTGGCAGTTATGGGTTTGTCTGCAGTCTCAAACTGGCAGCTGTATCGTCCCTCATGTTAAATTAAACTGAGATGTTTTTTTTTTAATTAGATGACACCAATTCAGAGTGAAAACAGTCCCTGTTCTTGTTCATTTTGCCGTGCATGTGCCTCTGCACCAGTAATAGAAAGCAGCTACAACAGGTGCAGAAAGCCTTTGTCAACATGTGAACATGCGTGACAAACACCCGGCTGGCCGTACCACATATTTGGTATTTGTTACATGTTATTTTGAGCAGGACGCCAGCAAGTCACCAGCACAAGGGGAAAAAGAAATTATTTAGAAGAATAATCAGCGTAACTCGGTGAGGACGTCAGCTGGTAGATGAGTCAGGAGTAAATCTCAATCATATATGTGACAATGATGTTTATAATGTTGGATAGGATCTGTTTCAGAGGAATGCATGGGATGTTCAAACAGCCCCAAAACCTTGTTTAAATCTCCATTTAAAGAGTCAAATGTGTCTCCTTGTATCCACTAAAGAGTAGAGCTTTTAAAGAATCACCGTTTCAGCAGCAGTTGCAGTGGGAGGATGCAGTGGCCCTGGCAAACAAGAGAGAGAATCATATTTTGCAAAAGTTTTGAGTTACATAAGGAACATTTAGCCTTTTCTGTAAATGTTCCATTTTTCTTTTTACTGCTTCGTTGAGTCATTTTGTAGCTTTGCATTTCTTCTCCAAGAGTTTGCACTTCAAGGCCAAAAGCAGAAAGCATTCAGATGTAGATGACTGAAGTTTTATCATTTTAATGGAAATTTGTGAATCCAGCCTTTTCAGCTTTCTCTTAAAGCCACATCAGTGAGCACGCTCCCGCCGTCAGGAGGGTTACGAGCTGCTACGGTGTTGAGGGGGAGGGGGCGGGGCCTGTTAGGATCAGGTCGGTGGTCCACTGATTTTATTTTCCAACAGAGGAGGCAGGAGGACTGCAGGAGGGAGGGAAGGACTGTGCTCTCTGTGCTGTCTGTGGCAGCCACAATAACGAATGACTGCTCTCAGAAAATTAACTGGATTCTTTTGTGGCTGCTGTGAGATGTGCAAGCTCTGACAAAGGTAAGACTTCATTCCTTTCCTCTCATCCAGATGTATACTTCACTCTAAGTGACAACAAATATTCTTAATTCATCAGTTTTTTAAGTTATTTTAATAAAGTGGAGGGACGTTGTAAAGGAGAACATTTGGCTCACATTACATATATTGTCTAATTTGTGCAGCGAATTTGTCTTTTCAGCAACTCTACTGTGCTTCTTTTAAAAGAATTATTGATCAGATGTAATACAAGTGAGAAATTTGATGACAGAAAATGGATTGTTTCCATTTAGATTATTTTGGATTCATATTGGGTACATCTGCAGTAAAATAAGCTAACAGCAGCAAAAGCAGAATGTCTTCAGGTGAATCAAAGTGAGGTGAAGCAATTTCTGGATTGTACTATTTAGCATGTGTTCAAGATTTATTCAGGATAAAGATATATATCATAATGGTTCTGAGTCATGAACTTCAAGCAGTGACTCATCCCTGAGGACAATATGCAGCAGCATTTTTAGAATGTGCTTGTCAAGTGCAGTAATTCATCATGGAAGTGCTCCCCTCCAGAGACCTGACACAAACTGTTAAATACATAAAGGGTTTGTTTAAACCGAAGTTTATATGTACTCACCCAATCTGGCAGAGGAGGAAATGGCTGAATTTTACTTGTCTCGTGTGATATTGTAACTTTGAGTTGCCATGCTGGTATATGAAACATCTGAGGAGGGATGGAGAGGCTTTGTGATGTGACAGGATTCAGTGAGCGCAGCTTTGGGGAACCCCTGCTTTCCCTGCTACTGCTACAGACAGATACTTTTTGGGAGCTTTAAAACTTTTGGACAGCATAAACAACCTGTTGAGCCGTCTTTTGCATTTTTCCTGTTACAGTGAAGTCAGTTTGGTGAAAGTGTAAATGAACTGATTTATAATCTCAGAAAATTTAAAAAATGAAGACCCAAATAGTGCATATTTTGGTTCCTGCAAGGTTCTCTAAAGGTTTGCGGGAATGTTTAGATATTCCTTTCAAAGAATTCCTGTTTGGTTGTTTTAGTGTTTTCTTTTTATTTGACAATAATGGTTTTGGCTGTATGGTTCACCACCTGTTTTTATATAAATATATGAGATCTTATTTCGATGTCTTAATTTTCCAAAGTTTTGTCAAAGCCAGTTATGTGGAAACTGGAGTCCTCAACAAAGCGGTTTCTTTATTCTGCTTTTTGTTTTTGTTTTAATATCCCTACTCCCAGATAATTTCCATCCTATAGCTTTATATTGTCAATGCCCTGCAAAACAACACAGCTGCTGGAATAAAACTCTGTAGTAATAAAGAAACGCAGAGAATTTCAGTGAGTCTGTGCCAGTCTCAAGCTGCATTTATAAAGTAAGCTGCTTAGTTAGTGTTCAAACAACTCAAGCAGCAGCAAACAATAAACAAAGGATGAAATTTAACGATAAATTGCAGAAACTGTCCGCCTCCTGAAAACATTGCCTGGAGGCGTCTGTTCAGAATATGTGACCTGAATGTGAAGAAGTGTCGTAAATGTATTGTATTCCTGACCACATTTAATTTCTAACCCTGCCAAGACAGCATGTGATGTTATTTCCTAAATGCTTTGTTGGGATGTGATGTAAATACATGATACAACATGTATCAAGTGTCGGCATGCTGGTGTGTTAATGATGGTTGGTGGTTGGAGAGGCCATTGTTTGCAATGTTTACATCAGCAGAAAAGGGCTATTTGAATGTAAACCATTATTATTACATGTGTAATGAGGGCAACCAGCAAAACACCATCCAAAAGGATGACAGCGGCAGTAGCACCGTAAACACAAACATGTATTTTAGCCCATACAGCTATAATTGTCTAACCTTAACCAAATGTTATTGGTTTAATCTAACCAAGAAGTGACAAGTAACCGAGCAAGGTGTTATTGTGTTCCTGGATGAATAAAACAGAAAAAAAGAAAACAGAACCTGTAGCCTGTATTAGACTGTTCTATGAACACAAAGTACTGAAAGCAATGTTGCCAAATTTGCTTGTCATAAGCGACTTTGGGCTTATTTTTCTGGAAAGTTGCTTGGACACATTGTCAGTTAAAGATTTCAGTTTTTGGGCTTATTTCTTCAGTACATATGCTTATTTGAGCTTGTCCCAGTTCACCTTGTTTCCTCCCAGTTGTCCACAATAAGACAATGGCCATGGCTGCCAATCGGGGAAATGCAACCTATATACATATATATATATATATATATATATATATATATATATATATATATATATATATATATATATATATATATATATGTATATATATATATATATATATTTATTTATTTATTTATTTATTTATTAACTAATGTCTGCGTAGCTAACCCGTCTCCATGGATACTGCGCCTCACCGAACACCCCTTCCCACACACAACCGCACTGATAATAAATAAGAAAATCCATCTTTCCATCTGTCTATCTGTCTGTCATACATTACATACACATACACAGGTGGTTCATGCCTTCAGTGTATGTAGAGTGTGAAACATATGCTCTCAAATGCTACCACAAAAAAAACAAACTAAAAAAAAAGCTCTCTTATCTATCAGACTTCTGAGTTTCACCGTCTCATAACAAAATAAGAAGTAGACGGTTTTGGTCCTTTGACAAGATATGATGATGTATAGATCTGGCAACACTGACAGAATTTATCAAAGCTAACCAGAGAAGAAAATGACAGTAAGTGAGAAAAAGTAGAGAAAAAGAAGAAAGGAAGATTTTAAAAAATGGTTGCACCCTTAATCTTTATAGCGCTTGCCTTAGTGTAAATTACTTCTTTATTCTTTCCTCGCTGCAGCATTTATGTCCAACTTGCTAACGCTAGCATACAATCCCAGTGCAGAACAAAACCTTTGGGGTTTCTAACCCCAACATGAACAATGCTAACCTAACATTTACTTTGCTGCCAACCTAAAAACTAGTGATAATTTTATAGCTAGTTTTTCTAAATGTTATTTATATTTCTTAAACCTTAGAAGAGTGACAGGCTAATGCTAGCTAAAAGTTAGGTAGTTATGTGAAGCCATGTCTCGGTTTAGTGGTGTGTTGATGTGTTACAGAGAGAATCATACACCTTTATACAATTTTAATGTTGTACCATGCTATAAAACTGCTCTTTTGAGTAAGTGTAGAGAACATCAGGCTACATTAGGCCACCTAATGTGCTTTTCCAATATTCTGTCTCCTCAAACAAAATGCTCATCATGAATCCAATCCTACATTTCACTGGTTGACTAGCTTTAATCCTGTAATGGCCTCTCAGCTTCAAGGGCAAAGCACCATCTTTCCATTACATCTGCTAAAGCAACAACATTAGCACATCAGCCTCTGGATTTCAGATGTAAATTGGAGTAAAAGAAATTCACTAATAGCTCTAAATCAGATCTCTGTTGAGAAAGAAGAACATTAATGGACTCCCTGCATGATAACTGCGACTGTTTATTAACATCTGTTGGTATCCACATCATATATGTGGTCTGTAAATTGTGCTAAAGTAGCTTTAAGTCAAAGATATTCTGCAAACAATAAAATGTTGGAGAAACACAGCAAAGTCTCATATTTGAGAAGAGGGCATGTGGGAATAGAAGTGATCCTGGTAGATGGAATGAGACAAACACAATTTTGAGCCAGCTCTTACAAATATCTTAAGTTTTTTCTTCTTGTAATACAAGATATGATTAAAAAAGGACACAGAGAATTCACTGGGAGGGTGTGAGGCCAGTAAATGGCAAATCAGACTGAAAAGGTCATTTCACACATCTTGCACCTCTTTATCATTTTGACTCGGTGCTGCTGTCACCCTGCTCCCCCGTCCATGGTAATACAAGCATGAATGAAACATGAAGCAAGATATGTTTTTGGCTGTAGAGATGAAGCCATTGTTCGAGCGTTAGGGAAACCATCAACACGGCACGTGCAAATAAAATCAGATGATTGCTGTGTGTCACCCCAGCTGCCCAGTGACATAAATGTGACTTATTCCTCTTGCTTTTAAGACAGACTTAACAGCCTGAGGAAACACAGCATATTGTTGCTGAGTGTAGGAATAATAAATGGCATCGTATATATAACAGTAATCTTGTTTAACCTCGGGTTGGGGCCAATTTATTTCCTGTTTGACCCTTTTCACTGTAGCACAACGATTCTCCACTTATTAACTCCTTTACACTTAATTTTTTTCTCTTTGACTTCACACTGAGAAATCTCATTACGGCTGAAAATGCATCCCATATATGACTGCATTTAGTTACTCTGTCCAATGAATGCAAGATATCCAATTCACAGCCTGTTTCGTGTCGTCTCCCCTCCGGCTGCTGACACTGAAATCCCAGAATCAAGTGTTTACTTGGCTGTATTTGGTTCCGCAACACAGCGTAGCGAGCAGAAGTTTTTGATCCTGCGTGAACGTGTGACAAGCATGACTTTACTCCTCCAAGGCAGTATCATAACTGCTTTATCAGTCTTCTTTGCCATGCAGACGCTTATCTTACTCAGCAACATCCCCAGTCTCAAACATGTACACGGAGATTGAAACTGAGCGGGACTATCAGCAGCCAAAAGCCCTCACTGCGGGTTATATAGTGCCCTCCTCATGGTTCAATTCTTGGCCTGTCATTCGGGGAATGAATTAAAATCCAGTCCGTGCACACAAGACCTTCACGGAACTCATCACAGGCTCTGGCTGAATGTCTGCCCTTACAAACATAATTATTTTTGCTTTCATTTATCTTCTCGCTTGCACGGTTGGCTGGATTTCACATAATGCCACAAATGATTTTCTTTTTGCCCCTGAGGATCATTATTTCCGCTGCGGTGTCCTTGTGTTTACCCCTTGTTGTGCTGTGATTATATGTTATTTTTCTTTTCTTCTGTAAGGCCCTGCGCCCTTACAGAACATCAATCCAGCTGGTTAAATAAAAGCCAAAACAAGTCAGATATCAATTATGTTTGTTTCTTTTTATGGAGGAAACAATGTTTTTTGAATGAAAAGGACATCATAAATGCTCATTCAAGCATGAACTATTTAGGATCTGATGCAGCTGTATTGAAGTGAGAAGACTATAAAGTAATATTTTTACCCTTTAATCATGACTGGATGATCTGTGATGGGCTGTTGTAGCTATTTATGTTGAATGAGTTGTGTCAGATGTGCTATGATTTGTTTCTTAGCTGCCGTTGACAAGAGGCATGAGCCTGCGCTTCGTTTTTATATGAAATTGTTGTCTGTAGTTAAATCTTTCTTCTCTCTTTTTCTTTTTTTGCAGGTTTTGCAAAGCTTTTCAGCATCCATCAGCGACTTCCACTTAAATCATGCTTTTATTCCCACTTTTCACACCAAGTATGACAAACTGTGGCAGTGTTGTCCTGTGAAAACACGTCTCGCCAAGGACTCCTTGCCGCATTATCGGTGGATTGCTGGCAAGCGTCTCTGTAAATGAAGTGGGAAAGCAGTTTATGCAGCTGGAAAAGCCTCCATCTTCTGTTTCTGGGTGGAGCAGAAGCAGCAGAAGGTTGTGGAGCTGAGGTTATTGAGGATCAGATGAGTGCCATCCATGTGAAAGACACTCAACAGAGGAGAGAAAATCACAATGGTTCCTGCTGAGAACATGAGTGCGTCTTCTTCAGCAGATCTATGCCCCAACTGCAGCTCCTCCACCCATCCGCAGGTGGATGTCACCAAGGCTGTGGTTTTGGGGATTGTGCTTGTAGTCTTTGTGGTGTTTGGAGTCCTTGGCAACATTCTGGTCATCCTGTCCGTGTTATTCCACCATCAGTGGCGCTCTGTGACTCATTACTTCATTGCCAACCTGGCGGCAGCAGACCTGCTGCTCAGCTCCGCCGTCCTGCCCTTCTCCGCCACCTCAGAAGCTCTGGGAAGGTGGGTGTTTGGCCGGTCCTTCTGCAATGTCTGGGCTGCCCTGGATGTCCTCTGCTGCACTGCTTCCATCCTCAGCCTGTGTGTGATATCGATTGACCGCTATCTGGCCGTCAGCTACCCTCTCCGCTATCCTGCTATAGCAACCGGGCGGCGAGGTCTGACTGCTGTGGCTGCTCTCTGGGGACTCTCAGCAGCTATATCTGTGGGTCCCCTCTTTGGCTGGAAGGAACCCGACCCAGAAGATGAGACCGTTTGCAGAATTACAGAAGAACCTGGCTATGCTTTGTTCTCAGCTTTAGGTTCTTTCTATATACCGCTGGCCATCATCCTAGCCATGTACTGCCAGGTGTATATTGTGGCAAGAAGAGAGACCAAAACCCTGAGGGAGAGCAGGAAGGGAGAGGGGGTAGAGATGGAGGGTGTGATGCTGAGGATACACAGAGGGAATTCTGCTCAGACGGGGAAACAGGATGACAGCGAGGAGAGTGCAATGCACAAACGCCCCTCCTTTCTCCTGACAAGGCTGCTGAAGTTCTCAGGAGAGGAGAAAGCAGCCACAACTCTCGGCATTGTGGTCGGATGCTTCATTCTCTGCTGGCTTCCTTTTTTTCTGGTTTTACCCATTGGTAGGTACCTCCTAAACTCCTCCACACGAAACTTGTTGAGCTCTTTTTTGGATTTTTTCTAAACAAAAATGTTTTATTTATTTAATGCACAAGTACAACTAATCGCTTTCTCAGAATAATTGCTACCCTTCAGTCTATAGTAGATCATTCAAAATATCTTTAGAAATGTAAATTAACCAGTTTTGTTTTAGACTATTTAAATAAAGTACACAAACATTTTCAACAACGAGAACTATAAAAGCACTCAGAGGGCCCAAGGGCCACAGCTCTCCCCATAGTGTAATTATTTGTTGTCTTCCTTTGATGAAAACTCCGAAGGCCCCATATTTTGTCATATTCTGGATTATAGTATCCGGAAGGATTTCTTTACCTGGAACAGTCTTCGATATATTTTACAAGCTGTTGGACGCTAGTCCTGTATTTTTGCTTCATTGGAGTTACGTGCACAAATGTTAAAAATGGCCCTGTCTCACAATGTTAAAGAATCCTTAAAAAAAAAATTCTAGATCCAAATGGTGATTTGGATTACCGCCAAAATTAAATCAGCTCTTCCTTTTCACATTTCCAACAACTGAGAATTTCATGAAAATCCATCTGTAACTTTTTGAGTTATCCTCAACACAAACAAACAGATAAACACAGGTAAAAACGTAACCTCCTTGGCGGAGGTAATAAATGAAAAGCTACTTTTACAAATTATCATCTTCTTTAAAGAAAAAAAAAAAAATAGTACATATTTAGACCAAGGGAGTTTCAGGCCAGATCGGAGCAAAACTGCTCTTTTTTTCTGTTTTCGGTTGTCAAAGAGAAGGACATGTTAACATGAACAGCAAAACCTGCCAACATAATATTATTTAGCGTTTCAAACATGGACAGAAATAAAAAAATTTAGTCAAAAAGTAGAAGTTGAAAAGGACAACTTTGAATATTTATATTCACACTGAATAAAATCACATTTAGATAAAAATGAATGTTTTTTTTTTTTACTTGTATCCCTGTGTTACTTTCTGTGCAGCTATCTTTAATGGGGGAAGTTGGGGTTGTTGCGTCTGCACCAACTTTTTGAGTTGAATTTCCAACTTCAAGGGATGTCTTGTTGTATTCCCAACTGGGAACTCAGAAAATCCGACTTCCGAGTACAAATAGAATGCACCATAAAGCCTCTGAATATTTGTTGCAGCCAACTAATCTAAAAGTTTCTTGTAACCTTTTTATTTTTAGTTTCTACTCCTTCCACTGGTTATGTTTAAGAGTTGCTGTTCAAAAAAGTGTTGGGGAAAATACCAAATACAATCTGTCTAAATACTTTAGATTTAAAGAAGATAATGTACTTGGTTTTTACCTCTCCTTGATTACAGAACTCAGACAAGTAATGATTTTGTAAGGTGTAAATGAAACCCTAAACAATTTGACAACAGAGGAAGAGAGTTTTTGGAGATGAGAGCTTAAACAAACTACTTCAGTTGTATTAAAGATGGTGTGTCAGGCCCCAAACAAAATGCATCATGGCTTCTAAACTTTCCATAATTTCTACCATGGTTAATCCTTGTACAGAACTTCTGGTCAAAATGGTCACAACACTGCCCCTAGTGGTTACTCATTTATTGCAACTCACAAACACATTAACCCTTAATTCTTAAAAATTGCCCACGCTTCAAAGACAAAATATGTGAGGAGGCCACAATAAAAATGTGTCTTATGAAAAGCACATAGTTTCTTAGAGATATATAGACACTAGCCTCGGAAATACTCGCCAATCCTGCCAAAAGTAAAGGGATAGGGATCTGTTTCATCATCCTCCAATAGGAAGGAAATTGCACTTTTTTTTTTTATTTCAATATCATACATCAATGCCCATCAATAAATTAAATCATAAATTTAATTAACTTTCAAGGCCAAATGACACAACTATCGGAATCAGTACATCAAATAAACCGCAGGAATCAGAATCGGTATCAAACGGACAAAGATGGCATCAAAAATCCTGATATTTTTCATCTAAGGACTCACTGCTGACAGTTTTGGGTTATTAAATGTGTAGATGTAGGTCATTGTTATACAAAGTGAGTTGCACATTTCAATAAAAAAAAAATCCTTATGTATTATTCTGTTTTAAACATTTAGTATGAAACAATCTACACCATATTCAGTTGTAGTTACATTTTGTTTTATTCCCTTGTGGGCTTCATCTTGTTGCATGATGCTCCTTCGTCCATTACCTCATAGATTACCTGTAGTTAATGTTTGAGTTAACCAAAATGAAATGCCTCCTGCAGCTGCAATAAATCAGATCAGCAACATAATTTTAGGTTTTAAATTCTCTGAGGGAAAAAAATATTTATTCACTCCTGAAAACCATAAATACTAAAATATGAACAAATATTCCTTTTTAAGTTTTTCTATGAAAATTGGTCTGTGTGACTTTTAAACTTTTACTTTCATGAAAAATTTCACTCTCATAATTGATTTTTGATGGAGTACAACCCTAAAGGCTACAACTCATTACTGTTGTCAGTAATTTGCAGATTTTTTTTTTCTGGTTGATTGATTCAAGCTGCTAGAAAGTAATCTGTAAAAGTGTACTATGCCCCCACCCCAAAAAGCAATCAAACTCGAGGGCTCTCATTTGAAACAGGCACAACTTTTAAACCATAGAAGAGTCACATGTGCAGTCTCTCTCTCTCTCTCTCTCTCTCTTTGCCCAAAAATGGGCAAAGAGGCAGAACTGAGAGAGAAGCTAGTGTGGGGTTGGATGATTGACAAATCAAATCCAACCTGCCGGTAGCTAAGAGCTAACTGAGCTAGCTGAGCTAACTGAGCTTACTGAGCTAATGGGAGCTGACCAGCTAAAAGGTAGGCAGGCTAAAGCTAGGTCATGCTGTTAGCTGGCTAGTTAGTGTAGCTGTGCTACATTCTACCTTCCTGTGGCTGAAAATCAGGTAAAAACCTAAAACGTTTTTTTTATTTTTTTTTATGACAGGTTGTAAACATCTTTATTTCTGCAGTGAAGTTGATCTTTGTAACATTGGAGTCCATGGGGATTTGCTCTGTTTTGGAGCCCCTAGTGGATGAGAACTGAACAGCAAACATTGGTACTTCACTTTAGGCTTAACTTTTAACTGCTGGAGGTTGCCGCTTGATTTAAATTGAGTGCTAAGTTGTTAAGACCTTTTAAAACAGCATCACGAAAACTTATTAACAATCATCTTTCGTCCTGTGCCTTCTCTGAGACCTCTCCAGCCAGTAAAAGTCACTTTAACTTAATTCATCATAAAGATTCGTCAATAGCATGACTTTACGTAAAAGATCACGTCTGAAACATAAAATCTTCTTGAGGTTGGAAAACAGAATATCAAAATACTCATAAATAAAGAGGAAAAATTGTTTTTGTTGGATTTGGTTCACCTCTGTGACAAGGTACTGTTAAGAATTGGCCTAATTACAGATGTCAACATGCCATCAAAACTAATCAGAAGCAGCGTTTTAACATTAGAAACTTAAGCAGTATTGTTTCAATGAACAAAACTGTTAGATAAAGAACTAAATCATTTCTAATAGGCTCAGAGGCACTATAGAAAATACAGATATTCAGTTTTCTCATCAAGTTCAATACTTAAAATAATTTTCTTACTCATGGCTAAAGAAAATTACATGGCTAACAAAAAAAACTATCATAAAAAATAATAATAAAATAAAACATTTTAAGGCTCAATTATTGCACTGCAAGATAAATATGATACAAACACCTGTAGCTTATTCAGGTTCTCAATTTCATGCCTCATAGTCAAATCAGTTCTCATCAGTTTTGTGGAAACTACTCTCACTTCAACATCCTAAAGGGGATTTCATCTTCCTGCATTATGAATTTCAATTCTTTGTTGTTTGCCTTGAGGCAGTTTACATAGATTTGTATTTCTAAAACATTCTAATGCGTTCATACAGCTCAAAAGGCTTTACGCATTTAACAAGAAAATTTTTTTTAAAATCAACAGCTTGTTACATTTATTGGTTATATGTCCAACATACAAGAAACTTTTCCATTTTTACCTTTCTTTTATTTTGTTATTTGTAAAATGAGAGACTGATTGTAAACTCTATAAAAAGACAATATTTGTAGAATCAGAGCTGCTGAAAAACAATGATTTAACCTGCTGCAGAGAGGATATGTCGGCACTTTGACATCCTTGCTGAGTCTGCATATGAGTGTTAAGGACTTGAAACATTCAACCAGAGGGAGCAATTAAAAACTGCTTTCCAAGCCAGCCACAGGTTTGTGCACCGACTGAGAAAACATTTTAATTTATTTGAAGCGGCATGCAAAGGAAAACACATTTAACACCGAAGTCTTCATTTGGCTTGAAAGTTTCACAATTCAGGATTACAATATTTGTACCATTAAACTATTTTTCTTTTATTGTTTCATTAAAATGATACAGTTCTGAGATAAAACATTTTCACAAACCAGTGCCTTAAAATCAATCGGATTTATTTAAATTTTGACCAAATTAAAAGGTTTTAGAATTAATAAGTGGGTTTTAAATTATTCAGCAACTTTTTTATGTAATTTATCAACAAACAAGAACTTTAAATGAAACAGAAATGAAGTCCAATAAGGATAATTTGGGCAACATTCACATCAGCCATTTTGATTCAAATCCAAGTCTGTTTGCTCAGAAAGTCTGCTTCGTTTGGGGAAATGGGAATGTGCCAAACAAATTATGATTTGGACCATAGAAGCGAACTCGGTCCACCTACAAATGCAGGTCTTGGCCCGTTTCAAGTGAACCAATTATCTGGAAGCGGACTACAAAAAAAGTCACTTTCTGAATTTGGTGTCCGTGTTGTATTATGGGTAGCGATCCCGTTAAGGGTCCTCTGCATCGTCTGTTGTTCACACTGCGTCCATTTTAGCAGTGTATTTCTGCAGTATACCTGCATAAGACAAAATAAAACCCCCAAACAGCCACAGTTTCTTGCTTCACGTTTAACTCACAAGAGGAAAGAGTTTTCTTCTTCATGCGGGCCTTGTCCTCTCTTTTGCTAAATACTAGTGCAGCGCCACCTTTGGTGAGAATGGGAATATATTATTGAAAAGATTTGACTCGTTTGACCAAAGTGCAGCGTGAATGCAATCTCTATCTAAATGGATACACCCGCCTACAACTGAGCCAAGTCCCCAATCGGACCGAGTCTAGCAGACTATCCTGCACCTTTAATTGCTGAAGCCTAACTGTTTAGCTTCAGGTCGGATTATGAAGAGGATCTGGATTAGGTTAAAGCCCACCTGGCAGGATATTCTCAGCTTTATCTGTAATTAACAAAACTGTCATAAACACTGTGCGAGGAGGTGATAATCGTGTTATCAGGACTGCAGCAGGACGCAGCAACTTAAGTGAATTTAACTGCCAATAAAAATCACAATGTCATGACTGTGATAAGGAATAAAGGTGTGTACCTGGGTGGGTGACAGTAACAGTTAGTTATGGAGGTAAAATTAATCGTCATTTCATTGTATTTTGATTGTGTGCATTCATAAATCATCACATTAAAGTCTCGTCTTGTAAACACACTCAGTGGCAATTTTGTTAAGGACATCTATTTAATTTCTTGTAAACACAGACATCTAAATCAGTCAGGCATGTGGCAGAAGCTTAGCGCGTGTAGTCATGTAGACATGGTCTGAGCATCAAACTGAGCATCAAAATTAGAACCTAGCATGGTTGTTGGTCTAAGGACTTTAGAAACTACTGATCTATGATCACACACAACCACTTCCAGAGTTTACAGAGAATAGTTTGAAAAAGAGAAAATATCCAGATAGCAGCAGTTGTCTGGAACAAAATGCCTTGTTGATGTCAGAGGTTAGAGAGAAAGAGCAGACTGGTTGCAGAAGATAGAAAGGCATGAGCAGATGGTCTACAGTGGCACAAGACCACACCAGGTGCCACTCCTGTCAGCTAAAAACCGGAAACTGAGGCTATAATTTGCACAAACTAACCAAAACTGGAAAATGTTGACTGGTCTGATGAGTCTATTTCATTTTTTTTTTTTTTTCTTCTGATGATGAGCAACGTTCAGATGGTCAAAATCTGGTGGAAACATGAAACTATGGCTGCCTTGTATCAAAGCTTCAGGTTGTAGGTGGTTTTATGATCATTTTTAAGCATGCATATTCTTTTTTTGCCCTGCAGAAAAAACCCTTCTTTATAGCTCAGGGACTCATGTGACAGCTGCGTTTTGCTTTATGGGACCACTTTTCTCACCAGCAACTGGCTATAAACACACTGTTTTGGATGTGCAGCATGGCTGATTCAGCAAAGAGGCCCAAGTGGATGTTATTGTGGGAAACAGAGCAAGAGATGAGACAAGTGTAATCATCAGACTGAATCTTGCTGGTAAGACAGAGCTTAGAGAAGAGACCAGATGCAAGATGGATACAGAACTAGCCTTTGTTAGGGAGGTCACAATGTTTTTAGAGAATCTTATCGCGATCTCCTTCCCTATCATCTTAGCTGTTGAAACTAATGTTGTAACTATGCAAGAAACTCTGCACAGCCCTCCAGTGTTAGAATAACAATGCTCACCTAATGCATGCTTAACTGGGCACTGAAACAGACATATCTTTTACAAATGTACAGTAAGCATGAATGCGTGTTTGTACTGCTTTATGTCACATGGAAACTGCCCGAAAACAATCACAATCATTGTTTGATCACATTATCAATGCAACGGTTTCCAAATATCACAGATTGTACCATGATACTGTTAGGATTGTATCTGATTCAGGATCCAGCATATATAGGAGATATCATGCATAATATCAATATATTGCTTAAAAAATAATTATTTTCTAGCTTATCCAAACTGTTTCACATTGCCCATAAAACTGTAAAATCTTCAGATAATGTAAAAGAATGCTGAAAGAATAAATGATATATTCAGCTATTAAAGCAGGATATTATGTAAATTTGAGCTGATCAGCCGGATAATGCAATTCTCATAAGGAGATGGCGTTGTCATGGAGATAATTCTATTGATGAAGGTCAGTCTCAGCTGCAAGATAACCAAGGTCTTCCACCACTTCTAAGTTTAAAATGAAACTTTTATGAATGAAGTTTTTGATGCAGTAAAAGTTCATTTGCATCGGCAACAACACTAAGGCTTCTTTTGGTTTTATGGTTTGGGAGGTATCTGCTTGGAATGCTTCAACTCTTTCATGCCCTAACAATGAAAAATACCTTTTTACTTTTGCTTTGAATTTTCTGGGCAATGATAAGAAATTATAAGAAAGATCATTTAAAAAAAAACAACTTATTTCACTGCATTCTCTTTTCATGGTAAAAGTATCAAATTGTAAAATGTACATCTATATAATCCATTGTATACTTCCCTTAACATTATATAATAGTGATTAATGCACATTTATTTCCACAGATTTTGAATATGGTAACTGAAACTGTGCTTTATCAAATAGAGTAGGACACTGAAGGATTAAAGTAGAAAAGCACACGGAGAGAGCAAACCTGCGCCAAGGGTCACAGTTCTAAAAAAAAATTCCTGGATCCAAACGGTGATCTGAATCACCACCGAAATTTAATCAGTTCTTCCTTTTCACATGTCCAACAACCCCTGAAAATTTAAAGAAAATACATCCATAGCTTTTTGAGTTATCTTGAATACAAACAAACAGACAAAGAAACAAATCAACACCGGTAAAAACATTGGCAGAGGTAAAAAGCCTACCTTTGTTCATTCATAGCCAGGTTACAATCCTGCAGGTTTTCTGTGTATTCCTGTTCCAACACACTTGGAACACTAAGGCTTCTTTCGTTTCATAAGATCTAAGTGAGCTTGGAATAATAAGATCCAAACGGCTCGGTGTGGCTGCCATCGTAAAAACCCACAATCTTAGAGGACGAAGATAATTTCAATAAATGCTTGAAAAAGAAGTTTAACCTGATGATGGTTCTGAATGAAAAGCTACCAGATTACAGAAGCAAATACTGAAGTTTTCAGGGGAGCAATAAGACTTTAATCAGACAGATTATTTACTCCAAACCATGAATGATGAGGTTTCTGTGTTTAATTCTTTCAAAAATTCTGCATATTAATGTAAAGATTTATAAATGCTGAGATGTATTGCTTTAAAAAAGAGCAACCAACAGAATAACAGGTGGAACTTTTACAGAATCTGACGGAATTTTTGGACTTAATGAAGAGTTTAACCTGCAGACGACCCAACATGCCTTAACAATGTGGCTGCCATAATGATACAAAAGCTGTTGAGGTCTGAATCATTTGCTTGATAATACGTTTTGCTTTGTGGACACAATAAAAGTGAGAACCTCATTTCTCCTTGACGGCAGTGTTTTGACTCTGCTGAAGCCGTAATTTCTCCGAAGGGATTGCTAGAAATTCAATTACATGCAACCAAACAGTACAAGCAAAAAAAAAGACAGAATGGACTTCTGCTGTGAGATGAAATGGAATGAAACAAACTATTGTCCTCTTTTAAGAAAGCTATTATAGATAACAAGCATGAGGCCAAATGGGCTGTAATGCTATGAGGCCTCCGCAGTCCTCATGTGGACTGCAAGACAGTCACACAAGGATAGTTATTCATTTCAGTTGAAAGAAACCTTGATGACTCACAGGGGAGAGATAATTAAAATAATAAGTGAAAGATAGTCTGAGAATATCAGAGTAAAGGTTTGAAAACTCATCAAATTTAGCCTTGAAATTCTTCAGATGAAAAGCCTTTTGTACGCGATAGGACTTGTAGGTCGTCGACCTTTCACTGGAGCTGGAACGTGTTGCAAGAACAAACAATTCTCACAAATAGTACTTACTGAACTTATTAAAAAAAAAGGAGGCTGCAGTATGGAAGTAAATAATATATGGATCTTTTTAAAAAGCTGCCTTGAAGTATTGATTTAATGCTTCTTTTTCTGAAAAGAGAAACTCTGCAGTCGATAATTTTTGTGCTTGCTTGTCCTCCGTAAGAACTTCCAGTTTTCCTGACATTTAATGGCGCCTCATTGATTAATCATTCACCCAACACCTATATATGCAGTACATCATAACTAATTTTCTCTCTACATTAGTCTGGTTCAAGGTGAGCTATTGGCATTAAATGAAGGGCTGTTATGCAACAAGCCAACAATTACTCCTCATGCATGTCTGAAGCATCTGTGAAAGTTTGATTGTTCAATTTAGAGAATAAATCCTGGAGACAGCTGTTTAATTCTTCCTTAAAAAAAACAACATTTCCACAACAAAGTGACCATGCTGAATATGAAAGCGGAAAACTGACTGTGAGTCAACTGAGACCACCTCTAAGGTTACAGATAACTGCCTCCCTGTGCGTTGCTGGGCTGTATCACTTTAGCCATGTGCAGACTGGTTGTTCTGGACAACAGTTTATGGTCCACTCTGTCAGTTCGGTTTGTAAAGATACGTTTAACAATGATGCTTTTTGGTCTGCTGAAGCTTTTTATCAGCCATTCATCAAAAACTTAGACATTTAGTATTTTCAACCACAAAAAAGTATGGAGAGAAAATCATTACAGTATCATTTTGTGTGTGTGTGTGTGTGTGATACATAATTTGCAAACTGAAAACTAATTTGTGTGTAACTTTGAGTAGCTGTATGTGTCAGATATGGCTTGTAAGCAGTATAAACCATTTTGTTCGTAACTTTGGCTACTTGCAAACAAATATAGATATCCGCACATAAAATATTTAGAATTTATGTAGAAGTTACACTCACAAAAATTACACGTGCACAAAATACACAAACATCAATATTTTATACATTTTTTTTTTCTTTTAACCTTACATTTGTAGTTTGAGTTCAGAAAGGCTCAATGCACACAAATCGATAAATAGGACTGCACAAATCGGCAGGTGTACATCAACAAGTGTTTGGGGTGGGTTTGAGTAACTTTTACACTTCCAGAAGCCTCACAGCTTTATGTGTAGATGGTGTGTTTAAGTGCTGCTGGAAAACTGGTTATCTGAATTTTTATTGCAGATTTCCATTATTTCAAAGTGGGAAAGATGTAAAGATGTAGCGGCGTTTCCAATAATTGCGCTAAACCGACATATTCCAATAAAAATCCACTAACGGGAAAAAAAAAATACTTTCATGAGGTGGTATTTCAGATTTTTCACCTTTATACGTTCCTGAATGTGACGGGGGGGGTGTTGTTGTCATATGACTAGTTCATCTCCAGAGTAAAGATGGCGGTGTATGAGGCAAAGAAAAGCGAAGTGCAGAGTTTCACAATGACTTAGGAAAGCAAATGAGATAGAAGGGCTTCGTAAAGTCGAGGCAGATTCTTTGCAGCAAATAGAGAACCCGAAAGTAACACTACTTGGCAAACTTGAATAAGCCACAATTGTCATAAAATCTCGTCAGCTGGATGACATTTTAAAAGAACTGCGGCTTATATGTTAACGCTGAAAATTGTAATTGTAGTTTGTCAAAATTTTACAAACGTCACTTTTATTTTGCGAAAAACTAATGGAAACACAGCTTGTCATAGAATGGTTACCCATTCATGATGGATGGATGGATGGATGGATGGATGGATGATGGATGGATGGATGGATGGATAGATGGATGGATGGATGGATGGATGGATAGATGATGGATGGATGGATGGATGGATGGATAGATGGATGGATAGATGGATGGATGGATAGATGATGGATGGATGGATGGATGGATGGATGGATGGATAGATGGATGGATAGATGGATGGATGGTCAGTCCATCTCTGGCAAGAACATGACCAACTCAAACAATTACTATCTCTTTTTCTGTCTTTTCTTCTTTTACTTCTATCCATTTGTTCATCTTTTTCAGGATCCATCTTCCCATCCTTAAAGCCCTCTGAAACCATCTTTAAGATAACCTTTTGGTTGGGTTACCTCAACAGCTGCATCAACCCTGTTATCTACCCGTGCTTCAGCCAGGAGTTTAAAAAAGCCTTCCTCAACGTGCTGCGGGGGCGCTGTCTCAGAACAGGGGTCCTCATGTCAAAACCACAAGGACACACCCCTGCCCGTTCTTCCAGTCCTGGCCTGACATCTGATGCAACCGTTACTTCACTTCAAAACCAAGTCACCGTTTCCTCGTGGTCGTGTTGCAGGGTGTTGTCGACCTCCTCATCATCCATCGGTGGTCCGGACCGAGCTCAGCGTGGACAAGTCCAGAGTAAGAGCCTACTGAAGGCTTGGTGTTTCTCAGCGAGACGGACTCCAGTCCCGCAGAAGTCCTCCTCTCATGGGACAAAGAAAGTCTTAAGGCTTTCTCTTGGCATTAGAGGGGAGGCTGTTTGATTGGCAAGTTCTGACAATTCTTGGCATTCGGTCCTCGTGTTTTGGAAACATATTCCTCAAAAGGCATTAGAAGGTTACCTCAGTGGCTTATGATGAATTGACTGAGAGTGTGGGATGAAATTTGACTTGGAAAATGAATGAATAAAACCATGTAGAGCTGCTCTTGCTTTCGATATGTTGAAAAATGAGCTCAAAAACCCATTCCGTTAAAGAAGACGCCAGGATGGGAGGCACTGTACATCGATTAGTGCTTGTCAAGGAAAAAAAAAGGATCCACTAAAACCCATGGAAATTAAAAATGAAAGAGAACTGGAGAGATGTAACTTCAGATATTAGTGGTGTTCCTACAGTTTGCACAAAAGCCCTTAAGGGCATGATATTAAGAAATTTGTAGGGGATAATTAGTACTCACTGGCAGAGCTGGGAAAGTGGTAGCTGGTGTAAGACTGGACTCCTGTGTATTACATGTGTGACCTTTAATTCAAAAGGGAACATGAAAATCTGTAACAAAGGGAAATGGTTAGAAGTGAGATATATTGGCCTGTACATGGAAAAATACTGTACAGTTAGGAGCAGAAACTCACTGAGCCACTGAGGCTTAAGAGAGAAAACAGCTTGTGTTTTTGATAAGGCTCCATCAAAGATATGTTGAATCAGCTTTTCATGTTCTGCTCAAAAGCTTGTCATTTTAAATAAATGAAAAGGTGTCAGATGTTTTCTTCCCGCCTCCGTCCCGTTGATGGACAGGTCTTTGTGACTGATGTTTTCCTGCCAGCGAGGAGCTTCACAGTTGCATTTTGCTCATGTAAACGCTGGACAGATTTCAGTTTGTTTGTTTATTTCCCTTTGAACTGATGCACAAGCTGATTCCTGCTCTTATGTTATGACGTACTCCACTTTTTAAAATCATTTGTCTTTGTCCTGTCAATGTCAGAAGCATCTCTTAGTCATGTGACTTCAGTGCTGCAGCAGCAGTGGGGACACTGGATGCTGTGAGCAAACGATGCCTTGGGGGTGGGTTTAAAAAGTCTGCATTAAGAAATGCTGGGAAGAGGCCACTGAGGTGAGTGCTGTACCAAGTATGAGTGTTTGTTTTGGAGGTTTCTGTTTGGTTTTTATTTCCTTTTAGGTATGTTTAGTTCCAAACTTGGCTTCCATCATCAAAGACAAGCTATCTCAGTATAAGACTTGGGTACCAGGAGAAAATATTCTTGTTTAGGTAAAAATGCTCATTTTATTTTTAATGTGTAGACTTGTAATGAGGAAACCACTTATGTCAGACAAGTCAAAGGGATACTACTACTACAAACTACATAATAGCGACTTAAAAATGTTAGCACTGGTAGCAACTTTGGATTTTTTTTATGTTCCGATAGAAGTGCAGAAAAAAAATAGTGTTTTAATTATTAATTTAAAAAATGTTTTACACTATCTGCCAGGGTCATAGACTGTATAAGAAGACTGACATCAACCGTAAGTTTCTGAAGAGCTTAATTGAAGCTCATTGGGCAGTTCCCACTGTCGCCATCTTGGCAGCATCATGTGTGCAGTCTCTCTTGAAAAATACAAAAGTGGGCAAAGAGGTATAGCTGAGAGAGGGGCTGTGAGTGTGGGGGTGGAGGATTGACATCTATCAAACTCTGAACAGTCTGTAGCTGAAAGCTAACCGAGCTAACCCAAAGCTAACAGTAGCTAACAGAGGTAAGTAGGCTAAAGCTAAATTGTGCTGTTGGACAACTAAAACCCCCAGTTGTGCTACATTTTGCCTTCTTGCACCAGGATATTGGGTACCTGTCAATCAAAAAGACACGCCCCTAATTATGTCAAATTTCAAGATGAAATTGAACATGAACTGATGCATTACAAAACAAAACATCACTCCTAATGAATCCAAAATGTTTTTTGTACCAGCTGTAAACATGTTTCTTTCTGCTGTGATGTTGGACTTTTTAACATGGGAGTCTATGGGAATTTTCTCTGTTTTGGAGCCCCTAGTGGATGAGAGATGAACTTCAATTTTTTGCACTTCTGCATAGGTTTTAGTTTAACTGCTGGGGGTTGCTGCTTGGTCAGGGTTTGTAGGATTAAAGTTCGCTGTAGAGTTATTTAATCTTCTGTACAGACTCAAAGACGGAAGGAATGAAACCAACTTTTAATCGTTTTGCAGATAAATAATTCCTTCCCTTTGCTTATGGATCTGTTTGTGTGGCTCTCATTAAGCAGACTGAAGGATCTTGGATCATTTTTCCTAAACATATGGAAAAATGTTTAATCTTCCCAAAAAGGTGACACCATGTGTTTAAATGAATTTTGACAAGCTTAAAGTTAACCTGACTTGAGAAGGGTCAAATCTGACTGAAAACCACCAACTTCATAACAAAATAAGCATCACAAATGTTGCCCACATGAGCACAAAAGATGGCACAGCCCTCCATACTTTTAGGTATTCAGTGTTAGACTGTGAATTTATCCAGGACAGCTAATCAACTCTTTCCTCTGTCAAAGCAAAAACCATGAACCGGAAAATCTAAGCAGGGATCCTCAATCTTGGTCCTTGAAGGCCGGTGACTGTCAAGCTTTCCAGGTGTCTGCGCTGCAACACACCTGCCTGATTCATGTTTTTCAGCACTGTGGCAGAGGGAAGTCAAAGGTTGTCATGCGTTGCCGGAGCAGTTGAAGAGCACTATGCAAGCTGATTCTATGCAGGTTGGCAGTCTGTAAGTATGTTTGGAGAATCTGTGACCTCTAATGGTTGTGAGAGTAACTACAGGTGTTCTAGTGAAACTGGTATCCATGAGGTTGATGGTTGAGTTGTAAAAATAACCCTGGCCTGGTTTTAACCTTGGCCTGGATACTTTTCTAACACAACCCAAGCGATACTATAACCTAAAGCCAACCAGGAAGTTACATTGTAACATGTAACTATAGCTATACAAGAAGGTGATAGTCGTGTTGTACAATGAGCATATCATAACACAAGTGTTTGTCTCAACACAGCTGGGTAGAAAGAAAAATCTTTCAGTAAAGCAAAGCACCAAGTAACTGTAGGAAGAGAAACTGGTCTGACCGAGTCACATGGCTCTAAGTGCCGCACCATTCTCACTGCTTTTACCAGCATTTCAGACAGCTTAAACCTCAGTCACGTCGTTCTTTTTAACATGGTAGTTATGTCTGTGGGTGTTAACAACTCGGAAGAAAAATATGACCAAAAATAGGCTACAGGTAGATGCTATGCATGAAAAACAACGTGAAATGTGTCGCACCAGTCTGTTGCCGCCTGTCCAAAACCTTTCTGGTTGTTCTACTATAAGCTGTAATTTTAAGAAAGATTAATAGACTGTCAGATGTATCTTGACATGACATTACAGACTCTTAAAATGAGTAAAAAAAAAAAAAAAAAATCATAAGCAAAGGATATTTTTCATTGTAGGCTCATATTGGACACCATTAAATTCCAGTTGTCAACTTATTATTGAAATGATTCTGATCAATTTTAGCCATTCCTTTTTTACTTAGTGTGGTTACAAGATGTTTTTCTTCTCTGTGCTCAGATGAGCGAACATTTTTACTTTACCTTACAGATATCACAGAAATGATAAATATCCAGGAATGCTCATATCTCGGACAAGAAGAAAGGTGTGGAAAGAAGATAAATGACTCACCACTTGCACAATCAGCCAACATCAGGGCTCAGTCTGATGACTTTAATCATCCTATTCTGCTATTCAGAAATCGTACCAAAACTCTCCCTTCAGCTCTCAAAGCTCAAACTTTACATTACCGCAGCTACAAACCTGTCTCAGATAATTAAACAAGCAGCTGTGGATGAGAACTAAGCAGCCAAAGGTTTCATTTTCCTTTGCATTAAAGCAGAAAGAGATTCCGTAGAGAAATTAGATGGAAGTTCATGCAGTTTGGGCTGGATGTGTTTCATATTTTAGTTTAACTACATACAATTACAGCAATATTCAATAGATATGACCCTCAAAGTGCTTTTATTTCAATGTATTCACCCTTGTTGGGGGAAGAGGAAGAAATTTCAGACTTTTATCATACTGAGTGCTCATTTATGTGCTCAATCCTAATTTGACAAATGATCAATGTTTAAATACAGTTTTTTTTTTTTTATTGGAATCATTGCCTTGTAATTGTTGCACATTTGAACAGAAACGGCTCCCAAGCGTGCATGAATAAAGAAACGTTACATCCACTTTATTTCGGTAACACAAACAACACGCATTTCAACCGGTTGCTGTACGTAATGAACTACGTAGCTTACAGAGCACTTCTTTGTTTTAGTCTCAAGGACCCCCTAAGCCACCTGAGATGCCTGTGTAAAGTTGCCTCATAATAAAGTGACTTCCCAGAACATCTGTAGTAATTATAAGTGTATCTTCTGTAAATCTGAAACTACTGAATAAATCAAGTTAAACACACATTAGAAAGAAAAATCACAATTAAGCATATTTTCTGCAAAATAAAAAAAGAGTGGGGGGGTGGAGGGGTTAAATGTTCTTAGCCCAGTTGTCTGTCCAGTATCCATGTGGGTCTCCACATAATGAATCACTGAAGTTTAAAATGAAAGGACAACAAGGCATATTTTACTCCCCCCGACAGTGATGCTCTGGTCAGTCTTTAACTATCCTTAAATCCCCTCATCGGGTCTGTTTCTCATGTCATTCAGGGACCACAATGCATTCTCATTTGGGCTGAAAAATTTTTCATTGCACAACTTTTCACACGTTAGTTTCATCTGTCGATGGAACAATGTTGCAAAAATTCTTCGGGTTTTAAAAATGATTTCTGCTAGTCTGCTCTTCAGCCTTCATGGAAACCTCTGGGAGTTTTGCTGAGCTGCACTGAGAGCCTCTTCGGATGCATTCATTTAAAAATATAAAACACATCAGCGAAGAAAACTTATAAACCCGCTGAATTATCACAATGCAAGTGTGTGTCTCTGTGAAAACGAAGAAAACCTTGATGGGTAATGATTCACAGCACAATATCAGGGCAAGACGGTTACTTGCAGAGGAAGAAGCATGAAAACACTGCCTACTTTCAGGGAATAAAAACATCCACCAAGCTGAATCTTTGTCCATCCACATGTGTGTTTGCACACCAGTGTTTGTGTCCAGTGTGGGTAGGAGCTTCATGTGTTTGCGTATCGTATGTGTAGAGAGCAGTCAAGCGGTGATTTGTCTGCTTTTATTATTTCTGATATTATTTATGGAAATAAATTCACCAGGCTTCCTAATAAACACGAAGCTCTCCTTTTTAAGAAGCAGCAGATGATTCTGAGGGTTGCCGTCCCTGTCGCATCAGGGAAAACGCTGCCGTGATAAATATATCCAGGCTCCCTTTACTGGAAAGATGAGCTTCAACCTAATCAGCTGACTTGGTTACATTCATTTCATTACAAAGGGATGATGATGATTATTAATGTCCTGCAGCAAAGCGAAGCAGATGACTGGAATAGCTACTTCATCTGAAGTGAAGGAGGATACATTATTCTCTGTGAGGAAAGTATGTTTGTCTCATATGTTGAACTGAAAAAACTGTCTTGAAACTTTTTTTTTTTTTTTTTTTTGTCTTGTCCAGCATTTAAGCAAGCAGACTGATGTTCTGGATGCTGTGTTCTGCTGAGCAAATTTATTTTGCCAAGGGGAACTTTTGTAGATGTAATGATCCCCTTGTATTTCTTGATTCTTATTTTATTTTTCAATTTGTTTTGGATAATAGCTTGTATTACAGAGTTTATGCTACTGGACCCGACCGGAAAGGACAGGAAAGGGGCAGAAAGAGAACAGAAAAGAGAACATAAAAAAAACAAAAAAAAAAACAAAAGAAAGAGATCAATGCATACATGTATATGCACATACATACCCACCTACATATATATGTATATACACTCGCACATACATTATATATATACATATATACATACATACATACATATACACATACATACACATGCATACACACACATGTACACATACATGCATACATAAAGATAGATATACATACATACATATACACATACATACACACATATATATATATATATATATATACATATATACACATATACATACTCACATACATACACATACATATACACATACACATACACACACATACACATACACTCACACATATGCATACATATATACATATCCATACACATACATACATACACATACACATTAGTACACACACATACCCACCCACACACATAAATATATACACCCACACAAGCCAACTCTAGATTCGTGGAGAACAAAACCGTTGACAATCATGAGGACCAGAAACTAGCAAGTTAAGTCAAAAAGACAGAAAGAGAGGTACCTGCTGTTAGTGAATAAACTTGCTGGATGACTCAGTGACTGTGACACATGCAGAACATTCATGCAGAACATTTAGAGTGGAACGTGTTTAGAGAAGAGTGATCATGCCAATGTGACCCCGCCCGCCTACAGCTAGAGGAAGGCCAGGAGAACCCAGAGACCCGGGTAACCGACAGTCACCCCCAGGTACAGATCCCAACCCCCCCACTCCAGAGCCAGCCATGCATCTGCCCAGGAGGTGGCGAAAGAGGTGCCCAACCAGAGTCCCCCGCAGTCAGGGGGAACAGGCCCCAGCAGGCCCAGGCCGGCAAGGGCCGATCCCGCCGGGCACCGGCCACCTAGGGCAGACAGAGCGCAGGCCCCAGGGCCCCAAGAGCCCGTGAGCAGCCCCCCGCCCCGCAGGCAGAGGGCACAGCCCACACCGACGGAGGACCAGGATCCCCAGACCGCCACCCAGCGGCAGCCAGGTCGCACCCCAGCGCACCAGCTGCGCCCCCGGGTACAGGACACCACCCCCCCACCACCAAACCACACACACATATACATGCATACCCCGCCCCCCCCCCCAACACGCACTCCCCTCACACATATACATGCATACCCCCCCCCCCCCCCCCCCAAACACGCACTCCCCTCTCAACCCCCATCCACACAACCCTCTGCAATCCATGCACATCATCCATAACATATACAACCCCACCCCACCTCTACTCACTCACCCATACCAAGTGACACGAACCCCAATCGCCCCCGCCCCCACACACGCTCACCCCCCCCCCCCCACACACACGCTCACACCCCGCCACCCCATCCCTCTACTTCTACCCAACCACACATGCCCCACCAAACACCCCTCCACCACCCATAGCCCCCCTCCAAACTTCACCCTCACTCACACATCCCATTCCGCATATACACCCCCCCCTACACACACACACACACACACACACACACACATACCCTCACTCCTCCAACACAGGCACACCCCAATACAACCCACGCGCCAACATACCCCTCCACACACACATCTACTCATCCTCACACATCCCTATCCCCTACCCACCTATATCCCCAACCCTAATCCCCCCCCCAGCCATCCCACCATCCATCTGTAACCCCATACACCCACTCCCACACATCCTCACCTCACCCCTCCATCATGTCCCATGTGAGATACCTCAGAGGGGGCAGAGGACAGGATGGCCCCGATCAGGGCCCCCATAATTACCGCCCACCACTCCCAGCGTCCCCCCCACCACCCCACAGATGCAGCCGACCCAGCACCCCCCCAGGGCCGGCGACAACCCTCCTACAGCCAGGCCAGCCCAGACTTAGGCCTAATGGACGGCACTCTTCCCCCACCCGTACCCCCCCCCAGTAAAGCCCCGAGAGCAGGGGCATGAGAAGACCCTATCGTCCCTGCCTCCCCCCCGCTTATGACTGATTGTGAAGTATGTATTAGTTGCAATTAAAACTGAGGGAATTGCCACGCGGTGTTGGGAGAGGGACCACCTAAGCAGCCCCGCCCACCATACACCGCATGCTCTTCCCCCTAATCATGTGAGTCGTCAGTGTTTTGGTGTTTGGTGTCTAAGTGTAATTAAAACTGGGAGGTGAGCCGAGGCTGGGTGCAGCGATCAAGACCACCTTGATGGCCTTTCTCACCACCCAGCGCCACGTGCACACCTCCCAATACCCTGCCTGTGTGTGAAACTTTTTCTAAGAGTCTTCTTTTCCTGTGTCGAGTTTTTTTTTTTCTTAAACTCTGAATTTTATTAACACTCAGAAGCTTCCCTGCTGAATTACTGACTTATAAGAGCATGTTGAAAGGTTTGGTAACTACACCAAATTCAACCCTCTGGACTCAAGGTGAACTCGTTTCATTTTCGTTGGACGTTTATGTAAATGTGTTGTTAAACTGGAAAAAGAAATTATTTGCATTGTTTACTTGAATTATGTTCTGTCTGAAAATGTGAAGATGATAAAATTATAAATACAATGACTTTCTCCAAAATCTCTCATCCTTTGTCAAACTTTTATTCCATGAATTGAGCAGGAGCTGCAAAGAAAACTGAATCTTTGCTTCAATCACAACAAAAAATTATTCAACCTTACAGCGTTCCAGTTGAATCTCGTCTATTCCACGTGGACGAAGGTCTCCAGTTCACTAAAGTCATTGGGTCTGCGTCAGAGATGTTCACAAGGCTTTTTTTGAAAGTCCAAGTGGAGATTCAAGTCTTACTCCTCAAGTCCAAGTTATGTCACAAGTCACTATTAGTTGTAATGAGGAATCTGCCGTGCGACACCTGCTGTCTGGTCTGCTCAGAAGACTGTGTTATAATATCCAAGGAATTTAAAATCTCTACTCGCCCTTCATCTACCAGCATCTTGTAACAGCTCTGATCTTCAGCTCAGACTGAACACCCTGTCCCTCTCCTCTAGATTATTTATTATCTTATTATTATTTATTTATTTATTTATTTATTATTTATTTTCTGAAATCAGAAAAACTGTAGATGAACATGGACATGTATTCAAATGAGTGAATATCCCTTGACATAACTTAACCGTTACTTTTTAATATAGACTAAAATCCATACGGACCCACAGAGAAAGTTTAAAAAAATAATACAGCAAAACTCCTGAATGAGGAAGGCCAATATGCTGATCTCTGATTGTCCTGCAGGTTTTAGATGTTTCCCTGCTGCAATGCACCTGATCCAAATGACAGCTTGTCGTGAAGTTCTTGATGACCCATAAATAATGTGACTCAGGTGTATTGCAGCAGGTAAACATGTAAAAACTGTTTGTTATTCCAGCACTAGTGCATCTTTTTTTTTTAAGGAATTTTATTAACTGTGATAAACATAAAATATTCATTTTAAACTTTTTAAAACTGAATAAATACAAATTAATTAAATTAATTTATGTCCAATAATAGCAGGCTAAATAACTTCCCTTAATACATCCCTAAATCAGCAACAGCTGCAATCTAATAAACCCAATGAAACCATGGTAACAGTAGGTCTGATCCAGTTTGATCCCAGTTTAAGGTCATCATGGCGAAGTAGCAGTTATTGGAAAATGTGATCAGTAAATGTCTCATTCATCCATCCCAGTCACTTTTTAAATGGTTCCTGTTTGATTTCTTTATTTCAAACAGCTGCTAGTTTGTACATTTTGCCAACAAACCTGATTTGCAGTGAAGATTGAATCACATTGACTTCCTGATGTTCCTCCTCCTTGTACAGCTTAGCCATGCAGTTTCTACCTGGAGTAACAGAACCGATACATCAGCAAGAATCAATGTGTTTCAATCAATGAAGGTGAATGATAACTGTAGTGATGAGCCATTGATAAATTGCCAACTGTGCCACCTTAATTCATTTACAAATGTAAACAGATGAATGCCAACATTACTTTGTGACTATTAGCTTGTTTTGAAGGCTCTCCAGTTCTCTTAAACCCCATTAATTGGACATATAAATATATTTACTACTGATTTTTTATTTATTTAGCTCAAGAGAAAAACTTGATAGTGCCATACCAGCAGCAGACAATATCAGCATGCTCCTACTTTAGTTTAAAAGCAGATTCTCAACAATCTAGCCAAGCTAACAACTGCTCATACAAGGGCAGAAAAGGATAAACTTTCATTTCTAAAAACAATTAACACCTATAAATATTCATGATTGTTGCACACTTGATTATATAAAAAGGTTTTTGGGGTTTTTTAGCCAGAGATTTACCAGATATTTACACTGATTAGGAGCCAAGTTCTAGCATGGATAACATGTGGTTAATATAGCCCATGTTGTAGCAAAGTAAAACGAAAAAACAAAACAAAAAACTGCTGTTTGATGTAACTGTAGTATTCTATGTTAGTAGTAGTAGTATTTTATTTTATGTTAGTAGGATTGAACAAAGAGAACTGCTTAACTAAATGACCGTCCCATCTTAAACCATAGTGTGGCTACAGTGTCATCCTTTGAGGTGTGATATAACCAGTGGTGTGGTCCAGAGTATACGCAGGTATACGGAGTATACCAATTTTTTTTCAGTCAGCATTGAATATACATACAACCCCCTGTGATGCTGTTTTTACAGTTAGAAAACACCTGTGTATTCATGTACCTATGTCAACCAGCAGCTCAGGTAACGTTACCAATGCTACACTCGTGCAGTTAGCTAGCAACTGCGTTAACTTTAGCCTGAACACAGACGTAAAGGTATATGTATATATATTTCTATGAGCCTGATGCCATGAAGTTCTTTTATTCAAAGCTCTGGGGTAGATAGGATGGGGCTGCAGCAGAACTGGATAGGGGACAGATCGCTACTGGGAATTTAGCCTCAATACATCGCTGAAAGGTGAAATAATTCACCTGGGGTTGGAATAAGGAATACTTGTCTCTCACCAGTCTGTGTGCCAGTAGGCTACTGGTTTAGCACTTTCAGAACTCCCTGAAACCAAAGAGCTGAGATTATGTGACAATGAGCAAATATACAGACAGATTTTTGGGATAAACTAAACAGAGTTGTCTTACATGGTACTTTTTCTGAAACTGTTTTTCTGGGCAACTTTTTAGTGTGTTTCTTTTTTTGTTTTTAAAAAAAGGGAGAAATCTTGAGAGTATACCCTCTTCTCGAGGGACCACTACACCACAGGATATAACTGATGTTCTTGCTGGATCTTCAACTTAACCATTTAAAGATATTTGATGTCTGACTTATATAACATAATTCCCTTTAATGGTTTCCCTATTCTGAACTGGAGCTAGCTTAGTTCCCATGTCATGACTTTCATATCTTTCACAATAAACACTATTTGACACAAACAGCCATACAGAAATGTCTGTATGGCACACAACACACACATGCTTTAGCATCACATCTGAGAGTTTTTCAACTCTTTTCTGGACTTTGTAAGACAAAAAGTAAATAGACTATAATATAGTCTATAATATAGTCACTATATGTTACCTCGTCATGTCATTTACTCGTCAAAAGAAAGGCAACCCAATCAGATCAGAAGACGCATGGTGTCTTAGGTTTGCTTAAAATTAGTAAAGATACAGAAAAACATGATTAAAACTATCATAACTCAGTTTTATGGATTGGCCATCTGTTGGAGAAAACAAAAGCGTCATCATTTTCTTCACAAAGTTGAGACAAATTGTATATTTTTAATCCAAACTAAAATCAGTAAAATGTGCAGTTCATTTTGTTGATTTTTCCTGTTTTTGCTTAATTTCAAATTAAGAATTATTATCTATTTTATATATATTTTAAAACCAGACACAAAGCAGTCTTCCACTCAAACTTTTCCTCATGTTTTTCTGTAAAATAAAGCCAGACAAGTTGTTCAAAGTAGTTTGTGTGAGTTTGTTTAACACAACTCATAACCTTTCCATTCCATTTTAAATGCTAAAAAAAACAATAAAAAATACAATAACGGGAAGTAAAGCATAGAAAATTAGCAATATTTCATGCTTATCAAGTTGAAAAACGACTAGATTTGTTCTGTAAAACGTTTCAAACAAATTATTTTGAATGTAAAATCTGGATTTTCCCCTGTCAAATCTAATAATTGCTCCATTTTGACCGTTTCAGTAAATGTTATGTTTTGCTGTGTTTTGTGTTCATCTGGTTCAAATTTTTTGTTTTTTTTATGAAGATTTTTTTTTTTTAAATCGCCCAGATCAAATAATTACATTCATGACAGTTTCAAGAGCTTCACTAAGACCGTGATGCATTATTTAAAAAAGATATTCTCATAAATATTCAAATCAAGGACATTTGAATTTCCATCATACTTTAAATTATGTAAAAGACACATAATGCTCCTCATCTTCAAGCTTATTCATGACATTTAAATGAAATTTCTGTGACGAGCGTTGGTCAGATTAAGAAATGGCTGCTTCTTTTTCTTACATAATACACATCTAGTCAATCATGTTAGAGCCTTTTGGAGATCGTTTCAGGACCACGGTATTTTATAATCATTGGAGGACATTATTATGTTGTAATAGAGCATAGACATATCGTTCATATGTACAAACATTGTCTGCCTCAGCCTGTTGTAATATATCAACACATCAGCTTTATTGGCATATTGGCAAAGCAGGGCTTTAAACTAATTCAGCGAATAAACTAATTCAAATAAACGTGGTTGTGTTTACACAGGACTGAAAGCAGTACAAGCTCAACATTTCACAGCCAAATTGGATTTCATATCTCAGTATTTGATATATGAGTTTGCTTTTTAGCAATATAAATAGCTGAGCAACCAAAAGATACTTGAGAGGATTTATTAACATTATCTTTACAGTACAGCCAAATAAAACACATAGGCCTATTTGATCCAAAAATAATTGCTACCGGGGGTGTAATAACGGATGTTTGTCAAGGATTTGCTGGGAAATAATTTATAATTATTGCAGGCAATTTATATGAGATGCTCTGTTTTCTTTTCCTGAAAGAGGTCAGATGCACGAACCACATACACTGTCGAACCTCTCCCCCTCATTCATACCAGACTGTGGTGATAATTAGAGCATTTTTATCATTTTAAATGCTTACACCACAGTTTATTGCATTCATAATCTAGTAATACACAACACAACCACACATAAAACTAAACTCATTGCCTTTTGTCCATTTCAGGGAATGATGTAACATCTGTATAACAGTATTTCTCGTTGTCCATGGTAACATAGGAAGAAATTTAGTGATGCAACTTTAACCTTGAAACCTGTAAAGTTTGAGTGACATGTTTTCATAATCAGGGGGTGAAAGGCTAAATGCTGGACACAATCAGGTAGACGGTGGTGTATAAATGATACTCAAGAAGTACTAAAGCGCACAAATGTGCCAAGAAAATATCCCCTGTTCCACTGCAACAAGACAGGACGATGTTTCCACATTCTGACCTTACCTGGATGCGACTGCGAAATAGAAGATTAATCAGATCAGGCAACGTTTTTCCAATATTTTAACAGTGTTGGTGAGTCTGTAAATTGTAGCCTCAACTTCATGATGTTGACAGGGGGGGGTACTCTGTGCGGTACTTGTGCTGCTGTAGCCCGTCTGCTTCAAGGTTCAACATGTTTTTTTCTTCTGTACACCGTGGTGTTAACCAGTGGTTGAGTTACAACCAGTCTCAGCCTTTTCTCCTCCAGCGTCAACAAGGCATTTTGGTCCAGACAGCTGCTGCTCACAGGGTATTTTTTCTTTTTTTTTTTAAACCATTTTCAGTAAACCCAATGGGTGGTTTGTTGAAAATCAACAGTTTCTTGTACCAACAACCGTGCTATGTTCAAAGTCACTTAACTTTAAAGACAAATGTATCATATCTGATACATACAGTTTCTCAGACCTTTTGCATCACATTATGGTAAAAACTTTGCTCAAAATCTCATACAGTACAATCTGATAGTTGTCCTCTGCACTGCCAAAAACTGAAATCTGAGTAAGATTAGATTAGATTAGATTAAATTGAGAACACATATGCTTATTTTCTTAAAGGTAAGATAATTCTTAGTTTTTATGCCAGAAAATTCTTCTTGTTTTAAAAGTATTTTTACTTGTTTTGGGAAGTCTTGACAAGCCAAAATGTTGTTGTTCTGTTGGCAGATGATTTATTTTATTTTAAGCAACATTTACCTAATTTTTGTATTTTTTTCTTGTTTTTTAAGGCTGAGTTTTTCCACTGTTCCGCCTAACAGATCACAGGAAGCAGAAGAGTACACTATCATAATTTTTATTTATTGCATGGTAATAAATGGTAAACATGTCCCCCACAAAATATAATTAAGTTTATTTAGTAACATTTTGTTAAATGGTCAAAAAAAGACTTTATACTTTTAGTAATTTGACTTTTCTCCAAGCGGCAATCTCCGGTGGTTAAAAGTGAAGCCGATGCGGAAGTGCATAAAACTGCAGTTCCCCCTTCATCCACTAGGGGCTGCAAAACAGAGCAAATTCCCATAGACTCCATGTTAAAAAGGCCAACTTCACAGCAGAAATAAACATGTTTACAGTCTGATTCAAAAGTCAATTTTTGGTTTAATAGGTCAGGTTTACCTTCATGACAACTGAAGGGGGAGTGAATTTTTTTCTAACTCGCCCGTTTTAAAGTAATTTAATCTCAAAGTTCAGCAAATTTAGGGGCGTGTCCTTTTGATTGACAGGTACCAATCTCCGGCTTCAAGTTAGAAAAACATAGAACAACCGCGGTTTTAAGCCGGTTAACAACGTGACTTAGCTTTAGCCCGCTTACCTCCGTTAGGTCAGTAGCTCCTGTTATCTCGGGGTTAACGCGGTTATCTCTTAGCTACAGAAAGCTCGGAGTTCGCTCAAAGTCAAACATCCACCATGACGCTCACGGCTCCCCTCTCAGCTCCACCTCTTTACCCATATTTGTATTTTCCGGGCGAGACGACACGCATGCCTCTGCCAAGATGGCGATGGTAGGAACCGCCCACCGAGCTTCAATTCAGCTCTTCAGAAACCTATGGGTGATGTCACAGAGGCTCCATCCATCTTTTTATATACAGTCTGTGCTTTTCTCACCATTCTTTCATGTGTTAAAATGGTTAAATCTATTTTCTTCTTTATTCTGACACTCAGTTTGATCTTCAGCCACCACATGTCTAAACACATTTATTTTTTGCCATGTGATTGCTTGATTGGACATTTGTTTTCAGCAACAGAACAGATGTATCTAATAAAGTGGCCTGCGAGTGTACACGCTCTGAAGCACAAAAAAAAGCCATCTACAACACATCCACTTCAAAGTCTGAGTAGTGCTCTTTTAATCATAAAAATGTTCTTTCTCCGTTTTGCAGCGACAAACTGGCAACCAAGTGGAAAATTAGATTTTTCAAGTGACACATCTCACTTCGTCCCTCTCAAGAATATCCTCAGAACAGAAAGCTACTTTTTCATGCAGTTAATAGAAATTTGCTTCTAGTTATTCTCTGTTTTATGAGGACAACGTGGGATGCCTAAGTTACACAAGGCTTCACGGGGCTAATTTATGACTTTACACTCATATTAAGCAAAGTGAGTCAGACGGAAAGCACATCCGCAGTGCCTCTAACACAGATGTTTTCACTTATTCTCCACCTTGGCCTCTTTACAGGACGCCGTCTGTGGGCTGATCGGAATCTTTACACTCATGCTCATCATTTTCCTACACTCAGCTTTCTGGTCTCACAAAACTCAGAGCTCAACTCATTAAACTTTGTTCTGAGTTGAGGCTTAAATCACGCAGAAAACTCAGAACACCTTTGTGGAGGTGCAGGTCCGTGAAAACCTGCATTGCCAGATCCAAACCGGGGCCATGAGGAAATATAGACCCAAGTTATAAAATCTATTAAATGATAATAGATCTACGATTTGCAAAAGATCGAAGTTGATTTTTTGTGGTATTTAAAATTCAAACCAGAGTTTGTAAAATGTCTAGATATGACGACATGCCAGCGAACATGACTTAACTACAACTCCCATATGTATACTGCCACATGAATCTCTGAGTGCTCCTGCCACTGTTTCTCATTCATTTATTCAGAAGATGTGTAGTCGGGGTCTGTGAGTTCAAACCAGAGTTACACGGAGAATTCCTGTGTGGTTTCCTCCTACAATGTCAGAGACAAGTAGCTCAGTTTAAGGCAAATACAGTAAAGCTATGAGTTTGAGTGTTAATGCTGTGATGTAGCATCAAACCTAAAGTACTGCCTTGTCTGCGTTGGATCAAGACTAATAGAAATGTTTGCATGTTAACTGGATGCTATTTTATTATATGAGAGACCTGCAACATATCTGATTTATGCATTTGTGTGTGCAAACTGATCTTTTTTTTTTTTTTATTTAGATCTGATTAGTTTATGCCATTAAACGTCTCATGCAAAAAGAAGGAGTGTCACAATAAGGTATTGATGATCATGAAAGTGAATGTCCATTGTGCCGTGGATAGATGTTTGACCGCAGCTGATAAAATTGAAGAGTCAGTCACTTCTATTTCAGTTTTTTTCAGATTTTTTTTTTTTTAATGAATGCTGTTCACCCCAAGAATACTGAAAATCCTCAATCTGCATGTGATCAGATATGTCCTCACATACAAGAGATAATAACTTCTAAACACAAAAAGTAAAGAAATTTTACTTAATTATTCATTTTTTTTATATAAAAGCTGGGGTAGGTAATGTTGGGGAGCTAGCAAGATGTGAAAGTGGCGCCCTGTTGGCTCCTCCCTCTCTGGTTTTGCTCCTTGCAGCTTTTTCCACCAAAGATTTTCTCTTTCTTGGATGTTTAGCAGGAGGAGACAGATAAACTGCGCCAGGTTGTGAAAATCTTTCCTGCATTTTCTCAGCCATGTTTCCCTCCAAGTTTCTTCTTCTCTACTTTGTATTTTCATCCTAACACGCTGTTTATATGCAGGGTGTGGCTATCAGGTATACGCTGCTGGAGGGGGAGGAGGGGAGCCGGGAAAAGAAGCTTACAAAATATAAGAAACGAACAACTCCATTTCGGTCCAAACGTTTGGATTGGTCAGAGTTTTTACAGATTTACAGTAAACTGAGGGGTCTAATGATATTTCTTATTGTTTATGATTACAAAATGTACAGACTACTTATCAGGAAGATGAACCACTTCACCCAGAGTAAAAATGTCTCTGTGCAAAATTACCAACTCTTAAACATTCAGCTACACATCTTAAGTCTTACTGGTCATGTACACATACTTGATGAGCGTATCATACAGTTATCAATACTTTCCACATTAAAACCAGCAGACTGCTAAAAACATTCAAAGAAATATTAATTGAAAAGTAAAAAAAGACAGGAGACTGTATGCGTGTGTGATCAGTGTGCTTAATGTTATTTTTAGTGTGATCAAGATGGGAACATGGTGGTTAAAACACACTGTTTCCCCTTTTTTGTTGGTGCATTTTACTTTGAAAAACCTTCTATTCAGTTGCGTAATGCAACTTATTTTGAAGTTTGAAGAAGCATCACAATTAAATGTGTGTATGAGACTTTCGTTTTAAGATCCATCTGCTGCCAGGTGTGTGTCAGTCCGATGCATGACTGACACCTAACTGATGTTTGGATATGCTGGAATGAGATTCAGGAGCCAGTGGTGATCCCAGAGCTGCAGAACCGGAGACCTAACCCCATCCTCTAGGATGGCAACGCTCTTCTCCACACAGTCAGGATCATCACAGGATGAAATGATCAGCTGTGAGTCCAGACCTCAATCCGACTGAATACTTGCAGGATTAACTGAGATGTATTGCTAATATGTATTGGTAGTGTGCAATTGTCCAATTCGCCATGGAGGATGATACTGTAGAGTATTTTAGCAGATTTCTGGGGTAATACATGTTCAGCTGTTGTTCATTTCACAGCTGAATAAACTTCACACGTTATACCATGTTGTAAAAGTCAATAATCAGGCCTTCGAATCATGTGCAACAATGGCTTTATTAAAGGGGAGAAATGATTGATCAAACAGATTCTGTTCATTTGTGTGCCACATCTGTTCATATGGCATCTTTCATAGAAAGAAGAGCTCAAAACACTTTCAAATAAAGCACTGAGTGGTTTCCATTTAAAAAAAAAAAAAAAAAAAAAAAGCATTAAATATTTCATGTTATTATTATGTTAAGTTTAAAGGAAAAGTCATTTTCAGTAAAAAAAAACCAAAAAAAACCACAAAAAAAAAACCACTGTCATTGTGCGTTAAATGTGAAAATGAGAGCTGGCTTGGATGAGGTCTCCAGGTAGAAAGACACATCGCTTTGAGGCGTAACCGATAAATGTTGCATCTTCCGTTTTCCTCCGGCTGTTACAGGAAACCCATTAGTAAACTAGAATATCACAGTCTTGTTGGAGTGAAAACTGCAGACAGAAGTAGAGTGATAGAGCAGGGATCCTCAATCCTGGGTCCTCAAGTGCCGGTGTCCTGCAGGTTTTCCAAGTGTTCTTGCTGGAACACACCTGACTCAGACTCAGACAAGCTCTGCTCATGTCTGTTGAATACAGAGATACTGCGGAGACACTTGGAAAGCCTTTCGGATACCAGCCCTTGAAGAGCAGAACCGTGGATCCCTGTTTTAGAGCTTTGCATGCAAATCAACAAAATGGGCCTCAAAATAAATTCTGTAAGAAACAGGAAGCCGGCTCCTAAAACTGGACTAATCCTTTCTCTTTCCTTGGCTCTGGTTTGCAGCCGAGCTGCAAGTTTATAAGAAATGCATGACTCTATCTTTCAGCATCTTTTTGATTGATAAATTCTCATATTTGGTATATTTCTAAAAAGGTGAAAAAGAAAAAGGTCATAAGCAGAGGAACCCAGTAAAACCCATGTAGACTGGTGCAGATTAAACTTGCATGACAAGCCTGTGTGGGCTTGTCATGCGAGTGGACCGAAAAGCATGAAAATTCTGTGTGATGCAGCCTGTCAGACCTGAACATCCGCAGCACTGAACACTCACGAGAAACACAGTTCTGTTGCATCGCTGCTAATTAAAATGATGACTGCTCATAAAAATGCAGGTAAACTTGCCTCTGAAACATTTCATGTGAAAATACAAACCATGAAGCCTAAAACAGGAGGGAAATTCTCACAGATCACACTCATTTCAATTTCCAGCAGTCCACACATGTACATTCCCCATATTTGTCATCTCCTCTTGCATATTTTTCTATATCTCTGAGGAGGACACATGACAGCTCCTCTGAAATCAAAGAACTCTTTAATGCTTCTGGAAAAGATGGATTCACCTTAATTTCCTTAAAAAAACCAGGCCTGGAAGGTTGACCACCACATGCTGACTGTACTGCCCATTTCGCTCCTGCCAGAATAGTGGATTTCCTTTTCGATGATTAGTGCGGCAACATAAAGGAGTAATGGCAGCAGGTTCTTTTTCCACAGCTGAATAAAAGAAATCCCTCAGTACTTATTGGCAGAGGAGGCTGGGAGTGTTGGAGGAATGGCATGGCAGCACTGCCACCTAGTGTGAAAATATTTCATCATTCCTTCCTGAATTTGTCTGATATAGCAGCTCTGCTGAGCCAGATATAAACGTGGTATGGATTAAACGCATCTTTCCTTTATAGATAATCAGTATGCATAAATTCTCTCTGATTTATTCCGTGTGGACATGCAAGAGGTTGGAGACCGTTTCATCATGCACCGCTAGTAAGTGGGGTCAGGCAAAGGTTCAACACAGATGGAAAAAGCAAAAACATTCACCAACATGCAGTTTAGCATTTCCAGGTCATCTAACCTGCACATCTACTGTCAGACTGTAGACACGCTGAAAGCTCTCAGATGGTCGGCCCAAGGCAAAGTCTGGACTTTCTTTTAGAAAGAAGATAAAAATCGCTTCATTCACTTTTCCTCTGAACTTTAAAGAATGAGCTTTCCATCTGAAAAATCTGTTTGTGCCACTTTTGATGTGTTTACCGGGAATAGCTTTAAACTGTTTAGTTGTTCAAGCACACTTGTTTCAGAAAGAGAGATGCAGTAACAGTGTCCTGCAACAGCCTCAAACCCATGCCACACTTTAACTGTCCCGCTGGCATTACCAGTGTCTTTCAGCTGCATGTCAGGGTGGGAGTATTTTATCACATCCAGAGGGGAATGGCAAAAGTTTGAACTCACCTGAACAGGGTTAGAGCTTAAAACCAGGAGCTATGGCAACAACAAGAAACTGGAAAGAACTGGCTGCATAAAGAAAAATCAGAAGCACTATGTGACACGATGAACAGAGAACACAGGAGAGGAACTTCAGTGTTCCTACAAGGGCCGCAGTCCAGCAGGTTTTCCATGTATTCCTGCTTCAACACACATTAAATAAAATGGATCCTACAGCCTATTAGGTTCTGCACAATGACTCATTCATTTGAGTCAGCTGTGTTGGAGCAGGGATGCAGACTTGCAGACTTTGTGGGACCCAACTGAGGCACTCTCATTCAACATGGCAGCCACCACTCGTGATGGGATTAGAAGTAAAACAATCACATAACCCCTCTGGATTCAGAGATGTTGGTCTTAACTGGGATCTTTGCAGCCAGTTTAAGAATTGGTGAAGCACTAACATCAGACCCTTTTGGGTTTTGTAATATCTATATCCACCTTTTTTCATTCATTCATTCATTTTCTGAACTGCTTATTCCAATTCAGGGTCGCGGGGAAGCTGGAGCCTATCCCAGCTGGCTTTGGGTGACAGGCAGGGTACACCCTGGACAGCTCGCCAGTCCATTGCAGGGCCACACAGAGAGACAAACAACCACTCACGCTCACTCCTAGGGGCAATTTAGAGTGACCAATTAACCTATCATGCATGTGTTTGGATGGTGGGAGGAAGCCGGAGTACCTGGAGAGAACCCACGCATACACGGGGAGAACATGCAAACTCCACACAGAAAGGCCACTGACCAAACCAGCCAAGGATTGAACCAGTGGCCTTCTTGCTGTGAGGCCACAGTGCTAACCACCTTTTTTCATATGCTTGGAAAATTCATGAAACAAAGCTGAAAACATGTGAAAGTATTGATGTCTGCTTGTTCTTCAAAGTGGGATTTATCAGTGAAATTAAAACATGATAAGTTCAGGTTTCATTTGAAATATATGCAAGGACATTCATAGAGCTGCTAAAAGTGCAGCTTTAGCCTCTTTACTGAGGTTTTCAGTTGGATTGTTCCTGTTTAATGTCTTTATTTCTAACATTGGGAAGACTTCCTGTGACTCGACCAGCCATTACAATGTCAAACTAAATGTGGACAAACCATTAGCAGTTAAATGGATTATAAACAGCATGATTAGAAAAAAACCAGTAGAGGTTTGTCAGGATATAGTACAATAGTCAGAGAACTGACCTACCAGACACAGTGTTCCCTGCTCATCCATGTCTCCAAGCCTGAATTCCAGTTTTCTCGCAAAGCATTTAGCTTCTCTATTCTGCTCTATTCTCTATTCTTTGTTTGCCACTCAGAGGGTCAGAGTCAGGTGTGGAGCAATCATCTTGTTAAGATCAGGTGAAAAGTGACTGGGAAGTTCTCACGATGCCTCAAAATAAAATATGATGATATCAAGTATTGTTGCAGGATCATTTAAGACTTGAAGAATCAGACAGGTGCTGATGTTCATACCGATGAGCCACATAGACCTCAGCTTGTTGTGAAAAAGCTGCAGCATGACAGAACGACAATGAAAGCCTGGTTGGGGGTCTGAATTTAGTTTAGAAGACCATTTGGGACGATGCTATTAGAGCATTTAAAAAACTCATCAAATCATACACATAGCTAAAACCCAGAAATTGACATAAAATGGGATCAACACCAGACCTGTACTGCTCATTTTTCCCAATGGGAACATTGTCTCTTTTGCTCGTGTATGGGAGTGTCCTGGGATTTCAGATTTATAGAAATGATAATAAACACTACACTAGTGTGCCCTCTGTACGCTCTTGGTGGACGTGTAGGAGTTTGCCAAACCAGTTGCTAAATGGACTAGGAGAAGACTTTCAATCAGGGCTGGGGCAGAACCAGTTTTCTGCCCTGGAGTTTTATAGCCAAGACCAGTTAGGTTTGATGTGAAGCAAGTAGGATAAATCTGTTGGAGACATCTATTCACTGCTTATTATCCTGTGGTTTCTATTACTAACGAGAGTGCAACTGCAGCTTTTCATTAGAAAAATCAAGACATTAAAAGCCTCATTTCCTGTAGTTATGCACCAGATTAAAACACAAATTTGTTTCCATGCTTTGATAAAACCCTTAATGGGAGTTTGGTCGCTGCAGCAGCTTCTAAAGCTAAACTGAAAATAAATAAAAAACCGACCAAATCAAGGCCTGTTAATTTGAGGTCATGTGATCTTAGGGAGATATTGTAACAAGGAATGCATGCAGCTTGTTACTGTAACATATGATTATTTCATTAGCATTTTCATCACTGCACATTTGAGCTAAACAGGGTGGCATAGCCTTAAGCTTATAGGGAACTAATTCAATTTAAGCAGCATCACAAAAACTTAAACTAGCAGCAGCTAGAAATAGATCACCTCTCAAAAATTTCAGTGATAAAGCTACAGACAGCCAACAACCTCACAGCTACGTCAGCACCAGAGTAACATCTCTGTCTTTGCCCCAGCAGCACCTGTCCTCCTCCGCACCTCTTCAGGTCACCTCATTTAACCTCACCACCTCTACTTCTGTGTTATGCTAAATTTTCGATGTTTAAGTTTCTAGTCTTCACACACACCAGTTTGTGAATCGTTGCTGTTTGAGGAGCTGAAATATCCAATCATCACTGGGTGTGACTGAGCAGTCAGTAAACCACATGCTGCTGTAATTATATACCTTGTTTAAGATATGCCCATGACAGGCGGAAGCAGCAGTTCCTACCTATCCTGAAAGTTTAGTTCTAGAAATGTTGACATTTTTAGGGGTCTGGGTTGTTCCTGTGAGGTGTTTTTTCAGGTTCCACTAGAGGGTGCCAGAGGATCCTTTCCTGGAGGATGATTTCCCACAGGTGTGCTGTCCTGCACACCTGTAGAGGACATGTCATCGTCCCTCTGCACTATATCTGGAGCTAGCTGCCAGTCTTTCATTGCTTGAGCGTTGAGCCTTGTGGTAAAACCCAAGCCCTTTTGTGTTTTCTCAGAGTACACTTGTATCCTTGTGCAACATTAAGAGTTTATGTGTTTTCCAGAAACATACGTCCTGGATTCTCCTGAGCTACCTGTGTTTTTTACGGTGGTCATCATCTCCAGAAATCACTTCTACCATAAGAACCAACCTGGTATCTTCTACTACTGGCAGCCCTTTGGATCTGAGAACAAACACTATGCAGCCTGTCCGCCCTTAAAATGGGGAACCCTCACTGGTTCAAATCATCGGCACCATTCCACACACCATTTCACCCAGATTCTCTACAGCTCCCAAACAAATAGGAAATACATCAATTTACAACAATTCTCTTCCGTCATTCCTCCACTCATATATCTGTCACAGTGAAACCAGCCTTTAGATTTCCTGGAAACCACACCCCTCATTCCTCAATAAAACCTTTTCTTACTCTCCAGGATTGCTTGAATTGCATGTGGGTCAAACATCATGACAGATATGGTATGTTAATCTGCACATCACTTCTAATTAGGTTTTTTTCAGATAACCACTTAGGGCTGGGATATACTTGCTAATTGTGCATACACATCAATGTTCAGCTACATCTGTGTATTTGTTGCAAATGAAACCAGCATGCTGCTGTCAAAACGTTCAGTTTTGGAGGTCACCACTAGCACACAGCACGACTCTAAACTAATGAAAAGGTTAATTTGCCGGTAATCTATGATTGCAATAACCCCTGGCTGCAGCCATGAGAAATAGATGGGGCTGGATATTGGGCGGAGTTGGATGTCAAATGGGCGTGGTTGGACAGGCAATGGGTGTTAGGGGTTAGGGTTAGCAATGGCCACCAATCAAAATGTTGAGGGGGGGCAGGGTTGGACATCCAGCCCCGTCCAATAACCAGCTCCACCTCATTCTCCAGTCTGCATCCAAGACCCTCTCTATGTGGCATTTTGGTAAACAGCTGTTTACCAATCTGTCACTAACTAGGCATGAGTGTTTGTCACTGTGCAGTGAGGAGGAAGAATTATAAAAAAAATGCTGGTAGTTGCAAACGAGGTCCAAGGAGGGCTCTTCAAACTATCCAGCATTGTGTTTACCCCCAATCATGCTCATGTTCAGTTGAGTGCCATTAGCAGTTAAGTCAATATTGCACCTCACCCAACTGACATGTTACCTTATGTGTAGCCTTGCATCGGCCTACATGCCAAAGGTACACTGAGAATGCAAGGGCGCTATAAGTACATGCATACGTTGCATAGCAAGTATATTCCAGGCATTGGATCAAAGCATGGGTCCATTCTTACTTATTCATTTAGGCTAGTTATTATATATCTATTTTCCCGGCACACCAGCCAGCTCATTTCAAACCTCCTGATTTTCCACTCTGGCATTACTTTCTACCATATCCTTCAGTGAGTATTGTATCCCCATGTATGCAATGTTAGCTCCCTGTACAACCAGTGTCAAGGCTTATTTCGCATTACCAAGGCTGCCCTTTGGCACTGATTCTGTTTATAACTTCTATGGATAGAATTCCTTGGCATAGCTGAGATGTTAAGGGGATCCAATTAGGAGGCTTCAGGATTGGGTCTCTGCTTTTTGCAGATGATGTAGTTCTTTCAGCTTCATTAGGTTTGGATGTTCTGTTCTCACTGGAGTAATTTGCAGGCAGGAAAGAAGCATCTGGGATGAAAATAAGCAACCTCCAAATCCAAGACCATGGTCCTCAGCCAGTATACTGTGAAATGCCATCTTTGGGTCGTTGACGATGTCCTTCCCCAGGTGGAGGACTTCGTGTATCTCAGGGTAACTGTGAAAAATGGAGCAGGAGGTCAACACGCATATGGTGGGGTGTCTGTAGTGATTCAGACTCTGCACTGGTCTGTCATGGTGAAGGGGGAGCTGAGTCAAAAAGAGAAGGTCACAAATTACCATTTGATTTGCAGTCCTACCTTCATCTATCATCACAATGTGTTTGTAGTGACTGAAAGAACAAGAATAAGTCAGTGAAATGAGTTTCCTCCTTCATGTAGAGGTTTTCCAGGCATGTCCCAGAGAAGACCCAGACACATGGCTGGCCTAGGATTCTCCTCCATGAGCAAGCTTAAAGAAATGCCCACAGCAAGCAAGGTCCCTCTGCTTAGGTTACTGCTCCCACGACCAAAACCCAGAAACCCTAGCTGGAGAACAGATAGATGGATGGCACCAATGCTAACAAGGGTTACTACTTAAAACCAGATATACACCTTTTAAAATAATGACTCAGCTTTCTTATACAGGTAAAAAAAAAAATATGTCAAATCTGAGTGGCAGGACTGACTACAGAGAAGAACATTCTGTTTTTACGCTGGAAACCTCTTACTAACACCCAATGGCTTTGACACTTCTTAAACATTGCATTCATGGAACAGTCAACAGCAAAGAAAAACAGTGGTCAACCAAACATGAGTGCAAAATGGAAGAATATTGTATCTCACCTAACAGAACTTTTGTTGAAAAAGCATACTGTTGCTGAGTGGTCAGTTGCTAGGGGAAGGATAATAGGGATTATTGGGGTTAAAGTGTTAAATATATATATTCAAAATGTAATTGGTGATGCAGCTGAATGCTCAAATAAAAAGTTAAAAAGAAGCAAAGGAAGGAAAGGAGTGCATGTGCAGCCACCGCTCTTCCTCTCCCTGCTTGTTCCAAGCAAACCAAATATGGCTGCAGTTGTGTTTAGTCGACAAACCGTGCAGGGCGCAGCTGCAACTGTCTGTTTGACCCTGACTTTGAATATTGCTTTTCTAAACAGGTGTTGATACTTTCTTTTAAGCTAAACAAAAGGTGATGCCTGACTCCTGTGTAAGGAAAGCAAGGCATGCTACTGTTATCTGAACTGACAAATGCATTTTCTTGTTTATTATTCCTTTTAAAAGCCTGTAAAATTTGCATAATTCAAACAAAAACCAACAGCTTTTGTTTCCATTTTTCTGTTTTTATTATTTGAAGTCCTTGTCATTTTTTGTTGCTTTTTTTTTTTTTTTTTTTTTTTTTTACATCATCCATTGGATTTGATACTGTTTCCATTACAAGCAAGCATCCCAGAAACCCCACAGCCACCAAAGACAAACACCATCACAGTTTCACTTTCACAAAGAGAAGGGAAGGGCTTACAGAGGGGTGACTAAGGGGCTCAGGGGAGGGAAAAAATAGGTGTTCAACAGCATCAGTAACCTCAAAATGGAAGGACGTCCCTCTCAGTCTGCAGCGCATTGTGTACATACATATCACTCATATATCATTAGCATAGTATGGCATAGAAAAAGCATCCAAGCTGACAGAGCATCAAAGGAGCATAAGTATGTGTGTGTGTGTGGGTAGACTGGGGAGGCATGGGACACAGTGTGGATGCCGGCACTGCCTGATGGCTTTTGTTTGTCTTCTTTTGGAGTATCAGTCAAATTTTTTTCCGCTTTTCAAGGTGCTGGATTACACAGAGATGTTGCCGCACTGTAACAGAATCATGAGGAAAAATGTCTCTCTCTCTGTGTGTGTGTGTGTGTGTGTGTGTGTGTGTGTGTGTGTGTGTGTGTGTGTGTGTGTGTGTGTGTGTCAGCAAGAAACTGTGCGAATAGCACCAGGTCGGGATGAGTTGCTAATGGCAACCTCCAATTTGAGAAAGCGTCGCCATGACAAACAAAGAAGCAGAACAGAGTGAGAGTGGAGGGGTCTGTTGCCAAGGTAACAAGCAGAAACAACTAAAGTTCCAGGGAAGGAAGGAAGAAGGGAGGGAGGAAGTTGGAGCGAGAAGAGAAAGAGTGAAAGAAACTCTTTTGTGTCTACCGTCCTACCAAACTAAAAAATACTGCAGTCATTGTCTCATAAAAATGAGCACAGTGATGCTAACCTGGATGAATAATAAATAAAAAGCTGAACAAAACTAACAGAAAACCTTTGACAAACGTGTAATAAAACTTTTTGTGCAGTGTGTAATTCACTATGGAGACTGAGCTCTGATTAGCCATTCGTATCTCGCCCCAGCTTTGAATGCCTGGAGGGGCACATGTTTACTACATTCCCCTTGCCCTGAATTCTTTAAATACATGTACCATTTGTTACACTGACAGACTTTGCCTTCTACAGTTTTCAGTCTGAAGCAACAGAGGCAGAAAACATAAACAGAGAGAAGTGGTGTACATTTGTTCGCCTACATTATGCATGTGTGTATGTGTGAATAAGTTAGGGGGGGCCAGACGCACAAAGGAAGACTTGCTGTTGCACTGAAAGCTAACTTTGGGCTCTCCACATAAGTCTAACTATAAGTTTGAAGCCCTAGTTAGACTAGTCTTCATATGACCTAGCCTGTGGTTATGAATGTGTCAGGGGAGGTTTTGTTGCTCTATGTTAAGTCATAGGGTGAGGGGAGGCAGCAAAAAGGTGGTCAGGATCTTGCTAATATAAGCAAGAATGCAGGAAATCTGTTTAATGATGGCTTAATAAAAACCACACATGGTTTAAAAAAAAACAAAAAAAAACAAGAACATTTGAACACTCAGATCAGCCTGGTGTGATGCAACATCCACAACTGTTAGACGTGTTGTACAGGAGCCAGCTGTGCGTGTCCCATCCCTCACACATCAACACTGCACACAAGTCAGAAGTACATTAGCCCATGTCTACTTTCAAGCATAAATAAAAATAGTGCTCAGCCTTTAGGCACCTAGTTACAGAATGACACTAAATAGCAGTTTGACAACAAGGTAAAAACTCTAAAACATTAGAACATTTCAAGATATCGAGCATTTTTCGTCTTTACAGGGGCTCTATCGACAGAGTAGGCCCTACGAAAGCGCAAAGTCTGGCACCTTTGAATCGGTTAATCCTGGCTATTTTACATCTTTTTTATTTATTTTTTTTTATCTTACATCCTTCGCTTACCTCAAACAGAAAAACAAAACAAGAATAATATCAGACTATCAGTACAACTTCTGTGGGTTCAGGCACATAAAGAGTAGAAAAGAAAGAGGGATTTTTAATGCGTATAAAACACATTTGGAGGAAGAGAAACATTCTGTGTGTAAATGCACTGGTTGGTGATGGACAGCTATCAGATGCTTCTGCAGCAGTCAGTGGAGAAATGTGGACCCTTGTGATTTACAGGAATGCAAACAAAACAAGGAAAGAAAAAGCAGCTGCGTAGTGAATGGCACCTTTCCTGCACTTTAAAAGCTCTCTGAAAAGACAGTAAGGCAAGGAAAGGCTAAGTTTTAAGTGACTTCTGCTTACTCTCCCCCACATCAAGGGCTCTATTTACACAATGCAGGACTCACATGCATGTTGTGGTTTGCAGGCCTGGTTGGAGTGATGACAATAGTCGGAGACATTATTTGTTAAGAGATTTGATTAGTTAACACCTCCACTGTTTTTAGTTTGACGCTACAATCTAAGCCAAACATTTCAACGGACCCAGATTTCAATTCGACAACAGAAGATGTGACTCCATTCAAAATGAATTAGACGCAGGACCACGGATGCCTCAAATATGTATGGAGCGTTGATTAAGAACTGTTGTCTTGACTTTACAATGAGATCTTTAAACCTACAGATGGCTTACGTCAGGGGTCTGCAACCTGTGGCTCTGGAGCTGATAGTAGCTCTTTGGACCTTCCACAATAGCTCTAAACAACGATGGGTCAAAATGATAAAGTGCAACAAATATAGATATTGTAACAAATTCAGTTTTTTGTGTAATAATTGCTCTGAGTTTCCATAGCCTGATGGCCCTAAAATTTCCTGTAAAGAAAAATGTTGAGATGTATCTTTTTTGCCATTAAGTTGGAAACTGTTGGCTTTTTTAAAAAAAAGACCAAAAAAGATTATTTTCCACAGATATCTACGTCCCAAAGATGAAAATGTATCGATCCAATTTTTGCAACATTATAGTGATTCCTCAAAAATGACAAAAATTCTCTGTTGTAGGTGTTTATCAAAAACTTTTTTCAAAAAGTCGCAAAACTTCATGACTTTAATTAGTTTTATTTAGCTGGGCTGATGACAAAAATGGCTTTTTGAATGATAAAGGTTGCAGACCCCTGGTAATTGTCCTCCTCTTGTCGCAGTCGGCCATATGTGCATGGCGTTTTTATGCTTTCCAAAACTTTCCATATCAAGCTCCCTTTTTGGTGTTGGAATCTCTCCTTTTTTTACTTCAAGAAGTTAATTGTACATGCTTGGAAATTTATGCTAAATGGAAAATATTGTAATTGTTGCAGTCTGCAGCTTAACCCTACACTCTCTTCCTTTAAAAACGACCTAAAGCTCTATTCACCACCTGCTAAACTTGCCTCTGCTCCATGAGATCCTCAAGCAAACTCTTAACTTGTGTATCTTGGAAAAGCCACAGGTGGAAAACCCAAACACACTGCAATGAGAGTTAAAAATGACAATAAAAGACTGCTTTGTTGAATTATTTCAGATTTTAAGGCAGCCCTCAGAGCAAGTTACTTAAATACTGAGAAGAAAAGGAGTTCAAATGCAACATAAGACAAACACAGACTGTCAGATAGTCGACAGCTTGATTCTTGACTTGGCTGCAAAACTGTAAGACTTCAATTTCAAGCAACCTTGTGTTTGGCTTATTAAACAGAAGAAACAAATGAAAAAATATATAACATCACTGGTTTTATACCCATTTCAGTTACTTCCAAAATCAGGAAAAATGCATGAAATATAGGAAATTCTGCATGAATTTTATCCTTTTTCCCAGCTGTGTTAATTTACTTTCATCTCACCTGAACTAAACAGAAACAATACAAGTCAAAACTCAAAAGGACGCATGACAGGGAGAAAGTTAAGTATAAAAAACAAATAATGCATTTAAAAGTGCTCAAATTAGCAGTGTTATAATTTTTTTCTCTTTTTCCCATCATATGAGGCAGACCTTTTTGTTTTTTTATTTGTTTCTAGCTGTGACCACAAGGATCAGGTTATCGGGAAGAGGATAATGGGTATGTGGAAAAAAAAAAAAATATTTTTTTTAAACAGCTGCATAAGAGGAGGTTACAGGATGGCCTGTTTAGGTGAAGGTTTGGCTCCAGGTAAAGTGATGTTGCTCCTTGACCTGCTCAGCTCCTGAAGGGCATCCTTCCACAAATCTGCATTTCCTCCTCTGCCGCGGTGGACGGAGCTCTAACCAAGGCTGGTGATGTTAGCCCTGCCGCCTGGAGGCGCAACGATGCGCTGGGTGTTCCGGCGAGGAATGTTATCATCTATCTGAGCACCTGTGTAAACAAATGGAAATCAATCAATCAATCAATCAATCAAATTTTATTCATAAAACACTTTTCATACAAACAGCAACAGAAAGTGCATTAAACAATAAAAATTATGTATGCATATTTAAATAAAGCCTTCACACACACTAAGGTATTAATTTAAAAACACAGACCACATAATCTCTTTCACACCTGCATATCCCTATAATTTGCATATAATATGCATTTAATTTTAAATTAACCCATATTAGAATAATAAAGTTCGAGCAGAAAGAAGTTTTAACCTCTTTTAGCCTCACCTAGCATGATTTTTCATTCACAGAAAGGGTTAGTTAAACTAAACGGCTGACAAACTACCATAAGACTTCACTAGATTAATTGCGGGGGTGCGATTAGTTATGCTAACTTACTTGCCCTTTTAACTGAATATCTTCCACAAAAATGGGGGTATAAGTAAATAATATTAGTGTATATGTAGAAGACTAAAAGTAAGGTTAGCCTAAATTAGGGTTAAATTATTAAAACATTTTTTTTATGTTTAGCTTTAGCATGTTAGCATGTTTTTGCACGTCAGAAGTCTTGGCTCACTGATATCAAATTTACATTCTATTCTATTCTATAGTCATTTAGCAGATGCTTTTATCCAAAGCGACTTACATATGAGTGAGCTATACAAGATAACCCACTGCCAGAAAGTATAAAATGTTTTAAATGCTGGAGGATTTAGCATGTCATTAGCTAACTACAGTACCCAAATAGCAATCCATCAGACAGCTAGCTAGCTAACTATTTTGCTAAATATTTTGCCTCTTTCACTTAGTGTCAAAACATACAGAGCAACTTGGTCTCCTTGTCATTGGGCAACAAGAAGAGACAACAATAAGAAGAATGGTTTTATTTGGGTAAAAAGCCCAAACCAAAAGCTATATAGCAGTTAAGTGATCGGTGATAGAGAGGTAAGCATAACCACAAACAATTGCCTCCTCGGTGTTCGTTTTACACTTTCCAAGGAGAAAGTTAGGATTTATGGTTAATAGAGTGTTTATTTCTGACCAAATCAAGACCAAACAGACTTCTGACACGACATTGTGGCTTTTGTTGCAAGTTTCCAATCAGTTGTGTGTAAGTTAACAATTTTTTTTTCCAGAATAAGTCATTCCAGCAATATCTCTACAAACCTTTGGTAAGTCTGATTAATAAAGCATATTATAATTCATCATATAAGGTACAAGAACTTTAAATGTCCAGTACTGCATGCACTTAGTCACATTTTGGATGAAATTTCTTTCATCCAGGTACTACTGCATAATTGTGTTGATTATTTTATGTCTTGTTAATGGTATTCAGGGACTACATAAGTCATTATTGAATTATTTAACTGGAATGAAAACATGAATGTACTCTCCAAACTAAAGCTATGTGACAGACACTTAAAAAAAGGCATGGGGTGAGTAATGATGGTTATGTGACTGACCAGATAGGCTGAAGCCAGACTGATGGAGGTTGCGTACGGGCTGATTGGGCTGCTTGGCAGGTGAGGTCTTGGCAGAGGAAGCAGGAGTCATGGTTTTAGGAGTGACTGACACCTCACAGACTGGCCCGTCATACAACCCTCTGGGTACACCTCTCAGCTCAGCCAGCTACATTTAGGGAAATAAAACACAGCATTCATTGCAGCTAAAACCTTCAAGAGCAAGATCTGGACCTCTTCAGATGGAGGTGGACATATTTTGGTCTGAATCCAAAACAAACTAAAACATGATTATTAATCATCTACTCCTACATCAATTTGCTACAATCTAAACACACTTTTTAGCAGAAGGAAAGGAGCACTTTACCCTGCTGCGAGCTTTTATCCTCTTGTAGACGTAGTCAGGGAAAGGCTTACGGGCCACAAAACGACCAGATCCCTCAGTGACGTGGAGGGTCCCTTCCTCCAGCACGATCTTCCCTTGGCTGATAACCACAAGAGGCCCGCCACGCACCTCTGTACCCTCAAAGATATTGTACTCCACAGTCTGAGGATAACAGCAAAAATGTCAACAGAATTACTTTGAGAGGGATTGAAAGTGGCATTTTTTTTAGAGGAATTAAAGTTCATTATTAATGAGGCTGCAGTGACCTCTGAGATGATGCATTCATCGCTATTTTCAGCATTTCTGCAAGAATCCATACAGCATCTGGGGATGAAAAATTACAGCTGACAGCCATAAACTTCACTTCCTTGAATGACTACATGGGATTACCTTCAGATGTAAATCCCTCTCTACAGATTAGAAATGCCAGTTATAGTAGGAATAAGTATAATATAAGGCCTGATACAAAAAATGGTTTCTAGGAGGAATGGGCAGATAAATTGGCCTAATGTCAATAACAACTAATATTCAAGTTGTTGGCTGCAATTGATCTGTCAGCAAAAAGGATGATATTTACTGAGGGCACTGGCTGATGATAATCTGGGGTGTTAGAGTTGTGTGTAACCATGACATTTTCAATCTCAAAGGGAATGTGGTGAATGGCTGAAATACTGGGCTATAATTCATAATAAAAATATAATTATTTCCTCAAGATTTGAGGAAAAATAAATTACAAAAACGACCAGTATCCAATTCAAATATTAGCCATTAGCCAAACCTTTCAGTATCAGCCCAGAATTTTACAATTTGTGCATCTCTAGTTTCAACAACTAATTTGTTGCTTCATATAGCAACTGAACATATATGTTTTTATGCTACACTTGAAGCATTATTAAGCGAGTTACAAGTGCTGTCTCAAACATCTAAGACTTCAAGAAGAAGGCCCATAAAACAGCAAGTTATATCATCGTGGTTATCTATGCCACAAAACTTTAAATAAACTTCCTGGCAGGGACTGGTTCCTGGTCCTGTTTATCCAAAAGTGCCATCAGCTATTCTCAACACTTTCTGCCCACCTGCTTCAACAACTAAGCGGCCATTGTCTAACACTCTTGGCCAGTCACTAATGTCCCACCTCCTGCTTTCAAAAGTTGTCTTAGACTTAGACTTAGACTTAGACAGACTTTATTCATCCACAAGGGAAATTCTGTTGTCACAGTAGCTCAGAACAGCAATAGAGGAAGAAATAGAAACAGCAATAGTAGGTAAGAGAAAAAAAAGTAAATAATAATAATAAAATAGAATAGGTACTATCCATAAAGCAATCTGGAATATGTACACTTTTACAAAGATAAATAAAACTATCAAGTAAAATTGGCAATATAGAATATGGAAATTTAGAAATTTACAATATATACAACATGTGACTAAATACAACATGTGACTAAATACAACATGTGACTAAATGTCAACCTATGATTGGTGCTACTTCCTGGTGTACTTATGGTTTAGTGAGGCAGAGTAGACCAAAAGGGTTTTAGTTTTCTTGGGTTTTTTTCTGACTTCTTAGGAAAACCTTAGTTAAAAAAGTCTTAAAATGAATTATGTAATGTTTTAATTATTTGTTTGATTGCTTGCTTTTTGTTTCTCTCTTAGTCTCCATTTTCTTTGCACTGACTACTGCTGGCAATAAACTTCTTAAACTCAACTTCAACATCTTGGGTCTTTGTGCTACTATCCATGGTCTTCAACAGAGCTGGGTCATAACAGTGCAGTTTATATTTTAATGGGACTCAGATGCCAGCCCCACACAGCAAGACTGAAAATGAGCTGCTAGCTGTCTCGCAGACAGATGTAATTACCCAATGTTGTCTCTTGTTTTTCTCCACCAGTTATCCCTCTCAGTCTGTAAGAGCCTTTGTGTCACAAAAGTAGATTGGGAAATAAGAAAAACGAAGTTTTGCATTAATTTTGCAACCCCAAGCACAGCTCCTTCAATCAATATGTGCACCCAGGTGTTGCATTTCCATCACTGCCAATCAGAACTAGCCTTATCAAAATAATCATCCGAGTAGTTCGATACAGGACTAAATTGAGATTACACACTGTATTTAGCTCAATAGCAAGATGTTAACAGGTGGTGACATGAAAGAGGTACCAATTTTAACCTGAAGAATCCACCTTTAATCAGCTAATTATACATTTTATTTCAGAATGTCTTTGATTTGTAAGACCTATTCATGTCCTGCCACGGTGGATACAACATTTTAAAAAGATCAGCTTGTCCGCTGATTATGTTCATGTGAGGTTTCATTACAGCTGCTCCTACCTCCTCATTGCAGTGATGAGACATTAAATCATAACAGAAATACCTTCAAAGCAGAGATTGAGTGACTAACATTCCCTGACTGATTTCCTCTATCACCGCAATGATGTAAGTGCTTGCAGCACATGTTGACCAACCCCCACCCCGCCCGCTTTGGCGCACAGATTTATAAAACTGTGGACAGACTTTATCTGAACAACTGCCAGTGTAATGTTTACAGACACACACATGATGCCATCATGTGAAACAGCCTGCATATGCAGATTAAAGAAGCTTAACAGATTAAATTCACACTGTGTTTTCAGTGTTTTCTCCAGCCTAACGCTAACTAAGAAAGCTAATTTCTGGGTTGGAAAGAGGGTCAGCTGATGGGGCATTAAGGTAACAGTTCTCTTGCCAGAATAAGAATCAGAAGAACTGTGGTCATTAGTGTGATCTGGAAGCCTTATGACTGCTCTCTCCTAAAAGCCACTGGAGCTAAAGCTGAGGTCATGGTAATCTTACAAACTTTTAGAGCCCAACATGAGATCACCAGTAGGCTGAGCTATCCCATGACACACACATTTACACACTCAAAATGAGCAATTTTTCCCGTGGTCTGTTATTTTCTGACCAAGTGGAATAAAAGGAAACCAAAGAACACGACGGGATAAACCAAACAGATTCCAGGAACATACACTCTCTGTAGTTCTTACATACACTCAGAGATATAAAGTCTGCTAACAATCAGACGAGGATGTGTTTCAATTCTCTGGCAGATTTTAAGGATGACATCACTCCCTCGACACTATGTGAGGCCCACACCCTGTTCAGCAGTCAGATGGCCATAAGTCATTCCCTAAAAGAAGTGGACTAACAAACAGTCACTCAGGCTGACATTAATTACAAAAAATGAATCATTGTGCATTACATCTGTCCCATAGTAGAATGATCTGCGTTTTGTAACGCTATCAAGATGTGTGTTGTGTATATGCAACCTTCACGATCTGTGTCCATTCATATTTTTGAGCTGTGCTGTGTCAAGAAGGTAAAAAAAAAAATCAGCTTAAGAATGACGATTGTACCGAGTTGTGGCTCTTAGCAGAGATGATCTTCATGACATCTGGGTCCCAGAGAACTAGATCAGCATCAGAGCCCACAGCAATGCGGCCCTTGCGGGGATACAGGTTGAAGATCTTGGCGGCATTGGTGCTGGTCACAGCCACAAACTGGTTTTCGTCCATCTTACCTGTCACCTGGAATACATTAGAGCGGAGTAAGAACAAAAGTCGCTTCTTTTACCATTGTCTTTCAGTCTTTCATCATTATTCTTGAACAGTTGTGTTTTTAGTGTTACATGACTGTCTTGTTGAAACAGCTTTTACAGTTTTTCCTCTTTGAGTCATTGTTTTATGAATGTATAAATAATCACAGATGCTAGAATTCAATATAAATGTAGTTAATGTTATTTAATTCTTGATTACATTTACTTATTTGCTTTAGGGTGAGGACAACAACTGCAAACAAGTCAGTAGTAAAAGGTTTAACACATACCACACACTTGTCCCAGATAATCGACATCCTCTCCTCAGTGCCATTGACACCTTCAGGAATCAAACTGAAGTCATCTTTCCCCACAGCACGCTGGGCAGTGTTGAAGGGACAGTGTGCACTTCCTGTCACCTGCAGGTCGCCACTACATAAAAAGACAAAATTTTCTGTCTTAGACAAAATTTTCCAACCATGTCTTTACATTGAGTGTTTAGATCATATTCTTACCATGACAGCAGGGAGTTGAGATAGTCTGGTGTGGTAGGATCGGGACTCAGAGGAGGAGAGGTGACGTAGGCTGCCGCCTTGGCCCAGTTCTTGCTCCAGTAGTGTGAACCATCAGTTCCCAAGCTAGCAGTGATTGGCTCTCCGTATACCACAGTACCTGTAAGAGCAGTACCATAAAAACCTGATTGCATATCTAGAGCTTTTGATTTTGCCTAATGTGAACAAAAAACATGTTTGCAGATGGTATTGACACGTGGTGCAACTGGTTTCTTTGGTTTTACTGGTGATTTAATTAAATATTTTGCAAGAAATGTTATTGTTTTGTTTTTTTAATTGTGCATAAAGTTTAAGTCCTCACCCCTCTTTCTGGCCTGAGCAATGACATCAGCAGCACTCTTGCTCATCACCTTGGTGACGTATAGGGGGCAGTTGGTCTGATTGGCTACAGTCACAGAGCGATTAACAGCTTCAGCCTCCACCTACAAAACAATGTGATTGAAAAACAATTGAGTACACAGACATGACATTTGGAACTCTTCCTCTATCGCAAACGAAAAATAAAATTGCATCATGGTTCTCTCTATTTAAATTATTTTTTACTAAAGCCAGATTTTCACACTGTTGCAAATAACAGTGGCGACTCTAGTCTGTTAGCAATAAAACCCCAAAAAACCATGTTTCTCGGGCTGCACACGAACATAGTGGTTAGCACTGTGGCCTCACAGCAAAAAGGTCACTGGTTTGATCCTTGGCTGGGGCAAGGTTTGGTTCAGTGGCCTTTCTGTGTGGAGTTTGCATGTTCTCCCTGTGTGTGCTCTCTCTCCGGCTTCCTCCCACCATCCAAAGACATGCTTGTTAGGTTAATTGGTTACTCTAAATTGCCCCTAGAAGTGAGTGTGAGCGTGAGTAGTTGTTTCTCTCTGTGTGGCCCTGCGATGGACTGGCGAGCTGCCCAGGGTGTACCCTGCCATTCGCCCAAAGCCAGCTGGGATAGGCTCCAGTTCCCAGCGACCCTGAATTGGATTAAGCGGTTTGGAAAATGAATGAATGAATTAACACCATGTTTCTCAATTACTACAGGAAAGTTGTCAACTATTGGTGTGGGACAAGATAATAATATAAAGCTGAAAGCCTTAGAAATGTTGAAACACGTGCACAAAAAATAGATACATAATTGATAAATTAACACAAAAATAAAATGACAATGTCTTTATAACCAGTTCATACATAAAGAAGCTAAAGCTGCTAAAGGCACCCAGTTATTGAAGACGGTTTTCTTTATTTTACATACCTGAATAATCTTGATGTAATATTCCTAACAAAGGAAGGTTCAGTGAATACATAAAAGCTTGATAATTTTGTCTGTATTGTTTTTATTCAAGCTAATAAGCACACAGTTAGCTTAGCAGCTCAACACTAAGCTTAGTTAGCTAATGATAGATAGCTAAGCTTAGCTAGCTAATGATAAATAGTTAAGCCTAGTGTTGAGCTTAAAACGCAAGCTCCATTTGACAAAAGTGAAGCCGAAGCGAAAGTGCCAAAAATTGCAATTCACCCCTCATGCGCTAAGGGCTACAAAACAGAGCAAATCCCCAAAGAGTCCCATGTTAAAAAGGCCAACTGCACAGCAGAAATAAACATGCTTACAGTCTGGTTAAACAAATGATAGGTTTAATAGGTCATGTTTTCCTTCATGATAGGGAAGTGAATTTTTTTATAACTCATCTGTTTATGACCAATTTCATCTTGAAATTTGGCATAATTGGGGGTGTGTCATTTTGATTGACAGGTAACAGATATCCGCCTGCAAGAAGACAGAATGTAGCACAACAGCTGTTTTTCGTCAGCTAACAGGGTAACTTAGGTTTAGCCCACCTATCTTTGTTAACTGGTTAGCTCTGGTGACCTCAAGGTCAGCTCCGTTAGCTCTTAGCTACCGGCAGGTCGGCGTTTGATAGATGTCCATCATCCACACCTACAATCATGGCCCACTCTCAGCTTTGTCATTTCTGGGAGTGATGCCACACAACAGAGGGAACCAGTGTGCTTTATTTCAGCTTTTCAGAAACCTTCGGGTGATGTCAAGGCAGCTCCATCTTTTATACTATCAATGGTTAAACTACTTAGATAGCTAGCATAGCTTTGCAATTAGCTTAACTGCCCAACACAAAGCTAACAGTTGGCTGGCTAAACTTGCCAACTTTTACTACTAAATTTTTTCTGCAGATAAACTAACACAACCAGCTGCTGGTTGTAGTTGCTTTATATTTGATAAATGATATTGGTAAGTAAGAAGACAATTGAAATGATGAAATATTTAAATCGGTGAAAATTTAGACAATGTGTATGTCTCTGCTTTATCGATTCCATTAAAAATCTGTTTTCTATCCATTTGAAGGAAAGTAAGGGAAAAGTCTTGAAAGTTTTTTTGAAAAGGAAAATAACAAATGACAATATGTTCCATATGGAAAGAACACTGGTTGTCAGCTTATCTGCTATTTCTATTGGATCACAGTCTTTCAGTAAGCTTTTGTCCTTTTTCTGTCCACTTTTCCAGAGGGTTCTCATTATCCTTTGATGAAATCATTAGAACTAACACTATTAATTACAATCACAACTTGCTAACCCAAGCAACCACAACATAAGCGCAAGATTATTTCTCCTTTTTCTTTCCTCATGGGCATAGGGTAATATGTCTGAAGGGATCAAATAAAAGAGGGACAATATATAAGTTTAACATAATCTGCCATTTTTACAACAGATGTCCTGAAGCAAAATGTAATTTTTTCATCTGTGTTTGCATCTTGCGTTAACAGTTGTAGAATGATGTGCTCTATCTTTAACTATTCAAGAGCAAGAAGACAATGTTGTATGCCAAGGCGTTTTATTTTAGAGTGGCCACACAGTGAGAAGCTGTAAAAGTTGGAAAGGTCAAATCCTTTTCAAACAAATTACTTCTGCAAACACAATGTGGAAATGAGCTTATCCCCCTTGCCCAATATTCCATCCAATATCCAGAGTAGTTGATCGGTGTCCACAGCGTTGATGCTCTGTCTCACCTCTTCAGGACGGCTCAGCACATGTCCTTCAGGCCCAGTAATCCCCTGCTCCAATATCCGACGTTGCTCCTAAACACACACGCAAGTAAACACAGGAAAAACAAATAGGCTACCGTGGGAAATGAGAAATGTTGAGTCATGTGCAGGTGCTCACATGTTCTTCATGAGCAGTCTTGGCAGTGAAAACTTAGCATGACCATGACCCCCATGAATATTCATCCTCATCTGTTGGCTATTAAGAGTTCAGGTTTTGTCATGACTGGAGAAAATGATGTATCGCAGCATTAACATTCAACAAGTTGGCAACAAGAAGCACCATAAGACATTCAAAGCTCAGGGCTGTTTGCTCCTCCTATTGCAGATTTTAAAGGGGAAATCCAGTGGAATAATGTGTCTGTTTATCTCCAGATGGCATCTCATTTTGGTAGTGACATGTCATACCTCAGCAACGATGTCTCCATTCTCAGCGTGAACCTGGGCGATGGCTCCCAGATCCCGGATCACACTGAACACCTCATACAGCTGCAACAAAGAGAAAGATGCCGTTGTGATTTCATCCTTTATCACCAATTCTAATCATTTCTACATCCACCTCCTGACCTGGCTGAACTTCAGTGGGAACATTTACAATCATACTAAGCTGGTTATAAAAGGAAATTGAGCTACTGTAAAAAAAAAAAAAAAAGTCAGGAATTTCCTGGAAATTTAACTTGAAAGAAATGCACAATATTACATTAGTACTGGTCTGGATAGTGGATTTATAATGGAAGAGTCAGCAATCCGGTCAAACATAATAAGCAGCAAAATATTTAATTAAACTTCTCATGAACAACAAGCATATCTTCATTTTAGTATGTCTTTGGGCACCCCAATAAATCATAATGAATGCCGAATATGCATAAAAATAACACATTTAATTTTGTACAACTGAAAAAAGGTACATTTCTTGCAAACACTCAATGTCTTGAGGTTTTTCAGTCATTAATATGTACAGCTTGATTATAATTATACGTATATTATTATAAATTGTCCTTTGTGATAAATAAAGATGTTTTTTTTCATTTCATTATCAGAACTACAATCAGACCAATCAATATGAAATGTTCAGTTTGGCAATCGCTAATATACTTCACAAATCTTGTTGCAACAGGAACAATTCACTGCAAATATCTAAATAATTGATCTTCAGAGGAAAAAAGTAAGTTATGAGAAAATAAGTTGGCTGTTTCCTAAGTTTTCAATCATATCAATAAACAATGGATGTGATAAATGAAGTGCTGCCTCGTCATCTCTCCCTTCTCTCTTGTTCTGTGAATATTGATGCAGCTCTTTTTGTTTTTGGTTCAGCTGAGGAGGAAACTAGCGGTTTGTGGTTCACAGCGGCACATATTTATCTCAAAGTATTGTTTTTTGGCAGGATCCTTCTTGAACAAAGACGTTGACAAGTGGTAGGAAGAATTAATACTTCAGCTATGCAGGGCCGGATCTAGGATAGTTTTGATGGGGGGCCAGGAAAGAGACCTGGCCAGGAAAAGGAGGCACAAATAGGACCTTTTTTTCTACCTTTTTTCATGTCCATACTGTTTAAATTATTGAACTGATTACTACAATTACAAGTGATCATCCAAAGTAAACTGAAGAAAAATGTGTAAAACAGCCAAAGACATTTTTCAACAATTGTTTACTATGGGTGATCCTGCATTATATGAATTTTATCAATGCAGCACAAAAACATTCTGCATTATGATCTAGAAGTTGTAGAGTTGATACAGAACAACATATAAAAGTACTTCTTTTTCTGACATTTACCCAAGGAAAGGTCAGATAACATTTGTAAGCAATGGCTTGTCCTTTCTGCTCATATACAAGGCATATTTTAGGGATAGTCGGGTGATTAATCATGATTAAAGTGATTATTCATTTGACAGCCCTATAATGTGCAGCAGTCAGGTTTGACTATGGGAGAGAGGTTAACCTATCTTAGATAGCAGCTGGCAGTACAAGGCAAATCAATGTACATTTTTTACTTTCTGTGTTGTTAAAATGCTGTATGCGTTCTTTGCAAGCTTGACTTTGCTGGAAGAGAAAACCTTCCCACTATTCTATGCTCAATACATACAAGTTTGTAAGTGAAAATCTAAACAAGTCTAGTGTTTGTAAAAACAAGCACAATGGAAACAAGGTATTGTTGTGCTTCAACCACTGACTATACTCCTTCTTCTGGTCGTGCGTGGGTGGAGAGTTCTTTACACACCAGGGAATATCTGTTTAGGAACTTTACTGAACTTCAGATGGTAAGTTAGTGATGATGTGTTGGACTGTCGTCTTTGGCTCGGGCACAGAAGAGCAAGCTTGTCTGTCCATGCAGTAAGTCATAAGTACCGTTTAACATCCAACTTGAAATCACAGTGAAGAGACCTCACTACACACACTACACGTAGGCTCGTTCCTCTTACTAACCAATCAGCATGCTATTTTTAGCAACATGTAGGGACTAAAGGGAAGCCTGACTAAGTGACCTGTGATCTGCTGTACAGTATAATAGAGACAGAGATCAGCAAACATGTACAGTATCCATGCATGAGCAGATGAAAGTTTCATGAAAAGAACCCATCTCTAAGTACAGTAGTGGAACAATCATGGTCTGGGCTCGTGCTGCAGCCAGCAGGGGAAAATTCAGGTATTTCTTTAGTTTTGACCAGATAAGAAAAAAATGGTAGTAAATACCTTCATGACCAAATATTGTGAAAATTAGCAAACATTACAAGAAACTCGTAAGCATGGCATCAAATTCACAAAGGACCAGCTAAGAGGAGGAAGATGAAGGTTTCCAAAAAATACATGAAGAGGTTTTGAAGCACTCGAGGCAGCTAAAGGATTTCACAGCCATCCAACAAACAACAACTGAGATACTCTTGGCAATAAAAAGCATTTAAAAGCTGCAATACTTCCCAAACATAACTTCAGACTCTAATTTATGTTACTTTTTAATCCCTGAGATCTCAGAAGTCATTTAGTTCTAAATGCTTTTAAAAATGTGTCTTCTTTATGTCTTGTGAATCAACTGACTATATTAGTGTGGTGGAAAGAAATATAGGTTGCTATTTTCACTCGGTATATGCAAGTGTCCCACAGTCTGATTGTTCCTGCAGTGCAATGAGTTCACAACAAGAGTCATCACCTCCCAGCTGCCAAGCATGCAACAATAAAGAGACGTCAGACATCAGACTCTGACATGGGAGAGAAAATTATGAACTCGGGCTGCACTGGGCCGCAAGCATTCTTCACACATGAGCAACGACCAACACAGATCTGTTTCAAAGCTGCTTTCAACTGGAATTAATTAATTTATGCCATGAGTCAGATTGATACGTGTATGATGAGGTGGCTTTTATTATATTTCAATCTCCACAGAGAAACACTCAGACTATCAGTATGAGACAAAGCCTGGCCAAGACTAATCCACTCATGCTGCACTGTAGTCATTCTGAGTTCAATGGTCAAAATCCAGACTTGAAATATGTTTTTTATTAGGCTATAATGTAAAACTTAGTCTCCACACAGCATACAACACAATTAGAAATGACAAGTAAAATAGTTCCAATTCGATATTGTAGAGGGGTTAAACTAAAATAATCTGGGAACACAATGGCTCTGAAATTAGCATCTTAACACCTTACAGGAACATTATTTAAAAATATAGTATAAATAATCTTTAAGGATGCTGATGTTTAGCTCTGAGCTTTAATGTGTGTATACTATATATTGTTGGGGTTTAGTCTTTGTTTATTAACTCTATAACAGGTCATTTACTAACTTTGTCTAAATTATACTACGATTATGATAAATATTTAAAGCTGGGTCTGGGAAAATTTTTATTCTTTAGTATTTAGTTGCAACTGTTTCTAAGAAATATAATACAAAAAGATTTAAAAGACAAGGAAGAGAGGAAGACACCTGACCTGAGCATCGGTAAGCTGGAAAATATCCTTATAAGCCAGGTAAGCCAGGAAAGAGTTGACACCTGAATGACAGAAAACAAGAAAATGTAAGAGGAAAACTAGAATTCATGGATCTGATGATGAATTTCTGAACAGAATTTAACATTTCTGGTTGGCATAGCAGTTTCCAGGTAATATGATTATTTCAATATGTACTTTTAATCCACAACCCCTACTATAGCAAAAAACTGGGTTTTCATCTACCTCATTTATTGCAAGGCCACCTTAACCTTTTGGAAGGAAATTCAGACATTTATCCTTTAATTTTCTTTACTGCTTAGTCCAACTAATCGTCGCAGCTGGAGTCTATCCAAGCAACAAGCAGGCAAGAGGTAGGTACACCGTGGACAGGCCGTCAGTCCATCACAGGGCCAACACAGAGGGACAAACAACCATTCAGACTCACATAGGGGACAATTTAGAGTAATTAATTAACTTAGCATGTCTTTGGACTTAAGAAAGTACCCAGAAAACACAGAAAGGCCACTTTTCAAACCTCCCCCCAGTGACCTTGATGTGGCGAGGCCGCAGGGCTAACCACTACACTTCTGTGCAGACCTTTAAATGATTTGAGGGGAAAAAAAGAAACGGTACTTGGTTTGTGTGATGATCCAGTGTTATTTTAACTCATCACCGACAAGTTAGCTAACAACATTTTTTCTGTCAATACATGAGACAATTTATGTTAGCTTAAGATTTTACACTGTACAGGCAAATATCCAGGCTATAATTAAAGAATACCTGATTTATTTTTATCTATTTATGTGTAGACATTCTTAGAGGATTTTAATAGTTCAATAATTTGTGAAAAACATCAAAAATATTGTTGAGTTATTTTGTTCTTAGAGGTGTAAATACTTTCCTAATATTTGTGTCTCTTACTCGCACTTGATGGAGAATTATGGGCGGAGCCTATTCAGGCTTTTAGATCTGATCTATCGGGGCAGATTAGGTCATTTTAAACTTTTACAACCTTGGGATCTTAAGATCTCAAGGTCATTATTATTTATTTTCACGTGAAATAACAACACACAATTTCAATGGAATAACAAGTTAAGATTTCTCATTATCTCTGGAAATCAGTCTTTTTTTTTTCACATACAGTAGCTAATTAAGAGCTTTTTTAAAATCACAAGATAATCAAGCTAAACTTGAAAATGAGCAGTTTGAACCTTATTACCTTTCATGATTGATCAGAAAAAGAAACAGATAGAATAAGATTAATTATTCCACCATAATGAGAAACAAACCTTTTTGGTATCACTAACGAGATAGTTAACTCATTATCCAGCTGCTATTAGCTTCTGTACCGCTAGCTATTTCCTGAGTTGCGATATGTGCTATATGTGATCTCTCATGTTAGCATTTTTTTTTTTTTAAATCTGATCAAAGTTACTATAAATATCTTTAGAATTATTCTATTTCCTTGTTATTATTGTGCAACTATACGAAGATACCAAGAGCAACTCTGAGTTGTCCGTACCGTGATCCTTCACGAGGGTCTCCATCTCTTCCTGGATTCCTTTGTGCCACTCGGTGATGTCGACGTGTAGCGAGTAGTCGCAGCAGCACTTGCTGTCAGCCCATTCACGCCACTGCTCGAAGGCAGAGATGAGGCTGATGCCAGGTTCAGGCACCACATGGTCAACTAGACACACAAACACAATCAAACAGGCTTAGGAAGTGACTCCAGCTGATATGAGACCACATTTACAATATAGCAGCTAAATATTTTCCAAATATCTTCTGAAAATAAAAAAAAGATCTTGTTATACTGCATGTAGTTGGCCATAATTCTGTGTTTATGTTCGCAGCTCCATTTTATTAACCGTGCGCCAGACGAAGAATACTGTATAATCTAATTAATTCATAAAATTTGTTGCTGTCTGGACTGTGAAATGGCGCCAGTCAGCAGCAGCAGCAGTACAGTACTTGTGTCTGACCCAGACTGGGTCTGCAGCAGCCAGTCTTTACCCTGAGGTGACAACGGCATGCAGGGAGAGTTTGTTTTGCTACCAGGGAGAGGAAGATGTAGGTGCTGAATCAGCAGGGGGAGGGCCAGTGTGGCATTTTGCTTTCTTTTCTATTTCCATTACGCTACCCTTTTTTTTCTTTTTAATACTTCCAGTCCTACCTTATTCTTAAATCTACATAAAAACTCAAGTTTTATATGGGATTTGATAGTATTTCTTTGATTATGTAAGAATTCAAACTTTTTTTGAAGACATTTTTTTGGATTGAGTCTGTTTGCATAATCAGTTGTATGAGATCCTGACAACTAGCAATGTAGAAATACACTTTCAGTCAAAAGTTTGGACACGCTCCCATTAGACTAAATGATAAAGTGTGTCCAAACATTTGACTGGTACGGTAACTAAGAACATTAGCAACTCTTTCAGCATCAAAAAACATCTTTTCCCACGTTTGTCAATGCTTAATATTTATGTTTATTGTGTTTACTGGATCTTTAATAAGTCGTTTACAGTCAAGATCCAGAATCAAACATCTCTCTTAGCTGGAACTACATTTACTTAAATTATCTAATAGTGTTATTGCTCTAATAGCGATACCCTCACTGGTCACTTTATTCGGTGCATCTGGTCATTTGATTGTTAACACAGATATCTAATCAGCCAATCACATGGCAGCAACTCATTTACCCATGTAGAGACTTGCTGTAGTTCAAATTGACCATCAGAATGAGGAAGAAAGAGGATTTAGGTGACTTTGAATGCATCATGGTTGTTGGTCTGAGTGTTTCAGAAACTGCTGATCTACTGGGATTTTCCCACACAACCATCTCTGGAGTTTACAGAGAATTTCCAGTGAGAAGCAGCTGTCTGGAAGCAAAATGTTTTGTTGATGTCAGAGGTCAGAGGAGAATGAACAGACTTGGAGGTGACAGAAAGGCAACAAGAACTCAAATAACTACTGGTTTTAATCAAGCTATGTAGAATAGCGTCTCTAAACACACATGATGAAGCAGGATGGGCTGCAACAGCAGAAAACTGCACTGGGTGCTGCTTCTATCAGCTAAGAACAGGAAACTGAGGCTACAACTAGGATCATCAAAAACTGGACAATAGAAAATCTAAACACGTCTGGTCTGATGAGTCTCCATTTGGCCTGCGGCATTCAGATGGTAGGGTCAGAGTTTGGTGGAAACATAAACATTCCCATTTATCTATGTGTGAAAAGTAACACTTTGGCTCTTCTGACTTAGCATGGCTGCTAAAACCACACGGGCTGTTTCATTTTGTTGGTTACAAACTCACTAATCATGGTGGTGCCGCCTGCCAGCGCCGCCTTGGTACCCTGGTAGAAGTCATCGGCGGACGTCATGCCCCGATCAGGCATCTGGAAACGCGTGTGCACATCAATGCCGCCTGGCATCAACATGCGACCGTGGGCATCAATGGTTTTCACCCCACCAGGAACGATGAGGTTTTCCCCGATTTGTCTGAAAGCAGAGAAAACATTTGACGCAGTTCATTTCCACTTTTGACAGTTCATATGTCTGTGGCGCAACAGGGAGGCAACACAGATGCCTCCGTTTCATTGGGATTAAAAAGGAGTACAACTCACTTAATGACTCCATCCTCCATATAGATGTCAGCGCAGAAGGACTGGTCATCATTCACGATCTTCGGCCCTTTGATCAGCAGACGGTCACTCTGCAAAGCAAATAAAGATGCTTACTTGACTCTGCATAGATTCAAGCTGTGGGAATAGGTCATTGAATTGGATTTTGGGATTTTATAGACGCCTATAAATATACACTTATCATGGTGAGTATCCGGTCTGACTCAATTGGATGCAGGATTAAGAGCATTTTATTGGAAGACATTTTTGAAAATGTCACATAAAGGAGTGGATTGGCCGTAGCAACAAAGCAACAATCCTCTAAAACCTGCTGAATATACGCAGCTTGGCCTTTTGTTGTTGCACTCTGATAAGGAAAACATGGTTTTACAATGAATTTTTAGCTGGAATGGATACACAAAACACATCTCTTAGTACTCTTACATGAGGCTGGAGAAATGAAGAAGATGATGAAATTAAATCTTGACCTGTTTTATTTATTATTTATTTGATATTCATTTATTTATTTATTTCATTCATTCATTATCCCAACCACTTAATCCAATAAAGGGTCGCAGGGAAGGTGGAGTCTATCTTTGGTCTTTGGGCGAAAGGCAAAGAACACCCTGGACGGCTCGCCAGTCCATCGCAGGGCCACACAGAGACAAACACGCTCACACTCACTCCTAGGGGCAATTTAGAGTAACCAATTAACCTAACATGCATGTCTTTGGATGGTGGGAGGAAGCCAGAGGAGCCAGAGAGAACCCACACATACACGGGGAGAACATGCAGACTCCACAAAGAAAGGCCACTGTCTAAGCCTCACCCCAGCCAAGGATCGAACCAGTGACCTTCTTGCTGTGAGGCGTAAAGCTTTTTATGATACATTTTCTTTTTCTGCAATCTGATGGCATGTCCAACGACATGTTGAGGAAAACAACTCCTGGTTTACACCTCCATTGGACTTCACACGAAACAAACGGTATGGTGTGCTTATAGTCAAAACATCAGCACCCTGGGGTCATGCAAGGTTGTAAACCATCTGAGCTTCCATGAAGCATTTAACGTCTACAGCCACTTCTGGCAAGGTTAAAAACAGCCAGTGCATGTAGACAGCAATACTCTCCTGCAGTGAATCATTTGGGGTGTCCTTTTTAAAGCCAAAAAAGTCATACAGGAAAGCTGCAGTCCAGATAGGTATTTCTTTTAGTTTGACTATCATCTTGTACTGGTCTTACGTGAGGAACCAATTAACCTAACATGCATGTCTTTGGACGGTGGGAGGAAGCCAGAGTACCCGGAGAGAACCCATGCATACATGGGGAAAACATGCAAACTCCACAAAGAAAGGCCACTGACCAAACCTTGCCCCCACCAAGGATCGGACCAGCAACCTTCTTGCTGTGAGGCCACAGTGCTAACCACTATTCCACCGTGCTTGCTTATTTATCTATTTTTCATTTATTTATTTAAATACTTTTTACAAATTCAATACATTGTGTAAACATGCCAGATTTAGTGAGAAGCTACTTTCCATTTGTAGTCCTTTGGACCGGCACAGATGTTTTTATGGGTGTTGTTTGCAGTGACACTGGTCAAAAATGTCAGGAGGGAAATACAGAGACGGGGTAGAAATCGAGGAAACATGGAGACTGCAGTTTGTTTCCTTTTATCACTTTTCTCTGCTTGAAAAACATATTTACTAGATGTGTTCACTGTAGGCACAATGAAGACAGCAGCCCGCCTCCAGACACACCCATGTGTCCTCTTCACGTGGCCAATTTGTCGCAGTGAGGGACATGAGAGGGGGGCCAATGAGAGCGTGGACCGTGTGATCAATCATCCACGCCTGCTGCTGCACCATTTGTCTCTGTGCAAGAGAAAGGAAAGGGAAGGAGGGGGGGTGTGCACCTCCACTTACGTACTACTCATTCACCCCCGGCTCTCCCTCGAGTCACCCCGGGAGCCTGAGCCCTCTCTCCAAAAAGGGAGAGGCCGCTCTGGTCACAAGGACTCCAGCATCCCCGGCTAACAAAGGCTGCTCTGTTCAAGTTGCTGCCACTGGCTGCCGCCCGAGCCAGCAGTGCTGGATCTGAGCACAACTGCTGTGCCGTGGGCCCCCGCCCCAAACAGCTCACATTAACCTCACACTCATATTTTCTTCCATTTTTGACAATGCAAAAACCAGCAGACTGAATTTCATAAAACCTGGTATTGAGATATGAAACACAAGTAAGTTAAATTCAAAATAAATATGAACAGGGCATTGGTCTACACCACAGGTGTCAAACTCCAGGCTATCTGGCAGGTTTTTGCTGTCTCCATGCTCAAACTCATTTCAGTCACACCTGACTGAAATGAATGAACAGGTTGACAAGAAGCAGTTGGATCCATTTGGTTTGAATCAGGTGTGTCTGAGCAGGGAAACAACAACAACTTATTGAAGACCGGCTCTTAAAGAATGGAGTTTGACACCCTGGGTCTACTCTGTCCAAGTGTCCCTGCATGTTCAGTCCAGGCTGACGTGATGCTTCATGCGGACATATCAATCAGAAGATTTTGACCTAAACACACTTTTTTGGATTGTTGTGCCGATTGTTTTTCTGATCGGCGTGCTGGAAAACACGTATTCCAAATGTTGAGTAGAAATTATCCTTCATGCTACGTCAGCAGTACACCAAGCTTGCAATGTACTGTTTGTTTTACTCCATAAAGTTTATTAAAAAAGAGAAGAGAAAACAACATGGGATCAAACAGAAACAGTCGGTGTGTGATACAAACACACCGCTTGAGATTTTAGAAGAGTTTAAATTGATTAAAGGGGAGAAAGTAATAAACATGCACAAGCAGTTGTTTCCATCAGAAACCACTGATTTCCACAAAGCCAACACAAAGCTGCACACGTCAAAGCGGTTCATTCTGTTCCAACATGTGCTGCATGTAAACAAAACGTCACAAGCAGAATAACTTTTTTAGGCTCGCGTAAACACTGCCTGGTCTGATTGTACCAAACTGGAACCTCACCGAAGACATTTTGTACTAAACAGACTAATTCTCAACAAGTTCACAGGCAGCCGTCTCTGAAACCAGATAAGACTTTAACTCAACCATTTCCTTATTGGCTTCATTTTCCAGACTGAGGAGTTCAATCTGGGGACTCGTTAGCTTTCCAAACAAGCCTGCCTTGCAGAGTTCTCAAGTTTGCAACTTTACACTTAAACTACTTACAATCCACAGGAGAGAGAAGAATCTAACAGCTCGCACACTTCAGCTGGATGCAGCAAGCCTGGAAAATGCTCTGGAGTTGCATTTCCTGAATAAACACATGCCCTGCATTCAGATCCGTAGCGGAAAGTTATTTACAGTAATTGTTTTGAGGCCTGTGGGGGCTGGACAGAGGGTCTGCATGCACTGGACGTGTGCCAAACATGACAGCGACCTTCTTCATGCATGGGAATCTCTCACAAACAGGATGTGGACGAAGCTCAATGGGGTCACTGTTTTCATTCCAGACTACAATGTGTCACCTCATTGATATTGTCTGACCACACAAATTCTGTTTGACTATCATAAATGAGAATCTGCTGTTCTGAGGCAATCAGTCCAGTGTTTAGTCCCTCTGAATTAAACAATTACAATAACTTTCCATCTTTTTTTTTCTTCCTGCTTAATTTCTGTGACAAAAACACACAAACTGCTCTAAAGAGGGGGACTGGGAGCTGCAGACCGAGTTTTAGGCTACTACACCGTATGTTGACTTTTTCTTCTTTGACAACTGATTTTTTTAGACACTTTTTATGATGTGTTGATTACTGAGTTGCTGGAATAATGTCAGATGGTACCTCTGCTGTTATGTACTCAGCCATGCCAGCTGGAAAACTGTTTATATGGACGAGCAGCTGATTGAGCTTTTCCATGTAATGCCAGGAATAAAACCCCAAATGCAGGATGGAAGGTTGCTCAAACGGTTGAGCAAGTGTTTTGTGCACAAAGCTACTTGACAAAACTAGCTTGGATTGGAGTCCCATCCTGCAGATCATTAGCCTGGCACGCCAGACTGGAGTGCTCTATATATTCCATACAGAGCGACTCAGTCTGTCTGTCACTCAAAAACTCACCAGCCAATCGGAATGCACCCCTGAAAAGAGCCCACCCATAAAAGGTTTGTGTCAGAAATGAAACCAAACAATTGTGAATCAAAACCAAAGACTGTGAAGTGCAACCAAAATAGCAAGAAGAGAGAAATAGGAAGAGGAAACTACAAACAAAACTACTCAATTTAACCCAATAAAACCCGAATAGTTTTTACGACGATTAATCATTTTTGATTTTGAGATCATTTATTTTACTTAAGTTTTAGAAAGTTTTGATTTCAATTGTTGTTTTTTGCTTGAGTTTTAAAAAGTTTTGCTTGGAGATTCTGAAACAAATCTGATTCCATATGCCTCTTGCCTTGCGTCACCACGTATTCTTCAAAAGATTCAAGATGGCGCACGGAGGTAGCAAGAGTTTGTTTCTTTTTTTTTTTGTTGCAAAATATTAGTTTCTGACTTACGATTAGGTTCAAAAAGCAACACCGAGTTGCCAATAACGCCATGTAACTTTAGGTTTTTACAGCAAAGGTCATTTATGTCTTCTGTACTGCACGCCATGTTTATTTTCTTCTGTTGCGTTCGCTCTACTGAACACTTCCAGACATTGTAGGCTGCTGCTTTACTAACGCCAAATCCACCATTTCCTGATTGGTTTACTCCACGCTTGTTTGTCCCGCCATAGAAATCCAAGAGTCCCCAGACTCTACGCTGGTACAACGACAGAGTCTGGCTTGCCAGGCTAGATCAGTTCATCCCCTTTATTCTGCTACTTATACTATGACAGAATCTTGGGAAACACACAAAAAAGGCCTTTAGAGCTTAAAAAAAAAAAAATTTAAGAAAAAAAGACCAGTAGAAGAGGAAATGTCTGGGATGTAGGGCAGGAGATAAAAAAGGAGAGCAAGAAGAAGAAGGAAGTGTAAACTGTTTCTGCCACTAACCGTCGATGAGAATGTGAAATCTAAATGGCAAATAAAATGAATGAAACATAGAGAGAAGGCCTTGGAAGATTTGTATATGTTGTGGTTGCAGAAGCATTGCTATCTTCAGTTTATCACACTCCATAACACAGACAAAACAATAAGAGTAAAGCTTGTTACATCCTCCATGAGAAGCGAGAACTTTGTTCTTGCGCTCGAGGGGGCAAGAACCTGAAAATAATTCTTTCTCGTTTGGTCCATTTGTACTACACGAGAAGCTTCGCCTGCAACGGAGTCACTGAGGGCCGTGATGTCTGCTTTTATGTGCAAAAACCCTGTCATTTCATATTTAACAAAAAAAAGTTTGTCTGCAGTAAGGCTGATCACCACCTTGATCAGCCTTTTAATCAAAACAATCTGGTTTATTAGCACCAGAAAAAGTGCAGAACCAGAAACTTTCTGCTTTAGCGTTAGCTTTTTCAGCGTTAGCCACGCCCACCTCAAATCTCACTCGTACAATAGTTCTCGGGGCCCCTCGAGAAGAAAGTTCTGCAGTCTGATCTGCAGGGTTTTTTAACAACAGGAGCGTTTCTGCTCCTGGAAGCGGAAAACCTGGCGGAGCTTCGTCTACGTTACCTTCTGATGCGTAATATGCATTCAGAGTCCACTATCCATCTTTTGCGTCTCTGGTTCATTTTCAGAGTTTATGGATGCGCAACAGGCGTATTAAACAGAGTAGCCGGAAACAGCGGGGATAGTGTTGCGCAATATAGCAACTGTGCAACCACTGATAGAAATAAAGAAGAAGAAGCCATGACGTGTTTATTTGCTACACAGACCGCCGCTGCCTACTGCACTGCTGTTTTTATGTCTCAGTCTGAGAACATACATCATCATAATCTCTTCCATCGTCACCAGGTTTGCTATTAACTTACAGTGAGGTGAAAACACTGAAACTCTCCACTGCCTTCTAGTGGACGTAACCCATAACAACCATAACATTTAGGACTCATCAGAGTTAGGCCTGGGTATTGATTCAAATTTCAAGAATCAATTCGATTCCAATTCTGAAAATTTAGAATTGATTATCACACTAGGGCCCGACGATGGACTGGCGAGCTGTCCAGGGTGTACCCTGCCTTTCGCCTAAAGACTGCTGGGATAGGCTCCAGCTTCCCCCAACCCTGAATTGGACTAAACAGCTAGGATAATGAATGAATTAATGAATGAATTAATTATCACAATTGGATCTGATTTGTTCTGATTTAATATGGTTTTAGGTTGGTATTATTTTATTCATTTATTTTATTTACATGACTGTGTTGTTACATGCAACATATTAATACTAGTATTATATTGACATTCAACAACAAATTCATGAAGTATTGGAAGTTAAAGATGGCTTTAAGGAGCATTCCCAAAATGATTGAAGTTTAATTTTCCCATTTTCTTTCACCGACTGGTCCATGTTTGGAATGACTTCTTCAGAGAGATGTTAGCGAGACACTATAACGTAGTGCGGTTCCGCTATTTTCATTAGCTGCCAGAAGGCCTCATTTTCAACAACAAAATACAGGTGCATATCCTTGCAAATGAAGCCCAGACAACATGCAGAATTGGCTGGTAGATGTAAAGTTTTCTTGAGTTTCATCTGTTGCGGCCTGGTGGACGGCTTAGACATGAGATCTTGGTGATGTCTCAACAGATTCGTCGTATTTTTCCAAAACTTCCCCTCCATTTGTCATGCCTTGCAAATTGCTATGCTTTTGTCGAGTTTGTCTTTCTGTTTGTCTTGACTGAGTCCGAAATGTTTCCACATCTCAGCCTTAAACGTTTCGCTCGTTTTCAAAGCCGAGGCTTGGCTAACAATGCTAGTGCCTGACGCATGTTCAGTCACTGTTTTAAAGTTGTCACATGAAGCGCGCATGCGTGAATTCAATGACGTGGCAAAAAGGTTCAAGTTAACCGGGGTAGAAATTTCTTTAAAAACATTGATCTTTGGATCTTTAGAAATTATTATGAAAATCGATTTAGAATTGCTGAATCGATGTTTTCAACACACCTCTAATCAGAGTGTGTGGGGAGTGACATGTGACAGTGTTTGGCACTGACATACTTATTTACAAACCAACGTAAAGGGAACGTAAATGGGATTTTAGCTGTTGCAAAGTGACAAACACACCATCCCAAAAGTTCACTGCAAACTCTGGGGATTTAAGCAACAGTTCTCTTAGCTTTAATTCTGATTTTTTTAAGTTTGTCAACTTTCTCTTAATATTTTACAGTGCAGGAGTAATCAACCTGAATTCCCTACAAGTTATTTATGTATTTTTTCTGTGGAATGAGGTCTCAAAAAGGCAACACAAAACCCACAAATGACATCTGCATCTCAGTTTGGAGCAGGGGTTATATTTATATCAAATCCTGACACGACTCATGAATTCCTTCAACAAGCCTTGTGATGTTGTTCAACAGTTAAGGAGCATGTTTTTTCCCTCTTTACCGTCATAAATGAAATTGAGGAAACTCCAGCAATGATCCCACAACGACAAGCTGCAGTTTCTGCGATGCTTTTACGCAAACAGCTGAAAGCAAAGCAGCCGCATGTTTTAAAACCAAACCGGTGAGCAAAGAGATGCTAAAAGGTGCTAAAAACCTTTTATTCATTATGCTTTTATAGACTATCATGTGACCATTCTTAAGACAGATGCTGATTGCAGCATCTTTAAACAAGCTAAAAGAATGCAGGTCAATAATAAGCTGTTATTACTAAACTCATGTTATTTATAAAAGCAAAACTGACAGAGTTTTGGAAAGTTGGGACAACATGAGCCGAGGTGAAGAGCAAACATCTGCTAGATTCAGACACAACCTGAAAACGTAGTGTGTTGTTGTCCAAATGATGATTAATGTATGTCCTGGATTGCCAAAAGAAGAAAAAAAGGTCAAAACCATCTCCATAGATGTTCATACGACTACCGTAAAAAAAACACATAAACAGAAAGAGTTGGCTTCTGGAAATGGCCGGAAAAGAAGGGAATAAAGTAAATCACAGAACAATAAAATGCAACTTTACACCCTGGCAATGAAAAGACACACTGATCTGGGAAATAAACATAAAAACAGATATTTGGAGCTCTGGATGGAAACGTTGCACCAGTTCACATCTCAGAAACCTAACCCTTTCACGCATGAATTAATAAAAAAAACAATGCGCTTTTTAAAAATACGGTATTTTACCTCGACAGACATATGCAATGATACTTTTTTGTTTATTAGTGATATTTGGAATTTATCATGATTTATTATTCACTTCAATGTATTCTATAAAACATTTATAAAATAATATATAATTGTAATTATATTACATAAATCTTCCATTAAATCTTCCATTGGAGCTAACCAGCTAACGGAGGTAAGCGGGCTAAAGCTAAGTCATGTTGTTAACCGGCTAAAAACCGCGGTTGTTCTATGTTCTTCTTACTTGAAGCAGGAGATCGGGTACCTGTCGATCAAAAAGACCTAAATATGCTGAACTTTGAGATTAAGTGACTTTTAAACGGGCGAGTTAGAAAAAAATTCACTCCCCCCCCCCAAAATTATCATGAAGGTAAACCTGACCTATTAAACCGAAAATGGATTTTCGAACCAGGCTGAAAACATGTTTATTTCTGCTGTGAAGTTGGTCTTTTTAACATGGGGGTCTATGGGGATTTGCTCTGTTTTGCAGCCCCTAGTGGGTGAAGGGGGAACTGCAGTTTTATGCACTTCCACATTGGCTTCACTTTTAACAGCGCGAGGTTGCCGCTTGGTGTGCACTATATGGCCATGATGTATGAAAGGGTTAAACTCAAAAGCATTTAACTCAGACTCATCTCAGCCGTTTGCTTTCTGCTAATATCCCATTTATGACACACTTCATGGATATGACACACTTAAAATTTAGCACACACTCTTTCCAAAGTCTTTTCTTTGACATGAACCTATAAAAACTGTTGTTGAACTCTTCCTCTCCACTGACAAAGACAAAGTGCAGCCAGAGGCGCTGACCTTATCACTTCAACAGTACCCTCCTCTGTTCAGGAGCTACAACAGAGTTCCTCTACGAGTTTTCTTCATGAATGGGAGAGATGAAACCAATGCTGAAAGGAGGCGGAGTCGGCTGGGTGCCTGATTGCGACACATTCAACACTGCTCGCGCTGTGAGATGACGGCGTGAACAGTGTGAGACCCCAACCTGCTCACACTGAGTCGTCACTGGGGGCCACTGCTCGACTCTAATGATCCACAGAGAACTGCAGCCAACGAGACTTTAATCCGTACAGTCTTAATAATAGCATCAGACTATTTTTAGAAAACATCTGTTTTCTTCTGTTCTTACGGTGCTTTTATCTTATTTATAAACCTTCACAAAGCTGAAGAGCATGAGCAAGCCAGACTGCTTGTCTGAAGGAAAAACAAAAAACCTGAGAGTCTGTAATGCTTAAAGTAGCATTTAGAGATTGTTTCTTTATCAAATATTTTAGAATTTATTTCTCTTTTCCTTTTTTTATTTTTCTGTTAATTGTTTTTATAATTATTCATATATATTTCCATTGTAAACTGTGTATATTGTGTCTTATTACTGATGAATAAGCCGAATACAGTACAACCACCGTAAGATTACTTAAAACAAACATGTGTACTTCAAGAATGCCTTTAACAATCCTCATTTTATTTATCTAATTCAGCAAATAAAATTTTTATAGAATATCTTTGTTTTTTCAGGACTGAAACAAATCGTTTCTGCACATCAGCTCAAAGAATCTGCGATTTTCTTTTTCTTCTCGACAACATAAAACCCAAATAGTTTTCTGTTTAATGAGAGAAATGATTGCACCCAGCCTGGACTCAAACCCTGCTCTGCAGCGTGAATCTGGCTCCAGTTCCAGGTGGTGAACCTGCAAAGGTTCATTCATATTTAATGAGATCTGCCTTTGCAGCTGACCCGACCTCCATCTGGCACCACCTCTCCAACCATAGTAACCTAAGAGTGAATGACAAGGATTTCATATTTAAATATATTGTAACATGCTATTTAAATGGATTTAAGCAGTGTTTGCTGAAGGGAATGTCGCCCAATGAGCTCCTCTGCTCTTTTCTCTCCGTTTTTTATATTGAATTTAACATTTATTTCCTTTTCGCTGTCTGCTGTGAGCAAAGGACCAACCACAGAAAGGAAATGTATGATTATTAAATGAAGTAGACTTCACTACAGAACAACTACAGCCTCATCCAAAACATCACATTCCTTCCTGACAGCATGAATGTTACATGACTGAAACTCCGCACGTAGACGTCGCATGGACACGGTGGAGTTTTAGAGAAATCAGCTCCGTCTTTGACCCACTTTTTCTTTCAGGCACCGCTCAATAATAAGCAGTCTATCCATTTAGGCCCGACTACAACAGCAGCTAATCCTCTGATCTCTCCACCAACCAGCTGCTGCTCCTGCAGCACTGCGGAGAGAGCGAAGAAGAAGAACGCACGGTACAGCCAATCAGTTCGGATGATTATCAGGGACTGTGGGATGTCTAAGGAGTTAAATGTTTGTCAAGTTTTGAGGAAAAAGTTAACAATGTGAAGCTGTTTTTCCTTGAAGATAAGCCTGGGTTCTTCTGCAAAAAGATATTTCTGGTATTTTCCCACATTCAACACCATTTGGATAAATGTCAGTGTGTTTTGGCATCATCATATGAGCCATCGACCACTGACAGCTTAACATACACTGATATTTTCATGTATTTGCTACGTGAATCCATCCTTTATTTCTTTACATTTTACTTCCAAGCTGCCTGAGTTTCTTCCAGTCTTTTAGAATGATCTAGAATAATAGTTCTTCAGGCTTTTTGAAGGTCTTTCAAAGTTTTCTTCCTTGTACTTGAGTATTTTCAGAAGAATTTAAGGGGATTTTAATAAAGTCAAATATAATTTACTTATCAATCATAAACAGGCGTGTAACTCAAAGGAAGCTGTGTTGCGTCTAAAACAGACAACACAGCAAAGAACTGATGTTAAATTACTTCTAAAGGCGCTTCGTTGCAATCCACCTACCATAAAGACACAGTTTGCTCCCCTTTCTTTAGCTGCATCTGTCAAAACATGTCAAAGATAACAAAGTCTGACTGGGAATAATTTGTGTTTTTTCTCTAACAAGGTATTTTCTATTCAACAATTAGCAGAAAAGCTAGCATATCTCAGCAGCTGAATAGTCTCTGAAAGTGGTGCATTTAGGAAACAAAGATCCTGAGAGATGCATGTGAACCTTCAGTAAATCTATCTACTGTTCAAAGAAGCCTTGTCAAAACTGATATCCAAAGAAGGGGCGGCGGTCAGTAAGTTGTTCTAAGGGAAAGCTAAACATGGAGAAATGGCTGAGATATGCCACATGACACAAGAACTTGACTGAAAATCAGTGACAGAAGGTCTGATGGAGGGATGAATCCTCCCCAGAACCAGAACATTAACATTACTGAGGTGTATTGTGGGATCATCTTAACAGAGAACAAAACCAAAGGTAGGCAGTATCTAAATAAGAGCTCTGACATCTTCTTCATGAAGCCTGGAGAACTATTCCTGGAAAGAAATGGTGAGAAAGCTCATTTAAAAGAGTGTTGAATGCAGATGCTCATACAAAGTAGTAACTTTCACACCCCATGGGACTGACTCCTCTGTGCTATATTTATGTTAAGCTATGTCTTAATAAAGCACTTCTCCTTTAAGATATGTTCAGTTTGATAAAGGTGCAGCTTGAAACGGCTCCTTGTTCCGGAGGAAATTTGCCCACACATCTCCGGTTGGGTCACAGATGACAATGAATAGATTCCCAGATGACAAGCAGAATTGCCCTTCACCTGAGCCCCTCCGCATCCTGATGTCAGCTTTTTCTTCTTTTCTGGCAGCTTAAATCCGGCTCTAGCTTACCGGACCCTTTGGGTCACCAAATATTTACCGAGCGGGCTCTTTGGATAATGATGTTTCATGTAAAGCAGCGGGACATCTGGACGTCTGATCAACATGTTCCTGTAGTTATTTCACTTCACTGACATCGCCATGTAAAGACAGTGACCTCCTTGACTGCATGCATCCTACCCTCATTACACAGCTGAAAGAAAAGCATGGGAGGAAATAGGACCCACTGTCCCCTCCCTTCCCTAGCTCCCCTCCCCTCCCTCTTCTCTACTTTCCATTGAACCACCATCCATGCAGCTCCTGTGAATTCAGGGTTAATAATCGGCCCCACAGTGGCATAGTTCTTGTTTTAAATTCCGAAGAGAGTCTATAAATAGTTAATAAAAGAAGAAAAGAAAAAAAAACGAGGCTGGTTTTCGGAAATGGAAGAACATGAGTGGGAACAGAAATAAAAATTCAGCCGGGTTCTGTGCGTCTAACAGCGGATGCAGGGAAAGCATTTGCTCCACCAGTTGGTGTGCAGTGATACCCGGCCACACACACACACACACACACACACACACACACACACATAGCCTACACACACACACACACACGCACACTTAGCGTCTAACAAAGAGCAGCGGCGTGAAATCTAAACTGTCATGCATGCCATAAACAAAGAACGCGGCACTGAGTGGAAATCTGGAACAAATCTTGATACGTAAAAAGCCGCGTTTTATCAAAATAATGAACACTTGTCGCAAAGATGCTGCAAAAAAAATTTTTTTTTTTTTAAATCTGCCATTTTTCAGGCGCACCAGCCGCTCAGATGTCTTCTCGGTGATATGAGAGGTGGAAGAATATATAAATCTGCATTTATTGTAAAGCTGAAGACGCCGCGTGCGGCGCCTCAGCTGTGATTTGGAGCGGAGCGCAAGCGGCGCAGGGACGCACGCCGCCGCGGTGACATCCTGCACACCCACACCCACAGGCCTAACACCAGCACACACTGGTCACCACGCTGGTTTCTCCTCCTCCTCTACCTCCGCTTTCAAGCAGCCCAACACTCACTGTGATGCGGGGGATGTTCTTCTTGCCCTGATATCCAGACATCTTCGCCGGTGGGTCGTTTTTTGCGCTGCGCCTTGGACCGCTCGGATTACCGCCCTCCGCCGGGGTTTGCAGTGGAGATAAAGGCTGTAGTGGTGATGAAATAGCTCGCAGCTGATCCTCGAGAGGCCGCAAACGCGAAGAATGAAACTATCTGTCAACTTTCTGTCGCCGCCTGACAGCCTCCGGGTCTCCGCCGATGCACCAAACCTTTCCTTCCCAGACGGAGTCAGACAAGAGGGGCGGGAGGTGCCGCTAAACAGCCTCTTCACCATAAAAAGAACCGCACGGAGCATGCGCAAAGCCTCGCCCTGCTCCATTGACCGGAGAGCCACTAATGCCATCAATTGCTCTCATGGATTAGGGGGGGTGGCATGCAGGGAGTGAAGCCTGCAAACACCCACATGAAGAAACACCCAGCAGCCATCTTAACTAAACTCACTTCATCTGTTGCGGTTCTCAGATGAAATTTAGTGTAAGCAAAGAAGAGATGGTTTTTCAGACCTTAAGAGCTTGATTCCATTGGAACATGGGGCAAGACAGCAGGGATCAGTGAAGGAATGGATATTAAACATGCTGACAGGGTTTTATATCAAATAAAACTCACATTGTTGTTTACATTGTTACATTGTTGTGAGTTTTATTTTGTTACACTAAAATATAAAGTTAGAATATCCGGGTAATAAATGAGTTTTGAAATGTTAACTAAACTAAATAAAGAAGTTTTAAAGGTAAAAGTCAGAAATTTGCACCATTTCTTTTTAAATTTGTCAACATTTCAACATTTGATATCAATTGATATCATTTGATATAATGTACAAACTTTATACACCAAACCAGAATTTTAAAACATTCAAGTTGAATATGAAGTTAAAACGTCAAAACTTTCAGAATTTATAACATCAACAATCATCATGACATGCAATCATTAACAAATAAAAATAGCAAAGACTGTCAGGAAAAACATGTGTAAAAATACTCAATATTTCACCGAATTTAAAAATGATTTGAAATGACCATAAAGAGCCAAATGTGAAATGCCAAAAATGAGTGTTTAGAATTTTTTTGTTCTTCGTTAATTTGTTATTGTTTATTGTGATGGAGTCAAATGAATGGTCAGTGTGGGAAATTATGCTTCTAAATGGTTTGATATAGCTTTCTTCTTTTAAATATCCAGTTAAAGTCAATCAGTAAGATATGTTTTAATCATATATTTCATTTTAAAAAGCATATCAAATGTGTGTATTCACATCAGACTGTAGAGGAGCAACTTAATATGTAAGTGTGAGATAAGAGAGTACAGATAGGAGTGTGTGACTGGTGCATCTGATCAATATGTAAGACGATACGGTGGTTCAGCACCACCACTCCAAGCTTTTAACAGCATCCTGAGTGCTTAAATGTTAAGCAAAGGAAGTATTGACATGGGCTGTTGGTGCCATGGTTGACCACCAAGCTTTAAATCTTGCAAGTCATGCAAGCCAGAGCCAGTTGCCATCTCTGGTGCACCACCTCTACACTCCCAGTTTGCTGATAAAGAACCTCAAAACAGCAAAGAACCTCATAAAGGGTCCAGCTGGTATGTCAGCATCCCAATCAGAGACATGTTTCTCCATCTAAAGCTGATAAATCTGCTTCATCTTTCAGTCAGCATAAAGGAAACTATAAATCAACTCTAAGCTTTGACTAATAGAGCCACTCCCTCGCGCTGCTCTGCATGCTGGGCCCAGCATCCACTATGTAATGTCGCAATGCATTCTGGGAGATGTAGTCAAGCCAAGTTGTCTGGATTATCCAGGCTGTGTAAGCTTTAACTAACTCAATTGGCTGGCTGTAACTGATGCAGTTTTAGACTGAAATGGCAAACAAAAGGAACTGAATGCTGGATAAGATGGTTTATTGGTGGGATGAAAAACAGAAACACAACATAATTTTTAAAAAAAATAAAGAAAGAAAAGAGATGAAACAGAGAGGCGAGCAGCAGTTCATATCATTTAAAACATTACCCTTTTATCATCCAGGTTCTGGAGAGCTTCTTTCCCCTTGCTCTCTCTTATTTCCACCTTCCTCGGCTGGGAGATGTCGGTCTGTCGGTCAATGACTCGCGCGCCGCTCCTTCCTCTGCACGCGGACAGCGCGTCAAAGTCCAGCGTCTTGCTGTCCGCGGAGCCTTCCACCGGGCAGAACACGCCACAGAATTTCTGCCTGGACCTGGCGGGGCTGTCAGAGCCCATACCCTGGAAGAAATCTGCCACTTCCCCGGTGGTTGACATGTCTATTCCTGTTTTCCTTTCTGCTTTTCTGGTTTCTGCTGCGCACGCCTGGACAGCCACCGCCTTCACCGGGCTCCAAAGCGCAGGTGGTCGCACTGTGACACAAAAGAAAAGAAGAAGGGAAAAAACAATCGGTGCGGCTAAGGCGTGAAAACACTCCCACAGTGGAGAGAGACACGCACCACAGCCCAGACAAGCACTGATCTAATAAAAGAGAATCCTCCTTTTTTTTTTTTTTTTTTTTTTATAGTCCTCCCTGATCTGATCTCCTACAGATTTGGATTTGCTTACTCATGTGTCTGATTGCGAGTTATAAGTCAGCATATAAAGGGAAGACCTGCAGTTTGTGAAAAATGAGTGATCCTAAAAGCTGTAAGAGGAGGACGTTCCCCAAATTCGGGCTTACCTTGGATGTATCCTCCCTTGTCTAAGCTGAGGACCTGTCCTCCACCGAGATTCAGATCCACCTGCCTTTCAGGGAGACTTCCAGCTGTGCAAGAAGCCCAATGAAAAGAGGATCACGAGTCGCGTGAATGTTTCTGCTACACGTCAGAGGTCAAGAGGCGATCAGGACCACGGAGAGTTCCTCAAAGTCACACCCAGTTTGACAATGAAGGCGCTGTCCCTTCAGCACCACACACACACACACACACACACACACACACACACACACACACACACACACACACACAAACAAACACTCACCTTAAAGAGTTTGAACGGGGAACAAGTTTTATTCACAGGTAGTTTCACCTGATTTATAACCAGTCTGTAAGTGTTTAGTGGTTTACAGCGTGGGGAATGGCTTTTTGCTTCTATCAAGTAATATCTTCTCATTAGATGTTTTTTGTTTTGTTTTGTTTTGGGTTTTATTTTTTGTTTTTTGTTTTTTTCTTAATTTTTGATTCTTGACATTTATAATGAAGCACTTTTCATGTATAAAATCTGGGATATATTGAACCTTATTAGTAAGGAAACTCTTCTGAAGGGCATCCTGTCCAGTTCGGTCAGTTGCAAAACATTTCTGTGCACACAAAGGCAAACACAAAATTACACACACACTTAAAACTTATTTTAAGTAAACTTGTTTGTGAATAGATATAGGTAATAAGAAATGTTCGAACTGAGCATCAGGATGAGGAAGAAATGTGATTTTATTAACTTTGAACGTGGCATGGTTGTTGGCCGGAGCGTTTCAGAAACTGCACATCTACAGTGACTTTCACACACAAACATCTCTATGGTTTACAGAGATGCAGTGGTGTAGTCCAGGGTTTACGCGGGTATATGGATCATACCTACTTCTTTTTCAGACACCAAAAGAAGTGACTTTCTATGTGTGTGCCCAGCAAGGATCCTTCCTCTTCATCCAAAGCCACTGGCTAGTTCTTCCTGCTGCCTCTGAGGCAGCTTTTATGGCTGATCGCAGACTCTGGCCCCCAACTCCAAGGTCTCTAAGCGGTTTGGTGGTAGATGTTGCCACAAACCCCCTGCATCCAACCTCCACTGGGTGGACTTTGGTTTTCCAGCCGTGTTGTTGTTCTTCAGCAACTCGCTCTGCATAGTACAAGTGCTTTTGTTCCTATGACAAATGGTCAACTTATAATTTATTACAAGTTTAAGAGAAACAGTTTGGGCCCAGAATAAACGTCATGATGGGTTTTGAGCTTTTTTGGTACAAGTTGTGCAGCTGATGGGAAAAAGTTCCTGGTCCAGAAGCTCTGAAGACCTCATCGACCACCTTCAGTTGACTAAACAATGAATTCTGCAGAACGACCAGAGAATCTTTCTCATTTATATATATATATATATATATATATATATATATATATATATATATATATATATATATATATATATATATATATATATATATATATATATATATATATATATATATATATATATATATATATCATGTCTCAGCAATCATATAGCACACAGAGGGGAGAGGTGTATAACGCTGAATCGTAGACAGGATTAATTGTATCTTAATATTGGATGTATGATGGATTGAATCATCAGCAGGCTGTTTAAACTGGACATTAAAAGACATAAATGAAGGAGAACAACAGGATCTTAACTGGGAAACGGTGAAAAACAACACAAACAGTTAGATATTATAGAAATTCAAACTCTAAAAAACAATACTTACATTTAATTTGACTTTATCCCATTGTAGATAGCTTAAACTCAAGATATTTCATGTTTTACCTCTACATACAGGTAATTATATTTGTTAACACATCCAGCTTTGCAGAACTGTGATGTGACCAGAATGTGGTTTTGCATTGTCTTTTAGAAACCACATGAATATTCTTGTGCAAATAAATACATCATTTTTGTTCTAAAATCCCAGTTAACTTTTCACTCAATCCATTTCCTTAACCGCTTGGCCCAATTAAGGGTCACTGGGAAGCTGGAGTCGATCCCAGCAATCACTGGGCGAGAGGGGAGGTACACTCTGGACAGGTCACCAGTTTGCACTCTGATAAGGAAAACATGGCTTTGCGATGCATTTTTAGCTGGAATGGAAACACAAAACACATCTATTAGTACTCTTTCATGAGGTTGGAGCAATGGAGAAGATGATGAAATTAAATCTTGACCTGTTCTATTTATTATTTATTTGATATGTATTTATTTATTTCATTCATTCATTATCCCAACCACTTAATATAATGATGGGTCGCAGGGAAGCTGGAGCCTATCCCAGCAGTTTTTGGTCGAAAGGCAAAGTAAACCCTGGACAGCTTGCCAGTTCATCACAGAGAAACAAACAACCATTTATGCTCATACTCACTCCTAGGGACAATTTAGATCAACCAGTCAACCTAACATGCAGGTCTTTGAATGGTGGGAAGAAGCTGGAGTACCCGGAGAGAACCCACTCATACATGGGTAGAACCCCTCCCTGCCATATTTGGTAATATGACATATAATTTCATACTTTGGCATTTTAAAAAAAACAAATATAGCAGCTGGCATGTATGTGGACTCAGATATAAATGGCTCACTGTAAAAAGTAAAAAATGAATGAAGTTCTGCACAATGACTGATTAATTTGAGTCAGGTGTGTTGGAATGTGGATACATTGAAAACCTGAAGGATTTTGGCCCTCGAGGACCAGAGCTGGGCCCGCCTGCTTTTGAACCAGCATACAACACGGGTGCTCAAGTCCGGTCCTCGAGGGCTACCATCCTGCAACTTTTACATGCATCCCTTCTTTCTCTTTCTTTCTTTTTATTTGAATCCCCATTATTCTTCCTGGAGTCAGACACATAGAAAGCAGACCATTTCACATTATAAGCAAGCAAAAAATAAAAGGCAAGGCAAGTTTATTTGTGCAGCACCTTTCATGTACAAGACAATTCAAAGTGCTTTACATGAAACATTAAAAGCATTACAGAAAAAAGCATAAAAGAAAATACAAATAACAAAATCATAATAAAATCATAAATTATATTAAAATAATTAAAAGCAGAATTAAGTAAAAGTTTCTGTGCAGATGTCATGCAAAAGTAAATCTATAACTGAAAAAGAAAAAGAAAATTAAAGATAATTCTATTACATGCTGAACAATAAATCAGGAACAATGTATAATCATATATTCTATTACCTTCTCCAACACACCTGAGCCAAACAAATGTTGTGTTCTGCATGTCATCCGGCTCTGCAGATGCCTGGTAACGACACATTTATTACACTCAGGTGTGTTGGACAAAGATTGCATCTGAGAGTTGCAAGATGGTAGATCTTGAGGACATCTTTATCTTTATTATGATTTATATTGTGATGCATCTTATTTAATTACACAACTTAAAAGCTAAACCACTGAAAATGTCCAGAATCTCTTCATTCGTCCAGCTGCTTCCTCCCCTACCGTGATATCGACCCTTTACATCCCGCACTGCAAACTTTTGCTTATGCCAGTATTTTCAGGCTTTGCACACTTGACGGTTTTTCCCTTCACTCTGTCTCCGCCTACAAGGCTCTAATTCATCTGGTCTGCTCCCTCTGCTGTCGTCCAGACCAGTAAATGTTCAGCTCCTGCTGTGTCACACGTGCTTTATGTGGCAACCCTGCAGCCATATGCCACATAATGTAAAAGCTGAATCTTCAGACTGACACACTGCTGTATTTATCTTCCTGTGTAAGTCCATGAATAATTATTACATCATTTCAGTGTGAGATTTGTTGTCTAATTATTGTATTTAATCACTTTTAAAAGGAGCTTTATCCATAACAAACTGACTTAAAATAAACTCCGCCACTGTGTTTGTATTCCTCCTTCAGAACTGCTTTCATTCTTGGTGTCAAAGAGTCAACAAAGTGTTGGAAACAATCCTCAGAGGTTTTGCTCCATGTTGACATGAAGCGTCACACAGTTGCTGCACATCCACGATGAGAATCTCCCGTTTCACCGCATCCCAAAGCTGCTCTGTTGGACTGAGATCTGGTGGCTGTGGAGGCCGTTGGGGGACAGTGGACGCATCGTCATGGTGGAGATGATGTGAGCTTTGTGACATGGTGCATCATCCTGCTGGAAGTTTCACTTTGCCACCACCAGCCTGAACCACAGATCCAACACACGATGGATCCATGTTCTCATGATGCAGATTCTGACCCGACCATCTGAATGTTGGGATGGAGACTCATCAGACCAGCAATATTTTTTCACCTTCTATAGTCACGTTTTGGGGAATCTGAGCAAATTGTAGCCTCAGTTTCTTGTTCTCAGCTTCAGGGGCGCCACCAGGAATTATGGGCCCTATGAAAGACAATGGCATAGACCCCACCACTTGATCGTAAATGTTAGATTTTTGTTTTTGCTTCAGTTGCTTCAAGCTGATTAAAAAAAAAAAAAAAGCTTTTCATGGGAATAATAAAGATCTAGGTCTGTGTTTAACCCTTTATGGGGCAAGTGACTATTTTTGATCACTTTGTTTTCTTTCATATTCAGCATGAAATAATTTTTTGTTGTGAACGTAACAACGGAATGGAGGTCTTGGTTCATACCAGAAAGACAATTTGACGGTATTTCATTGACTGCCCTATGAAGGGTTAGATCACAGTGCATACATCAAACTAGGTTATTTTAGTATAAATGGTTTATCAGTTTATATTTCTGCTATATTTTATTACAACATTTGAAAAAAGTATGGTTGAAGGATTTTCTTATATAGTCTTTTTGGGCCCCTATCAAGTCGTGGGGCCCTTAGACTCTTCCTAACCTTCCCCCCCATATGGCGTCCCTGCTCAGCTTACCGATGTGACACCCGGTGTGGACTTCTGCCGCTGTAGCACATCTGCTTCAAGGCTGGAGATGTTGTTTGTTCCGAGATGATACTCTGCATATCTTGGCTGTAGCCAGTGGTAATATGTTGCCTACTCTGTCAGCTTTCTACCTTTTCTCCTCTGATCTCTGATATCGAGACATTTTTTCCAGACAACCTCTGCTCACTGGACATTTTCTCTTCTGCAGATCATTTCCCCATAAACTGTAGAGACGCTTGTGTGTAAAAGATCCTAATAGAGCCTGTAATAAACCAACAGCCACGCCATGTTTAAAGTCACCTTTCTCCCTCTTTGTAGTCCTCAGTTTGAGCTTCAGCACGTCATTTTGACCATGTCTACATGACTAAATGCATTGACTTGCCGCCATGTGATTGGCTGATTAGATATTTATCTGCACTTCTCCACAGCTTTACATTCCTGCTCAGTTTCTCAGTTCAGCTAATTAGCTGCACAGAAAGGACCTTCTCAATCAGTGTGCTTAAATTATAAAAGAGCCTTTCTGTTACCAGATGAGCTTCATCACTGTCCGTATTTAAAACACATCTAAAAAAACTCACATTTACTCATTGTCCCTCTATTACTTACATTGTATTTTATTATTTTAACAGAGTTAATTTTGTTTATGCTTTTATTTAACCTACCATAGATGTACAACATTTTGCTCAGCTGTGACTGGTTTTAAAACAGTTTATACATAAATTGATGATGATGATGGTATTTGTGTTTACAAGGAAGTGAGCAGGTGACCAGTGAGTATAAATTACCATGACAACTGGTAATATCCTGCCTACTCAGATTAATAAAGTGCTAAAAGTTGAGCAACGTATAAATATTTTCAGATTAGCTTACTGTGTGTAGGGGGGGGGGGGGGGGGGGGAGGGTTAGGGTTGGGATCAGAGCTGCAGGCTGATCAATAAAAATCAACTGCTCTAACACATTGTTGACGCCTGACCTGCCCTGAAACAGGGAAAAGATCTCTAGCACAAGCAACCATGGAAAACACTTTAGCACCGAGTCCATGTCGGCCTAGTTTCAATAACAACTTGATGGGTTGTAAATGGCTTTTGCTTCTACCGTCCCTTCTCCCAGAGAACTACGAAGTGTGTGTGTGTGTGTGTGTGCGTGTGTGTGGGTGGTCGACTCTCCAGGGGACGACAGCAAAAAGCATGTTAGAGGTGGATTCTGTGATGTATGAAATGTTGAGGGCGCCGCCACGCCCAAAGGCCCAGACTGGGCCCTGACACTCTGTCCTCCCCCTCCCCAACCCTCTTTCTGCTGAATTGTTGTCCCACAAAATAAAACAAAGGCTGAGAGCAGCGACAGAGGAAAGTGTTAGATAATTAGAGGGGAAAGTTGGCGGCGTGCCCGACAAACAGTTGGAAGAGGCAGAGAGAGTGTGTGGTTGCTGTACAGGAAAGGGCACGGCCCCTGGCATCCCGAGCAGATGTAGGACGAGCAGCGAGGTCAGCAAAATGTGACTGGATGTTCCCAGAGAAAACACGCCGCTGCTTCTCATCAGACTGGACTGTTTGTTTACAATCAGGAGACAGAAACAGATCAATAAGTATAAGCTGTGCAAGTTTCCTTCAGATAGTTATGAGTCGATGCTGCACCTTCATGTAAACATTCAAGCTATGATGTCATACAGGTGTGACCATGAGGCAAAATGTGGGTAAGAGGCAGCAAAGGTTTTTTTTCTGAGTAACAGCTGCTACATTATTGGGGTGGCAGCGGTTCAGGTGGTAGAACTACTTGTCATGTGACCTGATGGTCGGTGGTTTGAGTCCTGGGGTGACACGATTGTTCTCTGGGGGCCGGTCCCAAGCCCAGATACAGTTGTGCTCATATTTATTTACAATCTTTCATTAAAGAAGGAAGAAAAAAACAGCTGCCTGTAAAATAAGCTGAAACTGACTAAAGTAATAATAAATTAATAAATTTATGAAAATCATTACATTGTTTTCTAATTCTGGTTCAATAGAATTTTTTTTTTTTTAGATGCAAACAAATGAGACCATTTATTACATATTACATCTCTCATAAACTAATATTTAGTTGAACAATCCTTTAATGTTTCCGCTCCAGTCAGGTGTTTTCTGTTCCTCTCAGTCAGACTTCTGCACCTGTTGACAGGTATTTTGTCCCACTGTTCAACAGAAAAGTGCTCTAATTTGTCCAGGACCAGTTTCTTTGTTTGTTTGTTTTTTTTCTTTCTTCAACTCAATAAAATTAAAAAACAGTGTCTTATATTACTAAATTATATTTTTGCAAATATTTAATTATTGTTCCTTTTTTCCGTCTCCAGTTATTTGAGCGACTGTTGTAAATCCAGTCTTTTCTTTAATGAAAGGGGATGAATGTATATGAGCACAACAGTAAATGCAGGGTGTTGCATCAGAAAGGGCATCTGGTGTGAAACGTGGGCCAATTTACTGTAGAGACCCAGCTGTTGAGGAGCAGGTTGAAAGGGGAAAAAAAACAACAGCTGTTGATTCCTTTGGTGTTGCATCCTGCTCCATCATCAGATCAAAATTATTATTACTCAGTAATTTAACAACCAAACAACAACAAGGTGGAAAAGGAAGAATTATGAGACTGTTTCAGAAAAGTCCGGAAAACAAACTTTCTAAAAGCACTTTCTGATCAGTTGCATCACTCTGAGTGTAACAGGGTGTGCAGGGTGTCGTCTGGCTTGGTGGGTTTCCATGGTGAAGCTGCAGACTGGACACTGGTTAGGTGTAGCATGGAGGTGGTGGTCGAGGGTATTCTGGAGGTGGAAAGCCATGTCTGGATCCAAAGTTACTTGTTGCAGTGGTTCCCAACCTGAGATCCCTGAGCCACTAACAGGTTCCCAAAGAGCACAGCGTAGGGGTCCATGGGGGTTCGAGAGGCTTTGTGATTGTTAATATTAAGGCCATGTCCACACAGAGACTAGTTTAGATGTTTCTGCTTTTTTAAATCGAAACATGATTCATTCCAAGGGAACTGGAGTTTCTGGAGCCTGAAAACGTTATTTATTATAGACAAACATTATAAAACATGTCAAATATAAAAAATAAGGGCTGCACGGTGGCAGGAAGGTTGCTAGTTTGAGCCTCGGCTGGGGGGAGGGTTGAACAGTGGCCTTTGTGGAGAACAGTGGAGTTTGCATGTTCACCCAGTGTTTCCCAGTCCAAAGACATGCATGTTAGGTTAACTGGTTCCTCTGAATTGTCTCTTGGAGTGGCAGTGAGAGCGAATGATTGTTTGTCTGTTGGGTCACACTGGCATGATCACCCCTCTTTTCACTCGGTATATTCTGCATCCTGACGCAGTTTCTGTGTTGTCCTCTAGGTTTACTCATGAACAGACATTTTAACACAGTTTTCTCTGTGTGTGTTTTCTGGTTTTAGTTGAAATGTGTGGTTTCTTTTTAGCTTCTTCATCTCTGGTCCTTCTGGCAGTCGGGGGTAGAATGTCTTTACTTGTGTTTCAGTACAGGTGTAGCAGATGGTCTAGAACAGGGGTCTCCTGCTTCGGACCTTGTGAGCTACGATCCTGCACATTGTAGTGTTTCCCCCGCTGTGACACACCTGACCCAAACCAATGGCTCATTAACAAGCAGTTGCAGAAGGTGACAACAGTCGCTGGAGAAACTTTTCATTTGAATCAAGTGTTTTGTAGCAGGGAAGCACTAAAACATACAGGAAGGTAGCTCACGAGGACCGGAGTTGGAAACCGCTGGCTGTGGTTGGATTGCAGTGTTTTCTATGTTGTTTATCTCTGTCTCATCTTTGTTTTCTATCTATTTTCCTTTCTGCTTTCTGTCCATGCATTGTCTGTCCCCTACGGTCACGTCCAGCAGTGTTGTGTAAATACAGTGACAAATAATTAATCTGAATAAATAATATTATAATTCAGATTATCAAGAACATGACCTACAACATGCAGAGCTTGGCATTGCCAGCCATGGTTATCATCATGGTTATTACCATCATTAGTAATATTTCTTTCCGATAGTAACCTAATAAAATGATCTGTGTGGTTATTTTTATTAGTTATTTTTTTTCTTTCACCACACCAACATGGCCTTGTTTCCCCATCTTCAGGACTGTGTTTATATTATAGTTTATAGTTTATTTTATCCTATTGCATCATGTAAACTTGCTCCTTGCTTGTTTTTTTTTTTTTTTTTAAATATTTTGTCCTTTTTTCTGTTTGTGCAGCTTTCATGTCTTGCCTCTTTTGCAAATATACGCTTTATGTGTGCAGATGTCTCATCTTCAGAAACATCTCCTGTTCAACAGAAATTAAAATAGATATATTTTCTGTTTTGTTGCAATATTCATTCATTATCCTAGCTGCTTAATTTGATGAAGGGTCACAGGAAGCTGGAGCCTATCCCAGCAGTCTTTGGGTGAAAGGCAGGGTACACCCTGCCAGTCCATTGCAGGGCCACACAGAGACAAACAACTACTCATGCTCACATCAAGGGCAATTTAGAGGAACCAATTAACCTAACATACATGTCTTTGGATGGGGAGAGAACATGCAAACTCCACACAGAAAGGTCCAAACCTCGCCCCAGCTGAGGATCAAACCAGCAACCTTCTTGCTGTGAGAGCACAGTGCTAACCACTACTCCACCGTGTCGCCCTTTGTTGCAACATTAATCTAAAACCGTTTAAAGAAATGCTTGATGTTTTATTTTTCTTTTATTTACATGTTTGTAGTTGGTTTTGTGTGTATTTAGTCATGTTTTATGCTAATTTTTTCAAATTACATTTGCATTTTTTAAGTCTTTGTCAGTACATTAGGATCCACATGTACAATGCAGCCTTGCATTTCATGCATTCATTTTTTGGTGCACAGAGCTCAATGCGTCTTCAGTAGAAAGAGTCTTTGTCTTTGACTGAAAGCAGCGCCCCTAACAGCAGAGAAGTCCTCAGTTTTTTATTTCACCATTTAAAGAAAACACTGCCGTCACTGTCTCACACTTGCATGAAGAGACGACACATAAACAACTCGAAAACAAATAAATTTGACTTAATCTCACTTTACATCAGTTTAGACATCAGAGAAAAAGAAGCACTGATGGGGACCCGAGTGGACTTTTGTTCTGTGAAACCAGCACAAATCTGCAGCTGAGACAAATAAACAAAGACAAGATAATAAAAGCAAACAAAGCTGAATTCATTCAGTATTTATGACATTAAACTGCTTCCTCTGTCTTCATGGGCTGCTGTGTGTCCTAATGAAGGCTGAAGTCTCCTCACCAGGGAGATGGAGATGGAGATGGAGCTGGCCACCACCCTGTAACCCATGGTAACGCCATCAGCTGCAGTGGGAGGAGCTACGAATCTCTGAGCATTGGGATTGGCTGTGAACAGGTGTGCCGAGGTTCCATATAGGGAAGATGGAGGCGGAGAGGAAGTGTTGAGGGTCGATGCACGCACACACACACACGCACACACACAGAAAGAGAAGATCAGATCTTGTAGCTTTGAATGATAGTTTCACTTGGATGACATTGACTGGGCCCCACCACCCACCCTGAGCCGCTTCTGGTTTTTATTCAGGATCATCATCTTGAAATACATTTTACAGAGTCTAAATGATTAACAAGGATTTTAAAGGAGATATCAGTAAAGAGAGAAGTGCAAAGTTTCTGCCACTGGAGTGCAGTATTCTCCACCCAGCAGCAGATCCATCGCCGTACTCAGAGGGAATTCAAGGTGTTTCAAAACCAGGGCCAATATGCGGGTCCTCATTCAGGCTTCACATGGACACATCTGTAATGGTGGATGTTGGAAAAATCTTGTATTTATGATTTTGTGAGCCTCTGTTAGGATCAGATGGACAGAATAAATGTTTGTAGAGAAGTTCCTACCTACTTTAAAGTGTCTCTGAAATGCAAACATCTACAAAGAGCATTAACCCCCTGCTGGAGTTTGTCGTTGGAAACCTTCACACCAAGAACTGTGATGATGATGTTCCCAGAGGGGGGTTAAGGGAGAGTATACACAGGTATAATCCTAAATTACACCTTGTCCACAGGCTGGGGTCACTTGGTCTGTTGGCTTGTGTAAAACCTTTGTACCTTCTCACTGATCTGAGTGTCTGTCATTCATTGGGAGATTTTTCTCCACCAGCGGGGGATGTGTCCAAGGATTAAACATGTATTTCCAAAGGCAATTTTAGCCATTTCTGCTTCATAAAACAAAGCAGCAACCCCTGAACCTGGTCTTATCTGAACATCTTCACATGGTCAGGCAGAAGTTGAAGGAATTTCTGGACAGATTTCCTGAGAAACTCAAGTTTTATGCAACTACTCACCACAATCTTATTAGTATGTATATGTGTGTGTGTGTACATATGTACGTATATTTTTCTTGTCTTATTTTCTTTCATTTGTTCAAAATAAATAAAGTAACTTAAAAAAAGAAAAATTTACAAACCTCCTGCTCTGGGATGGAGCTGAAGCCAAAGGTAATGAGCAGAGGCTGCAACAGCTCCTCAGAGTGGATAAAAAACCTAAAAAGCTACTTTGATTTTAGACACTAATATATGTTGTTGTTCATTTTAAGATCAGATTATCTTTCTTATCATGTCTTGTTACATCGTCGGCTGAGCAAAACTGAAAACTATTTCATGAAATGTTGCAGACAAAGAAACAAACACACTGATAAGCTTATGATGATAAAGAGCGACCGAAGATTAAACAGGCACAGACAACAGAGCATCATTCAGGTCATCTTTAATGACAAAATGTTTATCATTTTTATCAATGTATCGGGAAATAATCAAAGCAAATGCATCAATACGATAACTACTGTTAGACCACGGCAGTCTGAGGGGAAATTTCTTTCCACACCTTCCATTTCTCTTCATCAGGCCCTGCCATTAACAATAGTGGGGCTGTGTTTTCATGCTTTTTTTTTTTCCTGTGTTAAACTCGACTCTCACTCTGTGCGTTCACAATCTTACTCCAACATCGGGAGAAAAGAAAACAATTAAAACAAACAACACAAGAAGAAATGATCCATTAAACCACTTTGAAAAAGCTGCACGTACAAACACAGGCAGAAGCACACGGACTGCGCATAACACACGTCTCTGACGGCTGTTTTCAGGAAGGCGCTAACTTCACCGCTCCCTCGGCAGCCGAGCTTTTTCTCTTCTCTTTCCTTTTGCAGTTAAATTTTAATAACAGGTCAAAACCTGAGAGTTCTGCAGGCAGGAAAGGAAAACGATGCGTTTATTCAATGACTAAAAATACTGAATACAGATCCATGTTGTGCAAGCTTAAAGTTTCACAGCACACGAGTTTCCTTGCAGTTATTTACTTCTGCATCTAAATGAAAAACATCACAGATTCACATGTGGCTGCAGAGACGCCCCATGGAAGCTGGAGTCTAGTCGAACATTTGAACTGGAAGTTGTTGGCGAGCATCACAACCCAGCAGGTTAAAAGCCGCCGTCCTGCTGGAGAAACATCCCTTCATCTGCAGCTTCATGGAGTATCTGCTTGTGTGTTTTTTTTTCTTGGCATTTTGGCAAACGTGTCGGAGTGCAGGACAGGCTACGCTGGATGTTTTTATGCTTTCATAGTGGCTCTAATATCTGCATCTCATCGTTCAAGAAAATTTCCTTCCATAAAATAATGAAGCCTTTAATTCTTCGCGAAATGCCTTTTAATGTTTGAAAACAAAAAGAACATTTCATTTCAAACACCCGGCTCATCCAGGGGATACCGACGGGTGAAGCTGCAGACAGACCAGCTCACACCTTCCGTACATCCCGTTTTCCAGTTAACCTCGCTTAGCAACGCACAAACCATTCATGACTTTCTCTACTTTTTTTGCCACAAAAAGAGCGGGAAGAAAAATATGGCCACAGAAATCTCTTGTGGCAGACTGATGCAGACACCACCCTGTGGTTTTATAATGGCCTCTCTGGGAATTTGCTCATATCTAAAAGTTAATAAATAAAAAAAAAAATACATTAATTTAAAGGAAAAAAGGGAGAAAAAAATGGCTACTATTTTTTTTTTGTAAAAATAGAAGAAAAAAAAAAAAAAAAGGCATAATCACGTTTTCGGTCTGCGTAGCCGGCTCTGATTTTGGTCAAAGCCTCTGGAGATTGAGTGCGGGGCTACTGGTGGCACAATCTGTGGTCAGTACTAAAACAGTCCTTTCCTGTTGTCACATGATCCGAGGGCACCAAAGCAAAACAACCACATAGAGGAGGAGTTTGGTTTGATGCTGCAACCCCCCCTGTGAACCCACCCAGTTTAAATGTTTAACCCAAATACTGGGGGAATGGGGAATACGACCTTATTCATTCTTGAAAAGCTCATAGAAATGAGTGAAAGGGGGGGAGGGGGTTGTCAACAGCTCAATGGGGAAATCAGAGGGAATAAGGAGGGAGGGGTGGGGGAGTAAAGGAAAAGCCAGATGAGAACATGTCATATCTCCAGGTAAAAGAAGGGAAACAGGAGCAGGCAGGATGGAGGGGGGAAGAGGAGGCGAGGGCCATTCTTCTCATGACAGCAAAACGCTCTCCGACAGCTCACGGCCACCTCTCAGGCACTTTTCTTCAGGTTCATGGTTCAGAAAGAGCTGGCTGGTGGCGTGGTCAACCTCTTTCCAATGTAGACGCTGAGAGGAGAACAGAAAGACAAGAAGAAAACGGTTCAAATCCTCCAACTGGGAGATGAAAAAAAACACTTCCCTGCATAGTAAGACCTATTAAAACTCAGAAGTTGTCAAACAGGGAGATTAGTTTGATTGTTTTTCTTTCATACTTCATCATGTTCAACAAGACTTCATGATCAACCTGAGGAGCCATGTGTCATCATCAACGGCGCCCAGCGGGGAGTGTCGGAGACAGACAGCAGGAGTGCAGCAGCTGCTCTGCAGACATGAACGTCAGCTGTGCAGACAACACTCATATCTGTAGCTTACAGCTCCCCCTGCTGGCCTTTGTATGCAACTGCAACATGTAATTAGGCATCCATAACCTAAACATGCTGTATCTAAAGGGCAACAAGTCCATTTTGTTCGTTAATTTAAGAGAAAAACAAGCAACATTACTCCTTTAAACGCAAAAGGTTAACTCATCCCTGCACACAATAATGACGACAACTTCTGCAACTTCACTGAACTATTTTCTACTAATGCTGCATTTGAATAATTTTATTTACAACATAGACCACTACACAATGTACTACTTATATCTGGAACTATTCATTCACTGTATATTACACCAGAGATCCCCAACCCTGGTCCTCATAACCCGGTGTCCTGCAAGTTTTCCATACGTTCCTGCTGGAACACGCCAGACTCAGACAAGCGCTGCATGTCTGCTAAATACACATTTATTTGAATCAGGTGTGTTGCAGCTGGGACACTTAGAAAACACAGGTACTTGAGGACCAGGATTGGGGATCCCTGTATTTCACTACAAACAAGAAAATGTACATTAAATCTGTTGAAACAAACCATTATGCAGCCTGGTGCGAAGCCAAGGGCTCAAACTGGTGCTGGGATAAATTTCTAAATGTCATCAAGCTCATTACTGCGATTCTTTTTTTGTTTAGCATGTAATCACAGTAAAAACTCAAGACGTCTCAGCTGTTAGGCCGCCGATGTCCTTCTCAGCCTGAACTTTTAACATTTATTAGTAAAATATGCAAAAGAATCTCATTTTACACTTTAATTCAGCTTAAATAGTAAACCTGCTGGTGATGTGTTGTAATGTGGCTCATCTCTGAAATACGACCTCCCATAATGCATCACAGTTGTCTGGTCTTTGTAACCTTAAAGACCAGGTTACAATGGTCTTTAAGGTTATAATGAACAGTGTGTGCTGGGTGAATGGATAAAGAGCTTTTACAAAAGTCAAATTTAGGAACTTTACAAAGTGAAGATTTAAGATTGTTCAAGATCTTACAGAGATAAGCAACTTATAGTATTAAATTAAAGAAAAAGTTACCATAAAAGAACCAGTTATGTTTTGTGGCAGCGTCTTACAGATCGGTGACATAAAAGCAAAAAAAAAACCAAACAAAAAACAAAAAACGAGGTTTCTCAGCATGCAGTAAATAGGAATAATTTTGATTGATCTTGTGGTTGCTGACTCTTTTGTTTTACAATATTTGTGTGTGTTTAGTTATATTTATATTCATATTACACATCCCATAAGCAGTGCCATATTTGCATATTTGTCTTACATTTTCATCCTTGTCAGATTTGCTGCCTACATGTTTGTTCACATTCGACGCTATGAGCTCGTCCCTCTTGCAGTCTGCGGCAGGAACAAGCTGCCTGAAACTCCTTGCTTTGCATTTTCACAACAAGTTGTGTTAAAAAGATCTTTAAAAAAAAAAAAAAAAAAAAAGCTGAAGCTTAGCGATGAAAGCACAAAGGCGGCAACAGTCTCTGCTAGCCTCCTTTCTGTGCATATTGATCAAATATCTGAATCTAGTGGAAAGGGGTTGAGTGGTGGGTGACTGTTGGTCAAAGACGTGAAGCTGAACTGAAAAGACGTGCAACAGTAAAAGCAGACATTTCTGAGTAAATGTGGAATATTCATACATCATCAGCTGTTGCGATATGTTTTAATGTGGCTCATTAATCTAAGTTTATTCCTGATATGTCGGGTCTCCTCAGAAGCATTCAGTATTCTTACCTTCTAGTAACTTAAACAATGTTTTCAAATAAAAAAAAAAAAACAAAGAAAATAAAATAATATAGGTGTGTCATAACTCGCTGCTGTAGCATCAGTTTGTTTCCTTTATCAATGGAATAACTGGAACTGTGCGACTTATCACAGAAATCGGGATAAACTCCATCAACCTATCTTTGAGATGCTTTTCATCACCCAGCCTGGAGCAAACAGCACCCTGTAAGCCGTTTTGTCTGCATGGATGTCGCATGAATTACTTACAATTCCAATAAATTCTTTACTAAAAAGCAGCAGTTCCTCAGAACCTTTTGGAGTCAAATACATACAAGTCTAAACCAGAAAAAACCCTGGAATAAGTGGACGATCTGAATACAACCCAACTCGAGGCCCATTTGTGCTCCACGCAGAAGACGGACAGACAGTTTGGTCCGTCTCCTGCACCAGTTGCACGTGTAATACACGTCCATTTTCAGGGGGCTTAGTTACATCACTTGATGCAGGAAACGGAGAAATACCACCAGAAATCACGGGGGCAGTGTTGTAACACTCACACATAACCGACTACATGAACAAACCAGAGAAGAAGAGATGCTAAAGAAACCACCAGATCCAAAACCTCCAAAAAAAGGTTTCTCTGAGCTGCTGTCGTTCTCAGTTGCTTCAGCTTTGTTATAAAACCACTGACAGATGACTGAGGAGGATTTAGTCGAGAGGAAATTTCACAACTGGGCTTGTTGAGCAGGTAGCATCCCATCACGGCACCACGGTGGAATTCACTGAGCTCCTGAGAGCGACCCAATCTTTCACAAATGTTCATTGGGACAGTCTGCATGTCTAGAAGGATGATTTTATACACCTGTGGCCTTGAAAGGGATCAGAACACGGAATTCAATTATTTTAATGGCTGAATGAATATTTCTGGCAATATAGTGTATGTAACTCTAAACAGTGAGGTTTGTTTTTTTTTATTATTCACTGAGTTTTGGTTACAGAGTAACCAGAGGCTTTTATGTTCAACTGAATTAATTTGGAGTAGAGCACCGCATATGTTACTGCTGTGCAACAATATAAAGAAAAGAAAAACAATATTGTATATTATATTTATCGATATTTACTTATGTATTTTGAATTTTTTTAAATCTAAGATGCAACTTTGCCTGAATATTGAAATAAAATAAAATAATATAAAATAAAAAACTGAAATAAAATAAAATAAACTGAAATAAAATAAAAATTAAATAAAATAAAAAATAAAAATTGAAATAAAATAAAATAAACTGAAATAAAATTTTTAAAAAACCATAGAAATAAAAAAATAATAAATAAAACGAGTGGGACTTGAAACATAAGTTCAGCCGACTTCAGTTTTCGTTCTGTTGTTATTTGCGTCATCCGTCGGACTCTTACCCCAGACCCAGAGCGAGGATGTGCGATAGCAGCAGCGAGGGGATGAAGACTTTGAGAAACTCAGCAGAGAAGATGCCTCCTTTCTTCATGGCCCCGGTCTTCCTCATGCTGAGCGTTACTGAACGTCGGGGGTGACGGAAATTAAATTCCCTGCAAGCAGACAACTCATCTTAGATACTAAATACCTTTATTTGTCACATGCAAATGTCCAAGCACATTAGCAGTAAAATGCCATAAAATTATATAATAAAGATTTAAAAAAATTAACACACAAAATACAGTATGATTAGACATAGTCAGATGGTACCATGGAATAACATTTACATAATTAATGATGTAGATGTGTTTCCAGCTTCTGTGTCTGTAATGACTGAACTATGAGCTGAAAAGTCTGTTAAGTGATCGACAGTGACAAAAACATTTAGCTATAATGCTACAGCTGTTGACAAAGATGCCAGCGGTTACTAAAGCGAACAGAAAAGAACCATTAAAAACAAAGATTTAATCTGAAAGTGTTGCTGCTGCATTATTAAAACATCTTATTTCACTCAGAATCGTGCTTCTTATCACTTGTTCATTTTACACCTCCGTTCCGAAAAACTGTTTCTTCTCCTGCAGAAGCAACTTCCTGTTCGCATGAAAGTTTTACTGCAGCTAGCTTCGGTTTACTACATTCCCACATTCTGCTGTGACCTCAATTACAGGCCACTTTCTCTGGGCAAACAAGCAGTCGGTTGCCATGGACGCAGAAGGTTGATGTTTACCCAGTTGAGACTTACTTAGGGGGAATGTTTTCCGGTCGACTGGACCAGTCAGCAACCCAATCTGCATCCTTCATCAAAATGTCCATGTCCCTCTCCTTGTCCAAGACGTCCTCTTCAGACTGATGGAACAAAACACACTTTTATTTACAAAAAGAAAAAAAGAAACCAGCCTTACTCTGGAAAGATGAGCTCTGTTCTGCATGTTGAACTGGAATGGTGACAAGCTGTGCAAAACAAACTCATTTTAAAAATCCACTCTCAGTGTGGCAGCCGTTTCCATAGAAACTACAGGCAGTTGTCTTTTTCGTGTTCACGCACAGCAGCGCAGAGCCAGTGCTTGAAGCTGCCATGGCAACAGACTGATGGAGAAGCTGAAGAGACACACAAGCTCTTACTTGGCTGTCTCTTCTGCTGGTCACGTCCACATCAAAGATGATCTGTCCTTCCTCCTGGGGAGAGTGGGGCCGTGGGGGGCTGTGGATAAAACAAAAAAAAAAAAAAAGATAACCAAAGGAAAGTCGTTTTGTGGGAATAAACAGGGGTTTATTTTGTTCATATCTCTGTGCAGCAACTGAAAGATCCACACTTTTACACCCAGTCCAAATGTTCTGCACTTTTCTACTTGAGGAAAACTATAAACAACCTTTAGGTGGAGGTTGTTACTCGTCAATAAGCTAAAAATAGAACTTTATACATGCCAACCTGAGACGTTTTCCTGTTCCTTTACAACACTGTTATGGTATCAGTGTGATAATTATTTATCACAGAAAATGTGTAGAAATCAAGTGGCAGCCTCCGGCGGTTAAAAGTGAAGCCTATGTGGAAGTGCATAAAACTGCAGTTCCCCCCTTCATCCACTAGGGGCTGCAAAACACAGCAAATCCCCATAGACTCCCATGTTAAAAAGACCAACTTCACAGCAGAAATAAACATGTTTACAGCCTGGTTCAAAAATCCCTTTTAGGTTTAATCATCTTTTAGGTTCTAACTCCCCCGGTTTAAAGTAATTTAATCTCGAAGTTCTGCATATTTATGGGCGTGTCCTTTTGATTGACAGGTTCCTGATCTCCCGCTTCAAGTAAGAAGAACGTAGAACAACCGCGGTTTTAGCCGGTTAACAACGTGACTTCGCTTTAGCCCGCTTACCTTCGTTAGCTGGTTATCTCCTGTTATCTCGAGGTTAGCTCGGTTAACTCTTAGCTACAGAAAGCTCGGAGTTCGCTTGATGTCAATCATCAGCCATGACGCTTACAGCCCTCCTCTCAGCTCCACCTCTTTGCCCATGTTTGTATTTTCCAGGTGAGACGACACACATGTCCCTGCCAAGATGGCGATGGTAGGAACCGCCAAGCTTCAATTCAGCTCTTCAGAAACCTATCGGTGACGTCACAGAGGCTTCGTCCATCTTTTTATATACAGTCTATGGGTATAAATGTATGAGTGTGTTTTGACAACTGTAGTAAATAATATTAAATCTGTCTGAACACACAATTATGTTGAAAATGATAATCATGACTATTTTTATCTTAGCGAAATAAGGATGAAACAATTAAACTCTCATTTTTGCTACATTCCTGCTATTGTTAAAATCTGTCCAAAAAAAGTTCACCTCACTGCGGCGGTCTTAAAGAAAAGAAAGAAAAACCCTGAAAGCCATCAGTCATGTTAACGGAAAGATGTGAACAACTTTCACCAGTAGGAGAGTGCAGGCCCTTTCTGCATGTATGCATACGTTACTCACGCGTGTGCAACACTGCCTCCGGACTGCAGCAAACACAGCTGGTTAGTGAACATGGTTATGTGTTCAGGAAATTAGAGCAAGGCCGTGCACTTCTTGTGTGTTTTGACTGCTCAAATCGCTGAGGCGAGAAGGCGCGTGATCAGAGAAATGTTTTTCACCAGTTACCTATGAACAGTGAGCAGCCTGCATTGGTGCGGTCAGCTAAGAGAAATGGAACCAGTATGCCGTGCTCACTTTGTCTCCAGCTGTCCGTCTCATGACACCAAAGACGTGGATTACTGTCCATCTGTGTGAAGCGAGTGTTTACAGACAGTGCTGAGGCCTTGATGGTAACACCATTAAGCGGCTTTCAGAGTGAAATTAAATCAGCCGTCACAAGTGAAAGATGTTTGAGGTGAAAGACATGAAACACCAGCTACTACTGTGTCTCTTGAGTTTTATCGGCCAGCATCCACTTCAGAACAAATCTGAGTGGATCAGGTTGAAGGTTTGTGTTTAATGGAGCTCAGCGGTCATTTTAATTTCTGTACATAACTTACTCCAAGTCCAGCTGCACAGTTTTATTAAACTGCAGCGCTCATATTTGCCAGCTGTAGTGTTGCTGAGCACTAAACATTAACCGCATGTAAAACAAAAACCAAACGAGCTGCATATTTATCACTCGTCTGCTTTGTGTTGTGTTGGCACAGTGGAAGAACGGTCCCTTTTCCTTCCATTTAATCATTTATCAGCCTTGTGAACACATAATATGCAAGTTAAGTTTTCCTCTCCTGTCACCCTGGACTTTCTCAGCTATGATGATTTAATAAGCAGAAATTACTTGATGCAATCTACTGGTTTCCTTAGCAAAGCAATGACTTTTTATGGGTCGACTAACTGTGAACCAGACTAATGTGGAACGTAAAAGTTTAACTGTATTATAACTGGAAAACAGTAAACTGGATTGAAGTGAATCTGTAAAAGCTTCTTAATGATTTTGTTGTGTATCAACTAGGGGTGGGAAATTGAATAGAAAAATTTGAATATTAGGGTTATTTTTTGCTTCACAGTTTTAAAATCAATCTTTTTTTTTTTTTTTTAAATAAATAAAAAATAATCCATGATGAACTTTTTGTCATGTTGTTGTTTTTATTGATCTCTTTACTCGTCTTCTTGGGCATTATAGCAGCAGAATGATGGTCTGGATACTGTGTTGTTTGTTTCCTAATTGAAATCAAGAAAAATGACGTTCAAAAGTTTTGTATGTTTTTTTTTCCTCTTTTTTTTAATCTACAAAAATCAGCAATATCGAATTATTGTGAGAATTGCAATTTAAATCGAATCGGCACCCTAGTGCCGACTAGTTTTAACTTTAAATGCAATTTAGTGACTAAATTCCTACTGAGATTTCATTTAACGGTCTTGTCAGACAGAGAGAAAGTTGCAACCTGTAGGTCACGATGGCTGGACCTGCTTCAGTTCTGCGTTGCCGTTGGCAGAGAAGATATATTACATATTAGAAATCGGAGAAAACGTGATTTTACACAGTCTTACTTGTGAAGTTATCAAGATTTATTTTAAAAACTTAAATCAATAACAGCAAGATAAAAAGCGGCTTAGTTTTAAGACTTGCTCTTTGTGTTATCTATTTATGCTGACAAGTGTTGAGCTCAATCAATATTTGTCCTGTCCTGTTCTTCCAGTAAAGTCCAGCTGCTCCTGTACTTCGACTTTGACCCACATTTCATAAGAAAGGCCAGTTTCTATTCCATGGACACGTAAAGAAACATTTACTTCATTAACTTTGAGCCGCATGACGTGTACGGCTCTGAAAGCGGTGGGCTCAGTCACCCGTCATGCAGCTTGGTGACATGATGTTCTTGGCTTAAATACTGAAAAACTTCCTCAGGTGACTCACTGATAACTTCCAGCTCCTCCTGCTGATAAGATGGATTTTAGCAGGTTACACATGAGCGCATGATGTGGCTACTGGATGAAGAGTCAGGACTTCTCGAACATATTGAGTAAAATGTCAAGCAAGCTGAGTCGTTCTATTTTTGGAGGCTTTATCAAACCCCAAGAAGTCGTCATCTCTGATTCACAGCTGACTAAACATGACAGAAGCCACGCCTCTTTAATGAATTCTTGTTTACCGACCATCTCTGGAGGTTACGTTAACTAAACGTAACACCTTTCAAGGAATCTGTACAGATCACATCTTTAAATAGAGACAGGGTGGCACTCTCCAAACTTTCCTACTCACATCTGTTTGTGACACAACTGCTAACAGCACGCATATTAAGCATGTTTGTAAACAGCAGATTGCACGATGGGCAGCTGAGACGTGATCAAAATCTTAATTTTCCAGGATGAAAATCCTCCAGAAACACAATCTAGATATATAATTCTCTAATATATCAACATCTACACGACATATTTCTCTCTATCATGATTTCTATTAACGGAAACAAAACAAAAATGCAGAAACAAAGTGTCAAAAATATGGTAGACCACTGCTGCTTCTCCAGCTGTTCCAACAGTCGCCTCTGAAGTGACGATTGGATGAAGAACTGGCGTCCCACACAGCAAGCTGGGTTTACAGATGTAAATATAGATGCAACACCTCTTGGCTTGTTTTGAAGTTGTTGTAAAATGGAAGCTGACTAGGTGATGATACACGGTTTTGTACATTGTTTGTGCTGGATCTTGCCATGTCCTGCGACGCCTTTTTAACAATATTAAATGGCAGCATGACTTCACCAACCATGCTGTCTGAGTGCACACCATGTTGCCCTGTCCTGTTTGTATTTAATCTTTCTGTAAACACCACAGCGGTCGTGGACTGTCAGGAAAATGGAGCTAACCTGCTCGTTGAGGTCTTTTGTTTCCCAGCTGGGAAAACTGCAGTTGAAGGTTGTGTTTTAAGTGCAGATTGAAGCTTGTTGTATTGCTGTGTTTAGTTAATATTGTCTTAAAACAAATGCATTTACAGCAATACAAATTAAAATGATGGCGTCCGGCAAACTTGAGAATCAGCACCTCCAAATCGGAGACCATGGTCCTCAGCCTGAATAGGGTGGATTGCCCTCTCCGGGTCGGGAGTCAGGTGCTGCCTCAAGTGGAGGAGTTTAAATATCTCGGGGTCTTGTTCACGAGTGAGGGAAGGATGGAGGATGAGATCGACAGACGGATCGGTGGGGCGTCTGCAGTAATGCGGACTCTGTGCCGGTCTGTCGTGGTGAAGAAGGAGCTGAGCCAGAAGGCGAAGCTCTCGATTTACCAGTCGATCTACGTTCCTACCCTCACCTATGGTCATGAGCTGTGGGTCGTGACCGACAGAACGAGATCTCGTATACAGGCGGCTGAAATGAATTTCCTCCGCAGGGTGGCCGGGCTCTCCCTTAGAGATAGGGTGAGGAGCTCGGTCATCCGGGAGGGGCTCAGAGTAGAGCCGCTGCTCCTCCGCATCGAGAGGAACCAGTTGAGGTGGCTCGGGCATCTGGTCAGTTTGAGTCCTGGATGCCCTGGTGAGGTGTTCCAGGCACGTCCCTCTGGGAGGAGACCCCGGGGAAGACCCAGGACACGGTGGAGAGATTATATCTCTCGGCTGGTCTGGGAACGCCTCGGGATCCCCCCAGCAGAGTTGGCAAATGTGGCTGGGGAGAGGGAAGTCTGGGCTTCCCTGCTTCGGCTGCTGCCCCCCCGACCCAAACCCCGGATAAGCGGCATGAATATGAAGATGAAGCGTCTGGCAAACTTATTGCGTACCTTTTTTTCTTATTGTGCGATTAACTGACTTATTGCGAAAGGCCTATGTAAAACACCATATGGCCATAGTTCCTGCAGATGGAAGGAGATCACTCCTGCCGTTGCCAAACACATCTGACACATAACTGAGGACTGATACAAAATTACACAAACAGTTTTATATCGTTATGTATATCATTATGGGGATATAAAATGAGCTATATCTGGCCATGAGATTTTGGTCGTATTCCCCAGCCTTAATTTATAGTATTCTGAAGTTAATCAGTGAATACTGATGGTGAGAACAGTAATATCAGGATAATTTCTCAGCAATAATAATACCATTATGGAGACATCCCCAGTAGAACAATGGTTTAATACACTGAAGCAAATCTCCACTAGAATGACTGGAAAAAAAAGTATCGTGACGTGCTGATCCAGTTAAAGTCCAGACCTCAAAGAGACTGAAACGTTGTGGTCTGGACTTCAGGACTTTGCTGGGTAGAAACAAATTTCATTGAAGGGAAGTAACACTGTGCAGAAGAGATCACTACGGTTCCTCCACAGCGTTACAACAGATGAATCCACAAAATAATAAACCATAGTGTGTATTTAGTTTTTCACACACTGCTTCTGCATTTTGTCTTAGTTTTTGTTGAAAAAATAATGACGGTGTCTTGTGTTCAGCTGTGGTTGTATGTATCTAGTTTTAAGACGAGATCCGCTTTATTATATCATGATATGACAAACACTGGAACTGGAAGAGGATGTACTTTCTTCAATCACATGACTGGATCCATGTAAGAGTTCTGTTTCCATTTGTGGATCAGGACTTTCTTACCAGACCCCAAACCCCCCCCACTCCTCTGTGAGCTCTTAATTCTTGTGAAACAGATGGAGACTCATTGCCAAATCCAGGGTAACAGCCACATGGTGGAGAAATAGATCTCATTTGTCCCTGCTGGAGGTCACTTTTTACTTCAAAAGGTTAAAAGAAAGGAAGAAAACCTGAAGCTGAGACCCAGATCTGCAGTACTGGAGCTGAAAAGGAATCCAGAAAGCCTCTCGCTGTGGATCATGACAGCTTATGGACTAAATCTAACCAACTTCAAAGCGTTTGACTCTACCTGTCACAGGAGGAGTTGCTGCGGCTGGACTCATGCTGGGCGTCCAGCAGGATCTTCTCCATGTCTCCGTTGTGGATTGAGGAAGAGGATGGGACATGCTCCAACCCCCCCACTATGGCCTCCTCTTCCTCCACCTGAGGAAGGGGTAGCAGGCCAGGACCAGCTGCTGAGGACGACTGGGCTTGGTGAGCTCTGTTCATCTCCAACTCTACCCAGGAGCCTGTGTAAAGGAACAGAAAGGAATCTAGTAATTCACGTGTTTCTTTCAGGAACTGCTCATCGACATATTCACAAAGATAAAAGAATTTTATGTACATGAGGAAACATGGAAGCACCTCTTACTAAGTCATGAGCGAACAAATAACTCATGACTGATCAGCTGTTTTCATTTTAAGCGGAGAACACACAATAAAAAGTGCATAACACACATTAAACTCAATTAAATTTAAATAAAAGTGAAAAATAAAAAAAAGACCTCTATTTTGTTCTTTTATGCACATATAATGCATTCTGTTTTTCTTCTTTTAAGTTTGGTTCAAGGTTCGCAACCACTGCATAGTACGGCCATATGCAACACAGAACACAGCCGTGTTGCCAGAAAAAAGAGGAACCTGGTCAGCATCTAACCTGAGCTAGACCCAAGGTACATGCTCCCTAATCTGTTGGTATAGATTTATAATGTACATGTCAATCACTAACTGAAAATGACCATCTGTAGAGCAGCCTGAAGAAACATCCAGAAGTTTTAAAGTGGTAATACTACGAAGTAAACTATGAGACCTGTGCCAAGCAGCTCATTTCAGCTGCGTTTCCGTTACATTTTTTTGCAAAATAAAAGCAATATTTGTACGTTTCGACAAACAACAATTGTGATTTATGGGTGTTTCCATTGAAAACTGTTTAGCACATTAGCCGGATTCATGTAAAATTTTGTCACTTTCGCGAAATCTTACAAAAATTCCAGTTAATGCAAAGCAGCCACATCGCATTATTTTGGGGTTTTCTACTTGCACCCTGGCATATTTTCTCCAGATCATGGACATTTGTCTAATTTACTGTGTTTATTAAAAAAAAATAAAGCAAAATAAAAAAAAAAACAGATAATGATTCAAAAATTTAATCAGAAAAGGATTTTTACCAAAAACAAACATTTGTTGAAAAGTTTTTGGTGTTTTGTAAAAGCAATGCTACCCTCAGCTGTTTCCCCCTGCATGCTCCCTCTTCCAGCATATAGATGAAGAAATAAATAAATAAATCCAGATTTCATGCAAAAAATCTTTTAAGTGAATAAATGGAATACACTGTTGTATTAGAAGTGTTTTTTTCTCCGATATGCAGTAAAATCAGATTACATAAACTTTAAGAGAAGCTGAATTTTCTGTGAGACAAAGTTAATGCAAGATAACTGATTAAAATTGCATTTTCTAACCTGTAAACGTACAAAATAGCAGTGTGCATTCATTATGTTTTCAAATAACATCTCTGTTTTGAACGTTGCCTGATACAAGTGGCTGGGTGTTCTGATAAGAGACAGCCACTGCAATTTGTGTCAATAAACCAATAACGTAACATCCTGTTTAGAAAGGAAAAAAGAAAAATCCAACATCCTTTAAGGAGGAAGGTTTAAAATCAACAGAGTGCAAATAGGAAGTACTGTATATTTGCTTTTTCTTTTTTTATTACGCATGTATGACCACACTGGCAATAATCCAGAAACTGACACCCGGTGCCTTTACAGCAGAGATAACACACCGTCCATCTTCTTGTGTTCTGGCTCAGCCAATTATGTCCTCACTAATAATAATGTGACATTAAAAATATCCAAAAGGTAGGCTGGAATCATACCAGCAATAGCAACATGGAAAAGACAGGGAAGATGTCAAAAGTTATATCCTGAAGTGAACCTGGAAAGATAAGATGGACAGGCTGAGACTGTCAGTCAGAGACCCTGAAGACTAAAGTTCTATTTATGCCTGTGTGATGAGAGGGCACTTAATGCTTGCCTGTGTATGTGCTGTGCTTGTAGACCTTGATCGGGATATATAACTCGTTTGTACGTGAGCTCTAGCATGGACTGGCAGCTGAAAAGGCACAGTACGTCAGCGCTGGGTTACAAATATAGAGGAGGGGCAGGTTAGCTACAGGGTGGGGATGAAATTCCTCACTATCCGTCATCATGCAGGATCAAAACACTTCTCCTTTCTCTCCTCACCAAAATAAATGAGGAGGAACACATTTTAAGCAGGTCGTGTAACACCAAAAAAGTACATTAACACCAGGTTCCCCTGATCAGATAACGGGCTGTTGTATGCGCCGTCCAAATGTCGAATCCCTCCCATAAACATTAACAGACATCGACTCAGCAATCGCGCTCATCCCACGGATTACAGAGCGGACCGCAGACCAAGCTGCTGTCCACAGCCCATTGTTTCCACGGCATGGACTAAAACCACGTTGCCATGGCGCTGATGCTTCCGAACATTCTGGCCACAGACATTATCAGCTGTTGGATGGGTTTAAAGGAGATATGTGACCTCTTGCTTGAAGACCCACTGTATTTGATCAAAGTGTTTATATATATATATATATATATATATATATATATATATATATATATATATATATATGTGTGTGTGTGTGTGTGTATAAATATACATTATATACATATGTAGCCACACACACACACACACACATACAGTTGTATTCATCCCCTTTCATTAAAGAAAAGGCTGAATTTACAACAGCCACTCAAATAACTGGAGACTTAAAAAAGGAACTAAAACTTTGCAAAAAATATATAATTTTTTTCTCATTTCATTGGGTTGAAGAAAGAAAAAAACAAAAACAAATTAGTCCTGGACAGTGGGACAAAATACCTGTCAACAGGTGCAGAAGTCTGACTGAGAGGAACGGAAAACACCTGATTGTAGCAGAAACATTAAAGGATTGTTCAACTAAATATTAGCTTTTGAGTGATGTAATATGTAAATCAATTATCGTATTTGTTTGCTTTAAAAAAAAAAAAATTTCTATTGAACCAGAATTAGAAAATAATGTAATGATTTTCATAAAATTTTTACAATTACTTTAGTCAATTTCAGCTTATTTCACAGGCAGCTGTTTTGGGTTTTTTTTTTACTTCTTGAACGAAAGGGTATGAATAAATATGAGCACAACTGTATAAATATATATTTCTTCTATTGGTGATAATAACCAAGTTTGTTCGCAAAAAGTGGAGGAAGATACATGATCTTTAAAGTTGAAAATTAGCACAAAGTTTAGATTGTTGGATGTAACGCACAGATGGATTACAGAACATGAACACAGAGACATCTGATAAAGCTAACACTTGTTGCTTTTATCTCTCAGTTAAAAAAAGACAGGGCCTTGCATTGAGCAGGGTGTAAGGGCCTGAACAAGGGTTGATTTGTTGTCAACCATGGGGAAATCATGTAGCAAACCCTTTTCCTCTAAATGACCATCTCTAAAAAGCACCGGGGTTAATCTAGAACAACTGACAGGAAAGTTTGCTTTACAACACTAGTAAATGCTGTAACACTTCCTGCATCTTTTTCATGTCCAAAACGTGTGTCCTCTTGTCGCTGTGGCCAGAAATAGCGTGCCAAGTCACAGCTACCCCCCCCCCCCCCCCCCCCATAGCCTAGAAAAACTTGCCCCAGCAGCTCTGTAGGCAGGGCCTGAGTCAGTGCAGCAGTAATAAACACCTCTTTGTTTACGTCGCCAGCGGCTGATACATGCCAACGCATTGCATACAGCCGTATTCTTTCTTTCAAATAATATTTTACATATAATAGCTCAGGAAAATAAGAATGAACACAGACATCAGTGTGAAGTGTTATTTTCTAATTTACCACATTTGTTAATGCGTAATATACCTACATAAGAATGACCATAACGTTATTAAAAAAAACAAAACATGTACATGAAGAATGAAAAAATACTTGAAGGTGTTTAATTATAAGGTTTGTAACGTGCTGTATAATTACTGATACGTATCTAGAGTATTTGTAAATTAGAAATGTTTCTGCTCCGATTTTACTTCTGACTTCTCCGCTTGACGACAACACTTGAACCCACCCCCACACTGTACGAACCGCTGATTGGTTTACTTGCCTGTCAGTTCAAAATCTGGGAACGTCATTGGTCGAAGCATTGTCACTTTACACACGGAACATAGCGTTCCTATCCTCCCCTTTAGGTAAACGGTAGCTTTGGAAAAACATGTAATTGTGCAAAAGTAACCACCTTAAATAATTAAACCCTGCAAATAAACTTCTTTTATTCACAAGGCCACAATTTCCGTCCCGTTAACAGAGAGAAAAGGCACTGACAACGCGCTCTTCCACAGCGAGTAGCGCTTAGCTTACCGTTTAGCCCCGAGTCTCCGTTGTTGTCTGTAGAAGTAACGTTAGCAGCGTCGGACATCGTCGTGCCTGGTGAGCAGGGCGGCTTGCATTCAGGACTCCAGTCAGTGCAAAACGCGCACTGCCTTATCTGCACACATTCAGACGTGCGAGTGTTTCAGGAAAGGCTCAGCTAGCTAAACTAAAGCTTTTGCTCTCGTGGGTTTGCTGGTCTGCAACCAGCAGCAGCCGCGCGCCGATCACACCCCCTCGGAGCCATAGACATTGAATACATAGACGCCGCATTGAGCGCTGGCGAGTGAACCAGCGTCGCCGCCATATTTGATGGGTCTCCACTTTCACAGTCTTGCTGCAGAATCAACGTAGTTTCCCCACAAAACGTTTTTTTTTTTGTGGAACAACGCGTATATATAACACACATACAAAACACTTTTCTACATAACTGTTTGATAAATAATGTTAACATAGTGAATAATTAAATGCAAATGATACATTTTACTCTAATGAAGTGTTTATTAAAACATATATTGATGCTTCACAAAGAGTTTTACATGGTAGCATATTTACCTCTGCCTAGGAGGTTTTGTCTTTACCGGTTTGTTTGTTTTCCTGTTTTTTGTAAATGTGAAAAGGAAGAACTGATTTACCTTTGATGGTGATCCGGATGACCGTTTGGATCCAGAAACTTTATAAAGGCCTTGGCGGAGGTTTGAGCTCTTCAAGTGTTTTTCTGGGTAACTTTTGAATAGCACAGTTTTGATACAATACTTTATTTTCAGACTTTGTACAACTGTATCTCTAAGAAAGAGTGAACCGTAGTCAAGAGAAAGCAGCGACTATTCCCGTATTTTATTCAGCATGCGGTTGCAATAACCTGCCAAATGAAAGCAGATTGTGTGGAATTACTTTTCACAAGGTTGAATAATAATTTAACCAGATAAAAATAGATAGATAAATCCAAATGCATCAATAAACAATCAAATATGTTAGTATCAAATTCATTTATACATTTATTTATATTTTAACTACATTATGTCTTAGTTAAATAGCATTATGAAGATATTTTAGCATAAAAACACGTTTTTAATTTTTTTAGTGATCTGTGTCATAACAATATCTTTTCCCTTTGTAACAAACCAAACTGAGGAAAAATCAGGTAAAAGTTAATTAAATTATTGTTGTGATTGGGTCTACACCTTACTAATAAATGCATCGGAGATGCATGGGAGACCCACCCAAGATGGCGGGCAGCGTGAGACAATGCGGTGTCTATGTATATATGATGTTTTTGTCTATGACCCCCTCGGAACTGGGTGATGACGTAACAACGTCCGATTGAAACAAGAGGGAGTCGGATTACTTATTACGTAACAAGCAGGAGGGGGCACCTCAGGACCATCGGTGCTAATATATTCGCTTTTAACTACAAGTATAAAGATGGGGTGTGGCACCTAGACTGGCTTGAGCTCAACTTTCCTCTGCTGGTAGACGCGTGCGTGCCTTCACGTACACGCTGCAGTCAAATGTGTGCTCACTTGCATTTTTCGGGAACTGGACACTACATCAGCAGATTTTTTATTAACCCTCTATGGTCCGAGTCCAGTCCTCCAATCATAACAGTCATAAATCCTGTGTTAAAGATCAATCCAAGCTATTCTATAATGTCACATTTATCAAAACAAATACACCCAAGCATTTAAAAACGCATGCTGAACAACAATCAATCGCAAGGATGCAAAAGTAGTCCTTTATTCTTTTTTTTCTTCACTGTCCAGAGTAAAATCTTTTATACATTACTAGAGGCATCAACATCTCTACTGTCCACATTTTAAATATTGTTTGTAAATCTCTAGTCCTGAAAACGTTTGTGTGGCTTTATTGCACCACAGTATTGTCTGCAGTAGTTCGTAGTTGCTTTAAGTGACTTAATGACCCAAATAATGTATTGTTTTTCTTAAATGCAGGCTTACAATACAGATATCCAAGTACTGCAGATGGTGCAGCAAGAGTCCAGTGTCAAACTCAAAAGTTCTCCCTGTTGTGAAGTGCTGCTTGAGAACTATGGTACACCATGGGAAGACAATACTTAAGATCAACCAAAGGGAAAAAAAAAAAAAGAAAAAAAGTTAAAAAGGTACAACTTCCACATCTGGTGACATTTTAAACTTATATAATATATATATATATATATATATATATATATATATATATATATATATATATATATATATATATATATATATATATATATATATATATATATATATATATATGACAATCAATTTTCTTTGTATAGGCTATCTCTCATACCTGACTATTGTTGCAACACAAAAGGAGGAAGAGGAACCAATGCACAAAAGATGTCAAGACACAAGAGCCAATCTCAAAGAAAAGGAAGGGGTGGGGGGAAAAAATGAAGAAAAGAAAATCTCTTCTGGAGTTTGGGCCTGTTTGGCCAACCAGAGCTTGAGGCACAGCAACAGCGAGCAGGACAACACCTCACTGGACCAAAAAAATCTGTGAAAACAAACCGTACTTAAAATCCTGGAGGCCACTGTTGAGGTATTGTTGTCCTGTGTGAACAGCTAGAGTGTGTGTAAAAGGGGGGAAGAAAAAAAAAAAAAAAGCACCCGAGCACATCTGCGTATCCGTAGAGTACGTTTTAATAAACATGGGAGATGAGGACCTCAAAATAACCAACATTATGATTAATGATTTACTTTAATTAAAAAAAAAAAAAAAAAAAAAAAAAAAAGTGTGTGTCCACACACACAAAAAGGGGTCAAATTTTACTTAGAAAAATAAACACCACAATGGCACAGGACAAAGGGACATACTAAAGTGTTTATTTTCTACCACAGAGCCATTTGAGGTGGGGGGGGGGGACGTTATAAAAATAAATGTGCCTGTAGTCAGAATTGTAAGGAAATTAAACTGTTTTACCCACATAAGAGAAGTAAAGGGCAAGTGGGCAGGCAAAAAAAAAAAAAAGAAAGAAAAAGAGAAAGCTTGGCACAACATCACTTAAACAACAAGGCAGACGTCACTCTGCTTCAGACAGACATTACGGCCGAGAGAAGCTTCTTCTGTCCACGTCTAGAACAAAGTGGCAAAGTTTGGTCGCCAGGTAGTGACGGACAGGGATACTGGTTGTCGGTGTTACCGCAGATCACCCTGGATGGGAGCGGCGAGGCTGAGGACACCCACGCCGGATCTTTGCACAAACTCACCCTGTTATTAGTTTACTTTATCCTGGAATATGTAGAGGTTGTTAGTCGTTGCCACGGCAATGATGTTGTCCTGGGGGTGCCAGGCAGTGTGAAGGATTTTCTTGTTGAAGTCCAAACTATCCACACTGATTTCATCCTTCTTGCGCTTGCCGCCGGCACACACCTTGCGGGGCTTTAGGACCTGCATGGGCTTGCTGTTTTCGCGGGATGCTTCCAGCATAACGTCCCGCCGATGGCCGCGGTCGAACATCCGGAAAAAATTGTTGTATGAGCCGGTCATCACCACACTGGCAGAGAGGGAAAGATGTAAAAGCGACTGAGTTGTCAACACATATAACCTTGAAATGATGACCAAGCAGACATATGCATGAGGCAGGTGACGTGTCTGTACCTGTCATTGCCATTCCAGCAGCATTCAAACTTGTCAAAGATGCAGTCGTTCTCGTAGAGCGAGCACAGCTTGCTCCTCAGGTACTCGTGAACCTGTAATTATTCAGTTAATGTAATAAGCAGCAAGTCTGAAAGGGCAACTAAAACCTGATCTCCACTGTGAAGTATAGCAGCCTTTCACCACTTGAAGTCTGAAATAATTTCTGCAAACTTATGTCAACATGGTGCAAACCATGCTTCCAGTGCCACCTAGTGGCCAATATGCAGAACTACCGGGAACTGTTAAAGGTGTGGCTCCTGTTACATAACATTCCTGCATTCAAAACTAAATATAACACAAATCACACAATAAAATAAAGATGAAAATAAAATCCACTCCTGTCCATTGATTGATATTTACATCCACTGTGGCAGTTCCAACATGTCATGAGTGAATTTCTGGGAAAAGCAGAGTTGGAAGTGATTCAGGGCTCTAGACTACCTGGAACTGTTGGATTTTAACACATTACAGTAAGAACTTTACCAATCCTTGACAATAAACAATTGAAGAAAATGGTAAACTTCATAAAAAAAAATCTCAAAATGAAAAGAGCCGCAAAACACTTCTGGATTTGAGTTAATTATGGACATGTTAAATACACACATGTATAATGAAAGAAAATATGAGCTGCAGTCATTTGGAGCCTGTTTATACTTGGAACAACTCATGTATATCCATCTTAGCTCTACCAGATGTATCCATGCTTTCCTCTCCAATGCAGATATGTAGTTCTTCACGTGGTTAACAGGATACCATAAGGTTCTGAGATGGGACTGTATTTTGAGGTATGGTGATTTGTTGCCATTTGGGTGTTTTCTGCACACAGATTTGCACACTTCTTATTCCCAACTGCACTTTAACACATGTGGCTCTGGGCAGTTTAGGTCTTGCTGTTGTTACAATAAACAAAAAGTTTAAGTTTATGGTTCACAAGCAAACTTTCCTCCTCGAATACTGAAAGGAGTGCTGCATGAAATACAACTTCCTTTGTAGTACCCAACCTGTAAACTGCAAAAGCGTTTAATGCTGGCCAACATGACATTTCTCAGACTGTTTTAAACAGAAATATTGTTGTTGCATCATCAAAGAGGGAAACAAATATCTAATTGATTAAATATGAAAGTACATCTCTATGAAGTGAGAGCATGATGGTCCAGGGCTTTGCTTTGCTAGCGTAAGTCACGGTGGCAAGCAGCGGCAGCAAAACGCCCCATGGATCAATTCCATTAAGCCATTTACAACAATTTACTTTTATAAAAGTCTAGAAAATCTAAACTTTAAGTTGCCAATCTTCTGTCATATCCAGACAAGGTGACGAAAAATATTTGGCTCAACAAAACCTTCAAACTGATATGGAAGCCTAAACTATGTATCTGGTCCTAAAAAAGGCAAATACACATAAAATATATAAAAACTCTGTAGATGCTTACATTAAGTTGGAAAAGACTGAAATAATTTAAACACTGAAAACTGTTTTATGAAGCTTGTTAAAGTTTTGTTGCCACTTTAACCAGAAACTAAAATCAACAGGTGGAAAAATGAGCAATGCAACAATTCCTATATCGGACATCTGAATTCCCTACATTTATATTATGGCGGCGTCCCATCGGCTTTTACTTTAACACAGGTATTTACTTTATTCTATTAATGAAACAACCAAACTGTGACGTTATTTTTGTGACTGCACATCATTTGTCCTCTGTTCTACGCATCGCACACGGCCCGATGCACACAATAGCATGTTGCAAAATACACCCCCATCCACCATCGCTGTTTCCACACTTCACTCTGATTTTATCAACAAAATGCCCAAATCTAGCTTACTCAAGTCTCCATGGAGCAACAGGTGAGCTAACTGCTAAATGAATGAGCCGCTAGCAGCCTGCAGGCAGATGTAGCTGGGATGTTTTGACACGAGGAGTAAAACTTCCAGTTTATCAGTAAAGAACTCGCCAGCATCCAGAGAAAGCAGGAAGTTACTCCATCACTAACATCAGACCTCTTGTAAGTACTCTACTCCAACAAGCACGGAGCAAAGTAGTGATAAGGCTTTGGACTCATCCGTGCTAGGATATAGGTCTGTTACAGATCTCTCCGGTACAGACATCAGATTTAGTGGGACTGTCATGTTTCTGTTAAATGTCGCCACGCTCTGCTCTGGATCGCCTCTTCCAGCAACAAAGCGAGTCCGACACGGTTTATTAGTAGTCGGCGAGCTTACTAGCACCTGTTACCACGGATACAGGCATTGATAAGTGTTGCACGATTCCAATGCTTTGGAACCAGTTCCTCAGCAAAACCAGTTTTCAATTCCCACCGCTTCCCGCATATTGGTGATCCCCCAGAGCGTGCGTACGCTCAGCGTGCATTTAATGACAGCTTGGAGTAAACATGTCACTGCATGTTAACAGATTAAAGCAGAGATCTCCAAATCCAGTTCTTGAGGGTCGGTGTCCTGCAGATACTGCATGTTTCCTGACTACAACACACCTGATTCACATAAAACTGATGTTTACAGCTTGTCAAGTTCTGCACCAATCTGTTCATGGGACATACATTGTTCCTGCAGTCTGTTGCAACTCACCCATCAAATCCCAGACATCATCATCATCATCTGTGTTTACAACAACGCAACAAGCTTAAGTCATTCTCACCTGATAAGTTTCCACTGGTCTGTTTTCCATGTTCAGGTCCCAAACCTTCACTGATAAGTAGTCTCTGGTCATCATGTAGCGTCCGCTGTGGCTAAACTTGACATCCGAGATCGAGGATATGATCTCAGAGAAGAAGGAGCGGTTGCTGGGATCTTCTGGCTCCTCAAACACTGGACAGAAGACGAGGGATGCACAAATGAAAACGTAGCTTAGCATAACAAAGCACTAAATCTAGTTGTAAGATAAGGGATTATAAAAAAAATAACGCTGTGGGGTTTCTCACATTTGGAGTGCTTGTCACATAGCGCTGAAACTCTCATGTCACACAGGCGGATGGTTCCTTTGCTGCTGCTGTAGACGAAGGTATTACACTGGTTTGGGTGAAACTCTGCTGCCGTGATCACCTCCGTGAGCTCCTCCATGTTGGCAGGTTTTATGTCAACAATATCTAAGGAGGTCAAAGTCAAGGAGGAGAACAGCTCAAGTTGTTTTTTTACACCCACGTTTGATCAATTCATCTTTAATTCGAGTAAAAATATAAATAAAAAAAAGGTGGTTTAAGGATACTGAAGCTGCGGTCGGTGATCTCAAGGTGCCAGAGGTTGATGCGGAGGTCGTCTGCAGACAGGTAGGTCTCGTTGTCGCTGTTGACCGAGACAGAGTTGATATGGTAGGTGTGAGCGTTGGCGAACACCCGCCGTGGGCTGGCCTCCACCATGAGGTCCATAGGTATTAAAACTGGTACCTGATGTAAGGGGGAAAGAAAAAATGAAATCATCTCAAAGCATGATGAAAGCAGTTTACAGAAGTGACATAACGGAAACGCGGCTGGTTTAGGCGACAGTCAGCTTGGAAACCCATGCAGAATATTTGCGTTTGGGACTTGCATCAGCGTGGAAAGCTTCAAATGTGATCCGTAACTGACTGACCCGCAGTGCCGTGATAGTGTTAGGATCTTTGTATCGTCCATCCTCCTCCTTCAGATTATAGCCCTCTGGTCTCTTGTCTCGTTCACTGATTTTCCACAATTTAATTGTTTTATCTGTGTAAAGAGTCAGAGAGAGAGAAAATACTCCATTTAGGCCACGTTTGTATGTGGTGTGACACAATCATAGCTGGACGGGGAGACATGAAAGCTCTCAGGATGCATTCAGATCTGATCATTAAGGCCACATTTATCCAGCCTCATTCAGCAGCCTGAACATGATCTATTATCAAATCAAACTTTAAAGAGCACTTTATCAGACATAAAATGCAACTCAAAGTGTTTTACATTAAAAACACCCCCACCTTAAACCACCCTTTCCCATCAAATCTACAAGACTATTTATTTATCACTGTAATATAAGTGTAAAAATAGTTATATGCACACAAACATCCACACACAAACACACGCATATATGCCACTGTACATAAAATAATGTCTAATAATGTGGTTAGCGCTGTCCTAACAACCACCATTCGCATCAGGAAATTTCTATATAAAAATTGATAAAAATATAATCAGGAACTGCTGCACTGTGGAAATGATGAAAGAACCCCGCCTTTGTTGTGTTTTCATGCGAGATGATCTCATGATCGGGATCTTTTCAGGAAAAAACAAAGAAATGGGAGAGGTTTTGTAAACAAGTTGCCTTAATAGCGCCGCCTTTATTTTGACTGATGTTGGTGGATGGGCGTAGGGGGCTGGGATGTGTCCCTGCCAATGTCCTGCAAGTCCTGAGTCGTCCCACACGTTTTCCATTGCACAGATAACGAAGATCAGACCTCGGTGGATTTTACCTGGCCAAGCAGTTACTGATATAAGACTCACTTTGTAAACACCACTCTCACATGATTGGCTCTGCTCTTTCATTTCTGGCTCATGTGGTTGTTTTTTTCAGTTATTACAGCCTACAAAAAGAGGCGGGGTTCACCCTGGACAGGTCGCCAGTCCATCAGTATTCAAACCATATAAATCATTAAGATCTTGTATTTAGTTGGCAAATAGCAGCAAAAACTAATGTAGAATATTTTGAGTTATAAACATTTATTTGTTCAGATTTTCCATCCGCTCTGAATTAGACCTGTCATGGTAACAAATTTTACCATGCGATTAATTGTCTCAGAAATTATTGCGATAGACGATGATGTTGCACTGAGCAATTATTGTTGTTGTTTTAAGACCATTTTCAACTAAAATAACAATAATGCCATAATAATGCAAGGGCACACTTTCAAAAGAACATTTAGCTCGATGTGACGACTAGTTTACGCTCATCCAGTCCTCAGTCTGCTGAAACAGATCAGGATTTCTCCTGGGGTTTTGGAAACGTGGTTTTCAGGGACATATGGTGTCTTAACACTTGTAACACAGTTACAGCTCCTGTTTGACATGCTCATCTCAAGGACATGTTTGGACTTGATCAGAGGTGGAACGGTTAAATTGAATGCCATTGATCGCCTTCAGTATGTCATTTTTTTATGTCATTGTAAAGTTGTGGAATTGCTGTTCATCCAGGCAATTCATAGTGGCTGTGAAATGTTTGCAACATTTTACAAAATGTCGCCTTTTTAACAATATTAAAGGGCCGCATCGCTTTATCAACCATGCTGTCTGGGTACACACATGTTGTACTGTCCTGTTTGTGTTTAATGTGTTGGTTAAACACCCCAGTGATCGTGGCCTGTCAGGACAATGGAGATGAAAATTGAAAATAATTGTGTCCGGCAAACTTATTGCTTGCATTTTTTCTTATCATGCAATTAATTGACTTATTGCGACAGGCCAACTCTGAATGACATGATACTGCAAATAAACATGCAAAACAAACCCCACTCACCCTCCAGGGGTCTCCACTTTAATGTCCCTCCTACTTCCTTCTTTTCAGCTTCGCCACAGCGAATCATCTGATTCCCTCTAACTCCATCCTCTGCATCTTCTTCTCTCACTCCAACTACCATCATGTCTTCCCTCACATCATCCATAAATCTCCTCTTCGGTCTTCCTCGTTTCCTCCTGTCTGACAGTTCCAACCTCAACATCCTTCTACCGAAACAGTCAGCATCCCTCCTCAGTACAGGTTCAAACCATCTCAGTCTGGTCTCTCTGGCTTTATCACCAAAAACGTCTAACATGTTTAGTCCATCTGATGCAATCATTTCTGATCTGATCCAGAGAGAACCTCAACATTTTAGTCTCAGCAACCTCCAGCTCTGCCTCCTGTCTTTTCTTCAGTGCTACTGTGTCTAAACCACACATTACTGGCCGAACCAGCGTCTTGTACACTTTTCCTTTCGTTCTAGCTGAAACTCTTGTCACACATCACACCCGACACTTTTCTCTACACGTTCCAACCTGCTTTAACTCGCTTCTTCACTTCTTTTCCACACTTTCCATTAAAGGTGGGAAAATCAAATAAAAAAATGGAATATCAAGATTTTTTGCATCACAATTTTAAAATTGATTTTTTCTTTTTTTGGTGAAAAAAAATTGTTTTGTTCTTTTTTTTTCAAATAAAAATAATCAATTATAAATTTGTTTGTCATTTTTATTGTTTTTATTGATCTTTTTACTCTTCTTCTTGGGCATTATAGCAGCAGAATGATGGTCTGGCTACTGTGCTGTTTTTTCCTTTTTTTTCCTCATTTAAATAAAGAAAAATGACAAGCAAAAAAAAAGTTTTGTAGTTTTTTTGTTTTTAGTCTACAAAAATCAGCGATATAGAAATTGTGAGAATCGCAATGTAAATTGAAATCGGCACCCAAAAAACTCGGAATCGAATCAGGATGAAAGCATATGCATCTTTTTTCCACATTGTTTTTTTTTCCCCCCACTCCGTTGTAACGTTTATACTATTTTATACTCCATTCAGTATCCACTAAATCAAGTAACCAAACAAATTTATCTCCACTTTGTCATTTTTGTGAAACCATAAATATTTTCAACACATATCAAACATATTTTTCCATTTTGTCTTTAAACGTTTCTTTGGAGTCTTCACTCCACACACACACACTCACACACACACTCACACACACTCAACAGTTACAGACACACTCTGCTACCTTTCACCGCCTTCTCCAGACCAGTCCAGATGGGCGTGCTGCTTGGCTGGCTGCGACCTCACTTGGCTGTCTGGGAGACCCCACCCACCCCCCCTCCAATTTTGTGTTTTGTCTATCGTCTGAATTTGTGCTTATGTTTAGAGGTATGTTTTTTTTGTTATCCTTCCCCCCCTTTAGGTGAAGTGTAGAGATACTTTTTTTTTTCCCCTCAACACCATCCTTCCTCATGTCATCTTTTCTTCATTTATAAGGCGGCACCGGTAAAACTAAGCTTCAGTTCGGTTCTGTAAACTTGTCATAAATGTTAATTGTCTGTATGTCTAACCTTGGATGAGCTGGCTTGAACCTTGAATTTCCCCTCGGGGACGAATAAAGTATCTTTGATTTGATTCAGGACAGGAAGAATGTGTTAGCAATCCCATGTAGCAATAGTTAGGAACAACAAGCTCCTCTAACCCACGCTGGAATGGATCTAATGTCACATGTTTGTAGTGTTACTACCAGATTTTATTTTGACTTTTAACAGCTTGCATGTGGCGTACGTCTTGTTCCCGCCTTGTTCTCGTTTCCATAGCAACCAAAATGTTTCCAAACACTAGCCCTCATACCCGATGAGTAAATCTCACGCTCAGTACCAGTAGCTACAAGGCTAGCTGCTAGCTTCCTGCTATCTGTGTTGTTTACTTTTAGCTTCCTGCCACCTTTCCCAGCTGCATTTCTGCCATTTAATTATAATGAAGAATAATCGTTTTTGAACATTTACATGTCCGAATTAAATCAACACGGGTTACATCAAGATGAATGGATTAAACGGTAAATTGGCCCCCCTCTAGTCCCTACCAATGTAAGAATCAAATATAACTGTTGGCATCGGTTGTATGTGCTGCAATTTCATCTGCGTGAAACATTTAATGTCACACACATAGCTGTTTGTGACATAGCTGTTTGTGACATTGCACGTGTGCACCTACATATAGAGTAAAGGTATAGAAAAGAGATGATGGCCAATTTGCGCAGCTGACTGCGTGGTTTGAGACAATTTAAAGATGCATTACACAACTTTCTGACTTTAAAACTCTGCATCCCAGACTTGTTCGATGACACAGTAGCATCCTTTATGTGCATTTCTAGAGGCGCTGTTGTCAAGCAGCGCTCCGAAGCTGATAAACTGCACTATACAACTTTTTCATCCAGGATGCTGAGCGATGTTGCAGCAGAGTTTTGCTTCACGGTATAATAAGGAACTGGTTGTTTTGAAAACGCAACATCACCGATTCAGCAAGTAGATTAAAAGAGACAAAGGGACAAAACAAGTCATTGTAAAATTGTCTTTTTCTGGCTGGAGAAAGCTAACAGATCAGGTATGGATGCTGCAATAGTGATCAATAGGGGTTGTGTGACAGAGAAAACAGCAAAAGTTCTGTAGTGTGTCTATAGCGGCAGATGCAAAGACACACCCAGAGAGCTGGCCACCAGTGACCAAACCACGCAAAATGGGCAATGACACCAAATATGAATGGGGTCTAATGAAAATGTGTGTTTTCTGCAGATTTTCCCCCTGTTCATGTTGAATTTTAACTTTTAAAAATATGGTCGCAGCAGTTCCTGTTTAAAATCAGTTACCCCTCTGGCTTCACCAGAAAACAACAGTGACTAATTTACCGTTTGTCGAAAGCAGAAACTGAGCAGCGTTCTTCTGAGGAAGCCAGCGAATCTTGTTGATCTTTTCTTCTATTTCCAAACTCTTCAAGTAGTCAAACTCGGGCTCGTGGCTCTGAAAGGTGCTGTAAACATTGTACTCGCTCCGGAACTGAGGCGGATTTTTATTCTGCCAGGAGCAGAGAAGAAAATTCATTGTTTCATCAGGTACAGGACACACACGTAACACTACACAGAAAGCATATCAACAGGGATTTATTTATTTTTTTTTAAAAAAATTTAAAAAAAAAAGGAAAGGGTGTGTACCTCTATTTCCTGCTGGAAAATGACAACACGCCCACCCTTGTCTCCAGTGGCCAGCAGCTCCCCTGTGTGGTTAAACTCAACCGTGGATATGATGTCCGCTGAAATCAAAAAGCAAAAGGAAACAAAAGGAGCCAATTAAACTTACATTCGCCATTATTTTTAAATCGGTGAGTCTTTTTCTTTTTTTTTTTTTTTAAACAAAAACACTCTATTAGTCCAAAGAAGTTCTGGATTTTTCTCTTTGAGGGAATCAAAGCAGCAGCTTTACTGCCATGTTGGTCTGAGACACAGCGAGCCATCACAGCATGTAGAGCAGACGGAAAATGATCTGTAACCTAGTTTTTCCTTCACCTCCCCCCCACCTCATCCATTCCCCCTCAACTGAGACTGTATTACCATCTCCCCCCTAAGCAGCATTAGGTTACTTTATAAAATAAAACTCAAAAACACGTACATGCACATTTGCTTAACTCTTTGTTGCCCACTGGAGCAGAAACACAAAGCCCAACAAGACTGCAGCGAGGGTTCTTTGTACGCGCTGGTCTCCCGGAGGCCCAAAGAGGGGTGTAACACATCTACACCACTGGCTAAGATACACAAGGGCACCATTACACCCACACTAGGTAAATCTGATACACATCTTTACTTCAACTAGCATTTGTTTAAATGTTACGCTGACGTAGATTTCATTTATTTATTTTGGTAGATTTGTTTTGCAGTCAAACAAATTATGAAATTACAACATAGCATAAAAAAACAAAACAACCCATCAATAAAACATCTTTTTAAAAAAACACATTTAAAATCTCCAGATCAAGACATTAAAATATAAACTAATATTATCATAAATGAAAAAATTAAAAAATAAAAAAAGAAGTAAATCATGGTCTTGAAATGAAAGATTTAGTGAATAAATAATAAAGTGTGATAAATATAACGATTAGTTCAGTGATTGCATAACAATTTTTTTTATCCATACTTGATGCAAAAGGGTCAATTTGACCCCATTAATAAATGTAGTAAATGTGACAATCACATAGAAGACACTAACTGCATTTTTTTCCAATAATAATAGTAAAAATGCATAAAAAAATAATAAATTTTTTGTTTTTAAATATAAAACATTTCTTAAGTAGGAGGATAAAATATATCTTCTTAGATCTGACTTCAGTTTGCATTATGAGGGGACCCAGTTCGGGTTGTCTGGATTGTTACAAATATGGAAATGTAAAAGACTTTAAAAAAAAAAAAAAAAAAAAAAAACTTAGCCCTTTCAAAGTTCTACTCATAATAAAAACTGTATTTTTCCAAATCCAAATACCTGTGATTAAATATCTGGTGAAGAAATTTCAAGTTGTTAATTTAACAAGACAATTCATTAGCTGTGAATATCTTGACCATTTGCTACTTTACACTAAAATAAAGGGAAAAATTGGGCTTTTTGTGTTCAACAGGTTGTTATGGTATTATATTTCACAGGTCCAGTCCACTTGACACCAAACTGCAGTGTTTCCCCTACACTGACTCAGTGGTGGTGGGCCACTAGGGCTGGGCGATATAGCTCATTTTATATCCCCATAACGATATACATAACAATATAAAACTGTTTGTGTAATTTTGTGTCAGTCATCATCGTGTCAGATGTGTTTGGGCAACGGCAGCAGTGATCTCCTTCCATCTGCAGGAACTATGGCTGTATGAAGTTTCACAGGTAAATACCTGCTGCAGCGTTTACGTCTGGAGTTTATTACGAGCACTTCCGCCTCCACTTGACTCTTCCTTTGTCCGTCGCCTCTCATATTTCTCATCCAGTGTTTTGATGCAGCTGTATTTTCCATTGTCAACATGACTTGCTCTCATCAGTCTAAAACTTGTTACATCCTCCACGAGAAACCTCGTCTGAAGCCGCGAGGGATCAATGCGGGCAGCGATGTCTGCTTTTTGTGCCATGAAGCTTTTTATTTTATATTCAACGTGCAACTTAGTCCGTGGCAGGATGGGTTGTGCCCGTGGCAGAGTTCGTGTATTTTAATGCCACATGTTGTAGAAATGTTTGTATTTCTTACCACCTTGATCAGCTGTTTAATCAAAACAATCTGTTTAATCTGCAACAGGAAAAATGCGGAAGCGGCATCTTACCGCTTCATGCTTTTCCATGTTAACCACGCCCACCTCAAATGTCCAACCAATCCAACGATACTTAACTGGCTGCTGGTAAAAGACGTGCGCGTTTGCTATTTAGTTAGCTTAATGAAGCCTTAACCACGCATTCACCCCCTGGTGGTTGGCAGACTACTGGTTGAGAACCTGAGTGATCAGAGACGCATGCAGCAGAGCTCACGTTGTGAATGTAAATAAACCTGATCGTCAACGATATTTAACTGTGGCCACCAATATTACGATCACGATCAAAATCCGATTGATTGTGCAGCCCCAGTGTAGAGTATGGCGAAGGGGAGAGAGGTGAGATCCAATTAAACTTCATTAGTCAAGCCTACAGGTAAAGTAGAGCATCAACAAGCTCATTATGTGTGGAATCTGGAGAGAGGAACGTTAGCTGGGGATAGGCTGCTTCAAATTTTACAAGCTGAACACACTTCAATCAATATTTTGATAATAAACAGCAAATGTGATGCTATGCAACACTACGTAATTGGCCACAACGCTAACGTAGCCTAATGAAGATTTAACACACCTGAATGAAATAAAGGCTCGTAAACAGGCTGCAAAGAACTTGATGAGGAAGTTCACTAATGTGACTCAGGTGCTTTGGAGGAGGAACGTATCTAAAACAGGCAGGGCAGGGGGGGCCTGGCGACCGGAAGTGAGACACACTGGTTTAAACTAACACATTGTAATGTATTAATTAGAGGAAACACTGAAGTGTGCTGTGTGTGTATGTATGCGTGTATGTGGCTCCTGAACTACAACAAGTTCACTGGTTTAGAAACAAAAAAGCTCTGACCCACCAATCCGACTGTCCAACGATTTAACAATCTGAAGCAGAAAATGGAAAAAGATTCGGTACATGTATGACCAATTTAAGAATCTTAATTTTCAGTAATCTGTTGGCAAAAAGGAAAAAAAAAAAAAAAGCAACCCAACATGGGCAAGTAGGAGGTGCAGTTATTTAAAATAAAACACTTAGTCTTCAGACCCAGTCTGGCAGGTCACTTCTGACCCCTGATGACACCCCTGCTTTAAATAGTGAAGTATCACTCAGCAGCGGATTATTTATCTAAAACTAAAAACAGACGTCAGAAAAGGCTACGCGAACATATCAAAATGGTCAGCCTGTACTATACATCAAAAAATGGAAAAAGAAAAAATGTTAAGAGCAAAAATGGGGCATAAAACCGTCCATCTACCCCTGCAGGTGAATCATTATATGGTCCTGCGTTGATGCAAAAACAGTCTGTGCTACACTCCACCCACATCACAACATCACCTTAACCTCACATCTAGGTAATCTGGGACTGTATAGTGACCTGCTGCAAGAAGAAAAAAAAAAAAACTATCGCTAAAGTTTCCAAATCTATGTTTAAAGAACAAGGAAAAGGGCAGATATCTGTGGGGGAGAAAAGCCGCTCCGTGTTCCTGAAAATCCACTAACATTTTGCTTTAACGTGTTGGAACACAAAAAGAAAACAGAAACATGCCAGAGCACTGCCAAACATCAAAAACTGAACTGCGCAGCCTTACAGTAAAGCAGGTCGAGATTCTTTGCATTCCAGACACGTGGTCATGTTAGTGCATCTGCAACAACACATTCTTTCACTTGCAAAAAAGAAAAATTCTGAGATGCATCAGCATCTTAAAGCATGCCGACTTTCAGAGGGGGTGTCACGCATAAACAAACTGACTCAACTGCTCACTGTAAATCAGGGATTAATGGGCTGGTTCGGGGTGGCGGGTCGAACCTCAAGCCCAACCTGACCAAGTAAAATGCTGTGACCACCGCTGTGTATGGTCCTCCCGTCTCATTCAAAGGAGAATAACAGAAGATGGATGTAAACTTTTTATTTTGCCCATAAATGCTGCTCAACGTGCAACACAGAGCACCAGACACAACTACGGATTTCACCTCATTTATAAACTACGCTTGCAATTTTGTTCATCTGCGTCATTGAACAGTTTTAACAGTAAACTGGGTTTATGGTTCCTGCTGGGAACCACTCGCACTGGAACCACTTTGGTGGAAAAGAGATTCACAAGCCATTAGGAGAGCACAACGCTACCCAAAGTAGCTTGTTTGGACTGCACATATTCAGAGGGAAATGCTGTAAATGCATGTGCGAAAACGCTACAGTGGTGTTCCCCTTGTTAAACCAGTTTAAAAATGGTGTATTTGCCTTATCAAGTCAACAGTAAGCATAAGGAACATGTCTTGAAAGATTTTTTGATCGTTTCAGGAATCAACACTGGTAATTTGAGGCGAATGTCCGGTATCGGCAGGGAGCTTTCTATGTGAAACAGCAACAATGTTATGAGCTTATTTTACAGCAGCGCTGCCATGATGGTCATAACGCTGTAATAAAGTTTCAGGAAACATGCTGTATGAATCCATCATTAGATTATGAAGAAAACATATGAATGAATCAGTGGTTATATGTTACAATAATGCTGAAAATTGAACATGACTAACATTTTAAAGACGCAGAGCTCTCTCTTGTCATCGCGTAATGACCACAAAAGATAAGCCTTTAAATTTAGCACAACATCAGGGAGTCCGAGTTCATGTGAAAACCCATTATATTCCTGTAAAGCTGCAGGGAACGTTTCGCTAAAATGTATCATTACAGTTTGGCTGACCATGGCATTGCTGTGTTGAAGCTTCAGGAAGATATGGAAGAAGTAATCATCTCTTTTATGACACCTTTTCCACACACCTTCTCCACTTTTCTCTCCATGCTTTCAATTGGTAAAGAATTTACATTTAATTAGAGCCTATACCTTCAGCTACGTCATCATCAATGGCTCCTTTCACCTGAGAGAAGCACCACTGCATGTCACCTCCAGGTCCTGCAAGAGAAAAAAAAAAAAGCATTTCACTTACATTTCTGACTGGTTTATTACCTTGTTTACACCAAGTGTAGATTAAACTAAAAGCCTCACTAGTCATGAATAATAAATAAACAATAAAAGGACTTGGTTTTAGCGCTTGAAGACTGGGAGGGATCACTGAAATGAGGCTGGGACTGAATGCAGATGACAGATCTGTTGTAAAAAACTGATGTGCACATATCCTTACAACTCCTAAAAGTCTAGCCTTGAAGCAGAAAAACAGACTTAATTCTCACTCAGGATAATATGTGTCTATGCACACATGATACTTGCAGAACCAGTTATGTTATGGGAAGTGTCGGGTGCAAATAATGTCCATAATTCCGAGTAAACTCCAGAGCGCGTTAACAATCACCATTCATTTCACAATTTAAGGCCTTTTCAACTTGTAAAAGCTGCAGATTTTTCCAAGGCCGGGCTCCCATAATCAAAAAAATAAACTCTGAAATATCCCCTTATCTGATAATAAGCACTCATCAAAACTGGTTGTCCTTCAGCATTTTGTAAAAGAGCACATATTAAGACTCACTGCTTTCTATACCGATTGCACCGGCTTTGCTATTGCACAACAGAAACTGCTTTAAGAAAGGACCAAAGGATATCTGAGTCATACACAATATGAATGATATGAAACAATAAGCCAGGAAATGCTGAAAAAAAAAAAAAAAAAAAAAAAAAAAAAAAAAAAAAAAAGCAAAGTGTTTCAATGATAGAATCATCTCACCATTTAATTCCTGCAACATGCAAGACCCATGCTTGGAGTTAAATCCTGCTTAATCGACTTCCATGCATGTACAAGAGTTATTTCTTGCCACTTGTTTGGCAATGCGATTAGACAGCACTTCATCCAAACCGGCTCCTGTGGTTGCACACCCTTTTCAGTAACTACAACTCCACCTTTACTGCCTCGATAAGGGAATGAATGACACAACAATGCAAGTGTGCAATTAATGAATTCCTTAAGATCGTATCTGAATAGCCTTTGTTTTAAAGTTTCATGTGTCCTAAACACAGTCACTGTGATTCTTATATCTTCTTTTTTTTTTTTTTGGCAAAAACTCCAAAACACCTCTGTCTTCAGCAGGCCTGGATTGCTAGCCTGCATGTAGGCAATGTCAAAGTTTACGGCTAAAGCTAGCTTGCCTGGTTTGTCAAGCCAGCTAAGGCATGTTTGTGCGGAAATATGTTTATGCTTTATGTATGAACATTAATACCAGACTACAACATGCAAAACAGCAATCTCTAAGACCCAAGTACAAGTATGAAAATCAGGCGTGAAAGCTACGTGAACTTGGCATTATGGTGTCAAAGAATTACAGCAATGTTTGGCTAATATAGTTAGCTTGCAATAAGGGGTTTCGGGTCGGGGATTCAGTTAATAGCTTTAAAATGCGAGAAGCAGCATGCTATCAGGCTTTAGCCGGCCAGATGGGCGATGACACTTGAGTTTGGTGGCTAGCTAAGGTTAGCATTGGCTAAGTTTGCTTAGCTAGCCACCACTAGCTAAACCAACTAGCTTCATCTGTCACCTGTCGGGACGAATAGCTTCTCGGAACAGAGCAAAAACACGCCATTCAGACCTGAGCACTTATGCGTATTAATTAAAAAAGATTACCTGCCATGACGAGACAGACAGTGGAGCTTGCCTCTGTCAGTCACGATCCTGCTTCCGACTCCCACGCGCCGATTCGTGGGATGTGAACTTTTTCTTCCGCTCAGTATCTGCTGCCTGTGTGCGCAAAAAACCTGCACGTCAGGCCTTGAATGAGGCGTTTTTTCTAGGTTTTATTTTACTCGTTCCTTTGATTTCCCGCTCCTCCCTTTTGCCGTTTCTCCGTGTATCTGTCGCTCTCCTCCAGGGGCGTTTCCTCGACCTGGGAACATTGGGGGGCTGAGCCAGAGGGGGGGGGGGGGGGGGGGGGGCGGAAGTTAGGAAGATTAGGGCCCAACGACTTGATAGGGACCCAAAAAGATGTACAAACTATAAAAGAAAATCATAAACCTTCATTAAAAATAGAAGATACTTTTTTCAAAGTTTGTAATAACCATAGACTGTATATGAAGATATGGACGTAGCCTCCATGAAGTCAGCCATAGGTTTCTGAAGAGCTGAATTGAAGCTTGGTGGGCGGTTCCTACCATCGTCATCTTGGCAGAGGCATGTGTGCCATCTCTCCAGGAAAATACAAATATAGGCAAAGAGGTGAAGCTGAGAGGGGGGCTGTGAGCATCATGGTGGATGACTGACATCGAGCAAACTCCGAGTTTTCTGTAGCTAAGACTTAACCTGGAGATAACAGGAGCTAACCAGCTAATGGAGGTAAGCAGGCTAAAGCTAAGTCATGTTGTTAACCGGCTAAAAGCTGTGGTTGTTTTACGTTCTTCTGACTTGAAGCGGGAGATTGGTACCTGTCAATCAAATAGACACACCCCTAAATATGCCGAACTTCAAGATTAAATTACTTTTAAACCGGCAAGTTAGAAAAAAATTCACTCCCCCCACAGTTGTCATGAAGGTAAACCTGACCTATTAAACCGAAAAAATGGATTTTTGAACCAGGCTGTAAACTTGTTTATTTCTACTGTGAAGTTGGTCTTTTTAACATGTGAGTCTATGGGGATTTGCTCTGTTTTGCAGCCAGCCCCTAGTGGATGAAGGCGGAACTGCAGTTTTATGCACTTCCGCATAGGCTTCACTTTTAACTGCCGAAGTCTCCGTCCATCTTTCAGATACAGTCTATGGTAATAACATATAGCAGAAATATAAACTGATAAACCATTTATATTAAAATAACCTAGTTAGATGTATGCACTGTGATCTAACCCTTTATAGGGCACTCAATGAAATACCTTCAAATTAGAAATTTTAACCTAAAATTGTCCTTAGTATGAACCAAGACCTCAATTCTGTTGTAACATTAACTTAAAAAAAAGATGAATATGAAAGAAAACGAAGTGATCAAAAAATTGTCACTTGCTCCATAAAGGGTTAAAGAGAGACCTAGATCTTTATTATTCCGATGAAAAGCTGTTTTTTATCAGCTTGAAGCAAAAACAAAAATCTAAAATTTGCGATCAAGTGATGGGGTCTATGCCATTGTCTTTTATGGGGCCCAAAATTCCTGGTGGTGCCCCAGGGCTGAGCGCACAGCTTCGTAGAGGGAATCTCTGTGAACCAACGCAATAAAAGACACTTTTTATTTAAGCTTTCTAGTCTGTCCTGTCTTCTCTGTCCTGGTCCTCTGTAAGATTTGCCAGATTTGTTTTTGTCATAAATAATGACACCAAAACCTTATCTTAAAAGGGAATTGACCTTTGCAACATAGGCACAATAATACACTTTAATTATGAAATATGCTACTCAATGGTTTAAATGTATTAAATTTATCCTTTCTGGATAGTTGGATATTATGCCTGCATGCAAATATTTGTGTATATGATAAATCTAGAATGCAAACATAATAAAAACAATTTTATTCTTAGAGGAAATCTTGGAAACGCAAAGCGACAGGAGAGTTCACTCAGTTATATGGTAGTAAAGCATTCAAACTAAATCAAATTATAAAATTAAATGTTGAAATTTCCACTCTCCTCCCTTCTTTCCGCTGGCTACTTCGCATCCCACAAGTCACTTCTTCCCCACCCCACGAAAATCATATAGGCACGTCCACCAAAGGGTTTTTATGATGCACACACACACACACACAGCACAGCAGATGCAAAGGCACGCGCGTACACATTGATGGATGTCTAAGGATGGAGAGAGTATGACTGAACCAGATTATCCTGCTTAATCTGCAGGTTTAATGCTGCTACTTTATGTGATATTGACTTCACCTAGTGATATTTATTCTGGTGGGTACTTGATCATGTGTGTTAGTCAGCTGTATATGCTAGCAGGGCCGGATTAAAAGTGCACAGGCCCCCTGGGCCCGTAGTGTTCCAGGGCCCCCCTTCCCCACCGTGACATTGTGAAAACTGTGAATGATACCCTAGCTCAACCAGTGGTACCATTAGCAATCCACTAGACACTGTTGTGTAACTATGTGACTTTTATGTACATTTTGTTTCATGTCCAAACTGCTGGTGTATGCCCTACGTTGACCCCACATGGGCCCCATTTGGGTGTATGCCCCTGGGCCCGTGCCCATAATGCCCAATGGATAATCCGACAATGTATACTAGGTGCATAATTGGCAGATTTCTTTTCCCATTTTCTATTAAATCTGTTAAAAATCAAAACACCCATAACATTACATAACTTTGTTGTTGTTTTCCATTTTACCCATTAAAGATGATGAGCCCAGTCTATTCACAGTCCAAAATATAGATATAATGTCATTGCCATTTTAGGTGTTTTTATATTTATCACCACCTTCCTTTTCTCAATACTCTTAGTCTTTGGTGTGCCAACCTATTGGCAAATGCAGACATTAAAAAAATAACCTGAATGTAATGTAATATTCACTCTTAATGTAAAAAAAGAAAATGATTTCAGCTTGCATTATATGCAACATGTCAAATTGCATCACTGAAATTGTTTGTAATCAAAACAAGGAAAGTATTTGTATCTTATGCCACATAAGACAGACTTGGATTTTGTTTTTCCATAATTTTATCAAATGATTATATCGGTATAAACCAATATCTGCTGTTAATGATAATATTGTGCATCTATAAAACATCTCTTAAGATCCATGTGGCCGATCATAAGTTCCCTTCCACAGAAATCTGCCTGTTTAACCTTGTTAACATGTCCATGATAAGACGCTTTTGGCCTTATTTTCCCCTTAAACATAACACTAACCCGGAGGATTGCTCAGTTTTTAAAACATGAACTCTCATAGCCAATGTCTCATATAAAACATCAGAGGAAACCAGATTGTTTGGATGCGTCTTGGTAATTCTTCCATGCATAGTGAGGAAATGGTTAAATAAAGAAGTACCTTGTGTGTTTTGGCATGACGTTAAGATGGCAGATATGTTCTGTTTGTCACCATATCATAAAAATCAGGTTCTGTGATCCTTCACATCTTACCCACAGATTATAAACTACCACGGGAGAAAATTATGTTTCTGAGATTACATTGTCAAATTTAATTTAGTTCATTTTCATTGAATTCAGCTTTATTTGTATAAAACCAATTCCCAAAAAAGTGACCTCAAGGCACGTTTACAGACAGTCCAACTCCACCCAATCCGTGGTCGACCAGCAATGCTATGAAAACAAATCCTCCATGTTAGTCCAAGTTATAATAACTGTGTTCACATTAGAAAAATCATAAAACATAAGGAAACCAACTGATTACATCCATTTTTCAATTCAACAGCCCATCCCGAGCAGGCAACATTGGAGAGGAAAGACTCTCTTTAAACAGGAGTGAAAAAACTCCATCAGAACTATTCTCAGGAAGGTTATCCTGACCCAACAAACGCCATAACTCTGAGCCAGGGATACCAAGAGATGATAGAAAAGAGAAATACAACTACTGAAAACAACAAAGCCAGGTATTTAGACATGCAAAATAAAGAGCAAAGAGAGAAAAAGTGGAGGTAAGGAGAGCAGTCTAACCATAAACTTCAAGAAAAGCTTAAACTTAAACTCTGCTTCCTGTACCCTAACAGGGTTCAGGTTCCACAGGACAGGACCTTGACCTCTGAAGGTTTTGCCTCCCACCCTATTTTTAGAAACTCTAGGAGCAAGAAGTAAACGTGCAGTCTGAGAGAGAAGTGCTCCGCTGGGAAATTACAGAACTGTGAGATCTTTACGACACAGTGGAGCGTGGTCATAAAGAGATTTACATGTCAGGAGAAATTTAGATTCTACCGAGGAAGCAAAAGAAGACAGTTTAAAGCTGGAGAAAGATGAGCTCTCCTGCTTATTTGCGTCAGATCTCATAAAATACTGAGAAGATGGGGGGTGTCAAGACTTTATTTTGCGGATGGACATTAACAGCAGCAGCAGATTAGCTCTCCGCCAGCCGAGGCTCATCATTCGAGAGGCCCTGCTGGTACACTGGTTCCTTGCTCTCACAGACTCTGTGTTGGGGCAGAAATAGCTCTTACCCCCCCTTTTACAAGCCCCACTGTCTATGACCATGCCGACTCTGCTGCTGAAATCAGTGCAAGCTGGGGCCACCATGAAGGTCCACAAATCTAAGCTGTTGTTTGGTTTTTAGGAACAGTGCTTGTACATGAAACAGATGCAAATCCGTGGATCCCAACTCACTTTTATTAGGCAAAAACCTCAACGTACAGTTTTCAGGGACACAACATAGCATTAAGAATGATACAAAATGAATGAAATGCATCAAAAAAGATGGAGAAACACCATCAAACAGAGACATACCAAACAAAAACAGACATAGACAAAGAAATGAAGCATAATATCACAGCAATATCACCAACGTATCCCAATCCACGCGTTCCTCTCCACCACATCTTTTACTCCCAGTCAGATTCAGAGCTGCATTTTCCTTGTTTCAATATATTCAGTGAGTCATGCACGGTGTAAAGAATTTACTGTCTGCTGATAGATTCTGGAGAGAGTGAAAAGCCTGTATGATGTCTTAGCAGCACAAACATGCAGGCCTTGACTTGGGCGAGCAATAGCTCCACCACCCACATGGACACGTCAGATCCTTTATCTCCCTCAGAGGAAGCCTGCCCACTGCTAAGAGAGATGAAAAACAGCATTTCCTGCTCTACAGCTGGCTCTGAAAAGCAACAATGTGAGGGATTATTTCAATTAATTGGCTAAAAAAATATATATAAAAATGGAGACATGTCTTTGCAGAGGGATTTTAAAACTGTCAGCTTCAACGTCTTAATAAAAAACTGTGAGGTCAGTCCCGTGCACTGCTTTCCGTAACGTCAAACCTTATAAGTGATGTTTTCAAGGACAAGATTAACCTTAATCTGAGACAGAAAGAGCACAACAGCAACACCTGCCTCTCTCCACAGACACAGACATGACGAATAAGCCTCTGCAAGGAAATAAAAAGGAAAGCAGGTGGGAGTAAGACGCTCGATGAGACCAACTGGCTGCATCAGCTTCATGTAAATCTTTAAAATGAATCCAGGACTGTCCACTGTTTTCTTACATTTGCCACCTCTAACCACAGCCATTCCTGGTGAATACTTTGGATTATCAAGATAAACTCAGATGCTCTTTCAACGAAGATGATATTTGTTTAATGATAATTTAGAAATTTGTTGCGTGAGTAGCAGCTAGATGACCAAATATGCTTGATTCACCTCCTCTTGACAAGGCAGACTTTTTCTACCTGCTGGCTGAAATGACACGCAAAGTTAATATGGTGTGTGTGTATCTTTACAACAACAAGGGTACCATGTATTCTCAAAAGAAAGCCGAGTTTTGTGGGATTACAGACGGGTCAGAGTAATTGTGTCAGAATAAACTCACCTGCAACACAATAGAAACTGTAAATTTCACCCTAACTGAAAACCACATCAGTTTCAGTGATGACAGCCGAGTTTCATCTATGAGCAAAGTGATATCTGATGAGGTAGGTACCTGAGTAGTTTTATGGATGTTTAATAGCGGTGTTACGCAAGTAAATGGTAACCCATCACCTCTAATGCTGGGGAGAATCAGAAGAATGGAGGGAGAGATGGACCCCTAATTCTCCTTTGAAACACCATAAAGAGCCAGAAAACAACAAGCTAAGTCAATGACATGTCCAATAAAAAGTTCAAAGCTCATAAGTCATAATTTATAGTGGAAACTAATCAGTTAAAAGAATAGTTAAAAGGGAAAAAATAAAGCCAGTTTAAACACTGTCCATGATCAGGCTCCATCCTGTAAACCAGTTTGCTTTTACTGTGTCAAATCATGTTCTGGGTAGATGAGGAGGAAAGCAGGTGAAGTTTAAGGGAGGATTTCACAAACACTCAGCTCAGACAGGATGTAGAAATAACTAAATGAGAAAAGAAAACTTGGACAAGAATTTAAGACGGACTGAAACAAGCATGACTACCGGTGATGTGTAATGGCAGATGACTGCCCTCCCTGAGACGGGCTCTGCTGGAGGTTTTGTATTCCTGTTAAAAGAGAGTTTTTTCCTTCCCACTGTCGCCTCATGCACACTCTGGATGGGGGATTGGATCGAAGTCAAGATTTGATGCAATCAGTTGGTTTCTATTAACTAGGCTATTTAGGAATTGACTTGAATTGATGTGTCTGTAAAGTGCTCTGAGATGACATTGTTGTAAAGTGGCACAATACAAATAAAGCTGAATTGAATGTAACATTTGGAATATGGAAACTGTAGAAACAAACAAACAAACTACAAAGTAGGAAAGAAGAGAGAGAAAAATTAGACCCGAACTGAAAACCAAAGAAACTTGAACAAAACTGAAACCAAAAAGGCCAAAACATTTAAAAGAAAGTCAGAACCTGTTGGAAGAATATTATTTGTCATTCATGAAGTCCAGAGAACCAAAAACAAGATGAGCTGGAATAAAATACATTTTGATATTTGTTTTTATATTATTAGGCTCACCTCACGTGACCATATTTTATTCCTCTGCTTGATCCGTAAAATAAAAAAACACAAATGGGGGGGGGGGGGGCCCTGCTTTAATCATGAGTATTCTATTTACTTTGTTTTTTTCCATCATAGTTTTTATTTTTTTTAATTGTTTTACCATGTATTATAGCTGAAAAGGCACCTATCAAGGATAATTACGTCTTTCTATAAAATAATTTATTTATTTTTTTATCTCTAACATCAAATGCCTTGCTGAGAAAAACCCTCTTTTTGCTCGGTCATCCACATGTGTGCATGTGCTGGATCAGTAAGAACACAGAGAAACAACGCTGCTTTGTGCTCTTCTGGCCACTAGAGGGCAGCCAAGTGCGGAAGACTCCATGGTTGGTTCATTTCTTCATGTTTTTAAAGATCAGCATGTAAATGGTGCCCTGTTACTGTATTATAAATGTTTTTTTCATCATAACTCAAACACACAGAGTTATAATAGCAGATTGATATCATGTGGGCAACTGTGCATCCATATGTAAAATAGACAGTGCCTCATTAAATTCTGTTTTAACTTGGAAAGATAAATGTTTACCAGGTACACACAAGAACACTTATATCTAAGTAAAAGCAGAGGGGCTCAGAAGTAAACATCCACATTTAGCATCTGAACCAACGTTATGAGCATTTCAGGGTTTTATAGGTGACTTCAGAAAATTATGCTCAGTGTGACCAAAAAGTTTGTCATAAGACAAGCTGAAATACAACAACATGACAGTTTTGCATTATGATAAGAAATACAGCACATTGTAAAACAGTTTTCTTTTTCTCCACGGCTTTCATCATCACTAACATAAAAGAAAACAAAAATCATAGAAAAATTTTGGACAAATTTCTAAGATTCTTTAAAAAAATGTGAGAATTTTTAGGTGCTTTTGTTGTTACGTTTGTTTGTTTTACATCAAACAACTTGACATTTCATCTGTGTTTTAGTGTTTTATCTACAAAGTAACATGAGAAAGCAATTATAAATACATTGGACTCAAAAGACCAGCTAATGTTGTTTCCATCTTTTCTTGTCCAGTTTTGGTGAGTCTGTGTGAATTGTAGCCTTTTAGCTAACAGTTGTGGCATCTGGGATGATCTTCGGCTGCCGTAGCCCATCTGCGTCAAGGCTGGACAGGTTTAGTCTTTGCGTTACCAAGCATTCAGACATGGTGTTCTCTATGTCTAGGTTGTAACAAGTGACTATTTTAGTTTCTGTTGTCTGTCTGTCATCTTCAACCAGTCTGCCCATTTGCCTTTGAGCCATATTAATCCAGACCACTGCTGCTCTCTGGATATTGTCTCTTTTTCTGCCCATTCTCTGTAAATCCTAGAGATGATTGTGTGTGAAAATCACAGTAGATCAGCAGCTTCTGAGATACTCAGACAAACAACAATGCCAACCATGAAAAAAGTCACTTAAATCTTATTTCTTCTCTGTTCTTCTCCGGTCAATTTGACCTTCGTAACTCATCTTGACCTCGTCTACATGTTTAAATGAATGGAGTCACTGCTGTTTGATGGGCGGATTATTCTTATTTACAAACTATTGAACAAGTGTACCTAAAATCTGACAGTATGTCAAACATAAGGCCGAATTAGCCAATGCACATTCTCGGTACAGGCCCAGGGGCCCACGCCCAATTGGGGCCAATGTGGGGCCCATGTGATGCCCACATAGGGGAAACACCAGCAGTTTGGATATGAAAGAAAATGTAAATGAAAGCCAGATAGTTACACCACAGTGTATTGCTATTGGTACCATTGGCTGAGAGATGTTAGAAATGTCGTTTCACAGTGTATCATTCACAATTTTCACAATGTTGCGGTGGGGAAGGGGGCCCCTGGAACATTCTGGGCCCAGGGCCCTGTGCACTTTTTCCCTGGTCAAACGTACATAAATATACACACATAGGGCAGACACATACATGCACATAGAGAACAGTAAAAGGTGTTAGTAAAAATACAACAATAAAGTAAAAATCCTATGTTCCTACTTTAACCACACCACGCCTTGTAACAATAGTAGCAAACCACACAATATGTCACACAGTTTTACATGTAACTACATACACAAACACAAACATACACCACTGTTACTGACTATATGTTTGACAGAATTGACATTGCCTTTGAATGACTCAGATGTGGCAGACTTCAGGGCAGGAAGCACAAAACTGGACCACAGAAACTGAAGTCAGATCTAACATAATAATATCAGAAATAAGCGCAAATATTCCTTTTCATGTCCAACTTTCTGAAAGAGGTGGAGCTATATTGACTGTTTGACTCTTACAAATGAAATTAACAGGAAGAACCCCAGCAGAGGACTGGGATTTAAACCATGAACCCTTTCATGGACATAACCAGAGGATCGGAAGTGGACTACAGATCCTCAGTCCATTCTGCTACTTTGTCACATGAAAATCAAACCATACATAAATTCCAGCAAATAGATAGGCCTAAATATATAAATAAATACAGACATGTTTTCTACCTGAGAGGGTTGTTTTTATTTAGACTGGGATGTATGTTACAGTGGCTTTAGACTTCAAAAAGGAGAAGAGTTGATTTCACATGGCGTGCATTTAACCATTTCATTTCACAAGTGACATTGCATGTCTGAGACCGCATCTCTGATGTGGAAGTAAATGCTGCAAGTTAAGGAAAAGACAATATCCCACAGAAACCTGCAATGCAGGGGTTCCCAAACTGGGGGGCAGGCCCCCCAGGGGGAGGCTCAGCGTTATCACAGAGGGGACGCAGCAAGGTTAAATAAAACTTGGGAGTTCTGGCACTGGACAAATTTGTAAAAGTGCTCATTGGAAATTATGATAAATCAACAAGAGAGACTTCAAGTAATAAAAAAAACTATAATGGAGCATCTGTCCCTGATTGACCAGTAATATTTCTAACCAATGGTGGGTAATAATGAGAACGCAGTCTTTTGCATGTACCTAAATATTATCTAATATAATGAAGTATGAAGCCAAACAAGTTACACCACCTCTTGGGGACTTATTATCCACTCACCTAAAGCAGTTTGCAGAGATTCCTGACCTAAAATGTTTCACACGGAAGCAGAAGAACGGATCATAATACTGACACGGTTTTAATTATAATTACCTACAACACAGCCTTTAAAACTAAAGACGCATTTCTTAAAATGTTTTTGTGATTCATGTGACGGGAAGGGGGGCTCGACATTATTGTCGTAGATGAAAATGCCCTGCAGAAAAAGTTTGGAAACCACTGCTGTAATGAAAGATTATCTTCCATCCAGGATCCACAAATGAGCAAAAACCCAGCTAGCCTTGTCTGACCAAGCATATAGATGTGTAATCTGATTTTTTTTGCATGATGAAGCAAGATAAAGTATTAAGAGCGTGCTTAAAAGCATTTCTTGCTTGGCAACACGCCGAATTGCAGCAGAGTTTCTGCAATATGTGCTGCAACTGTATGGAGTTAGTGCAGATGATGGAGTTGGCCTGCACAGTTAGCTTCACAATAAAGTCTACAGTGTGTTTGTCTCTTCAACACTGGAGCAGGCTGGAAGTCCTCTCTAATATGTGATAGTTATATATGAGTAATCACTGTTTAATGTAAGAAGTCAGTTTTTAAAAACTAGTTCATGCATGTTGACGCAGGACGAGGGGGGAGGGTAGGGGGCGTGGTGGTGGTGGGGGGCCGGGGGGGGGGGGGGGGGGGGGGGGGGGGTTAAAGGGAGTGTCCCATCTCAGGCCCAGCAGAAGCTGCGTCTCTGCGCTTTGCTGCCACGCCGACTAGACGCCTCTCTGCTCCCGCTGCAGCTTCCAGCTTCTATCCGCGGCTCGTGCAGGTTCACACCAGTCCACCCGTCCGTCCCCACAACCTCCACATTCAGGTAGGACCGAGATGACCACACGAGTCCTCTGTTTCCACTGATTCATTGCATTCTGGAGCACAGATTTGCGAGCTATAATCTCGGCCAAAGCCTCACTGAATACCCTTTTGTCAAGATCTGCTGAACAGGAGCAGCTAAAACATCGAGCTTCATGGTTCCTTACAGTTTTATACGTTTCTCTCAATTAATTACTAACTTTCTTTATTTAAAAAAAAAAAAAAAAAAAAAAAGACTAAAGTTAGGATTTCCTCATTACGCGCAACGCGGCGTAATGAGGAAATACATGGGCGGTCTGGAAATCCTGACCTGCGCATCTTCATATGAATAACTGATCTCCTGTGATGCGAAACAAAGACTAAAAACTGCACTGGTTTAGTAAAAAATGACTCAGTAGAGGTTCCCCTTTCCATGACAGCTGTAAATCCTCACATCCGTGTTGCTATAGAGAAAAGCAAATAATGGAAGTTTAGTCACAACGTCCTGTAACAACTGTTTCCATCAACTGTTGGTGAAGCAGCCTGAAGACTTACAGAAACATCTGTCATAATTTTGGAGTCCAACTAGTCTAGCTCTCAAACAGCTGTCGACATATTTACTGGGGCTGTTAAATTGTTGGGGTGTGCACCTTAACAGAAGAGGATGTTTCTGATTAGTACATAATGTATGTTTTTGCTTACATTTGTATTAATCTTTACTGTTATGAGCTCTGTTTGATGTCTGTGTCCTTAAAAGCAGAGATGACGTGTTCTTATTCAATGAAAATATCAGAGAAACAAGTTGGGTTGATATTTTGATCCATAATTGGATCATTTCTTGATTCAAATAAATTTATATTCCTACTTATCTCAGTATATACTCTATATAAAGGATTCACCACACTTTTGAAAGACTAAGGAAGTGCAAAAAGTTTGGTCCTCTAATAAATTAGTAACAACAAGTAGCTTAAAAAATGAAAATGAGAAAAACATTTCAGAGGTTGATTTAACAAAGCTGTTCTGTACCTCTCTATTTCCTCTCTCTGAACCACTTCTTCTGCTGATTTGCATATTGATCTGAAATGATTATCACTGTTCTGCTTTTGGTTCAGGTTACACTTCCAAACAGACATTAACTCCAAGCGCACCTCTATATAAGGTTGTTATCAGAGTAGATGATTCAACCTCAGAGAAGCCACTCCAGACCATAATATTTCCACTGCCGTGCTTCACAGATAGAAAAGGATTCTTCTGCTGAACAGATGTTAGACTGACACAATGACCAGAAACTTTTTTGCTTTTATTCGAGCCTTTTTGTTGCTCATGTGAAAGCACATTTTGTTTATTCTTCTCAATGAGCCGTGGGTGCTGCTGCTGACCCCTCCCCCATCCAAAAGCCCTCTCAAGAGGCTTGGTTCGCATGTAAAATCAGTTCCAGCTCCCATCTCCATTCAAAACAGTAGATGCACCACCAAAAGCTTAGCTTGGCTTACTGTCTGATATTAATGCCTTTAAATCAGAGGTCTCAAACGCCAGCCCTTGAGGGCTGCAATCTGAATGGTTTTCCTTGTTTCCCTGGGTTAACACACCTGAATGAAAAACAGCTTCTTGTTAACTACTGCACAATGACCCTTTAATTTCAGTCAGTTGCGTTGGACCAGGGAAATGGCTAAATTTTCCTGAATTGCGGCCCTTGTGGATCGCAGTTTGAGAGTCCTGCTTTAAAAGGAAGTGTGTGGACAGAAACATTTAAAAAGTTAAAAGTCCTGCAACATGTTGACTCTGAATTGATAGCCAGAGTTGTTAGTTAAAGTACTTACTGTATTAAATGTAACGGCACTTTAACTTTTAGGTCTGCTCCGTTTTGGATCGAGATACTTTCTATTTCTTTTTTCTACTGTTTTGAATTAAAATGTAATGAAATAAGATTATTCAGACTGTACTAAAACTTGAGTTTACAATATCTCTTTGTATATTTGTATATTTGATTCAGTCATCCACTAAAAGGAATTTGAATCAAACTATGTATAGACTGTATATATATATATCGAAATCATATATAATCTTAACTTATCATATATATGAAAGAACGACATGAGAAGATATTGTAGATATATATTTACATTGGACTTGTGATGAGAAGTTGGGTGTTTGGCTGAAATGTAGTCAGAGTTTCTCTGCTTGTTGGAAAAAGCCACACCCCTCACATGCAGACCATAGTCACAGCTGCCATTCCTGTAGGACAATCTAGCATTTCACACATTGCTGCAGGACTTGATCAATTTGGATGAGACAGTGGGTCACAGGGTATCTCGGCGTGTGATTGTTTCCCAGACAGGATTTCAGCAGCATTGTTCCTGATATAACCCTCTCATAGCCTTTAATAACCATCTGCATATCAGGGAGGCAGTTTACAAAGTCAATTTACAGTCATTTTGCTTCTCTTTAGTGTACATTGTGTCAACAGATGTCAGGGAAACAGAGTGGCTGTTGAAGAGTTAGTGCAGAGCGTTATCTGATGCGTCCTGATCAAGCTGCAGAGCTCCTCCACAGGCCACAAGAGGCTGAGTGGCAAGACTGGAGAAAATGAGTCATCAGAAACCCCCCCCCCATTCCTGAAGGAGAAATATTTCCTTTTCTCTTTTTTTTTTTTTTTTACTGAGCAGGGAAATCAGATCTGACATGCTGTCAAAGCCTGCAGAATTCACAGATAACAGTATTTAGACTTACTTTTCCAATAAATACATCACAAACCATAACTTTTTGTCAGATGAATTCATCTGATGCACAGTGGATGATAGCTGGACTTTTCATTCATGACTCAAGTGAAGGCAGACACAACAGAAAGGGTGGTGAGAGATGGGGGAAGGGACAAAGTATATGAGGCTGGCATGGCATGCTCTGTGTTCGTCAGCAGAGGAAGGGTGGTGGGTAGGCTGCTGATTATGGACTTAAAGAATACCCCAGGCTCTGCAGAGGTGTAGGACAGGCTGTAGACAATCTCATTTTTCCAGCATGTCTGTGAAGAGGCACTGACCACAAATCATGTGGCGTGGTCTATTTACGCTTCCAGCTACTTGTGTGTTGAGTCAGACAAAACACCCCTTCTTGAGTCATTCTTCCAACCAGGATCATTTACTGATTAATTCTAGTTTATTAAGTGTTTAGGAGACTAATCTCATGCACAAAAATGATATTTCTGTCAGTAAAAGGTCTGTCTGTATCCATAAATATTTAGGTTTTTTCAAATTTGTAAAAGCAAAGTTATGGAGCATTTAGTATTTATAGGTGAGACAGAACTGGACTGATAGGTAATTTTGTAGTTAAATTACACAACCTCCCGCACTACAAAACTGAATGTTTATGAAGTTGAAGCTCTTTATTTTGTCCTCCAGGGACTCGGTTTTAAAAATCAACTTGACATGTTTGCTGGTTTTTTTTCTCACTTTTAATGAGTATGTCTGCATCCGCACTGTTTTTATATGCTTGATTATTTGAATTAATAAAAAGCAGTGGTATATCAAGTTGAAGTTATTAATTTATATTTAATTCAGTGTTATTGTGTTTTCTCAGCACCGCTGTGCCAACTCCCCAGATATTTGGGTTGAAAGATGTTCTTCTTAGATGCCCTGTGATTGGTCCCAGTTGTGGTATAAATTGTAAGAATATTTTATTTTTGAATGTTAGCCGGTGCTGCTTATGTTAGGAAATCCACTGATGTTATAAAAGACAGTCCACCCCTTTTATAAGAGATGTAGCTGATTCAGTTAACACTTTATCTCTTTTCAACCATTATTTAAACATTTCAGCATGATTTTCACGTCTTTTTTGTTGACCAGGAAGCAGCAGAGTGATTAGCCTAGCCTAGCTTAGCTTAGCTTAATTTAGCTTAGCTTAGCTTAGCTTAGCACAACAGCTAGCTTTCTTCCATCACAAGATGGGAAAACTTAAATAGCCACTCTACAAAAACATTGTTCTGGCATGATTAAATCTCTTAAAGTTAAATCTTGACAACTAAACAAATTAACTCCCAACTGAGGATGAAGTTACATATTACTGACTAAATTGGGCCTTCTTCTTTTACCAGTTAAGTGCTTAACTTGTTTGGGAAGATAATGCATGTTCAGTTTCAGTCTCATAACCTCAAGGGGTTTTAACCGCAATGCAACCAACAAATTTAGCAGGAATGTTAGAGTGATACTGGGTGTTAAACAAGTGAAAACAAGAAAAGCACTCAGTAAGCGTAAACCTCTGCCAAGCACAATGTTAAATAAAAAAATCCTGGATCCAAACAATGATCCGGATCACCAGCAAAATTAAGTGAGTTCTTCCTTTTCATATTTCCAGAAACTCCAGAATTCCAGAAAATTTCATGAAAATCCATCCATAACTTTTTGTGTTATCTTGGACACAAACAGATGAACCAACAGATAAATACTGGTGAAACATTATGGAGGTAATTAAAATTCTATAAAAACTGGCTTAACATTCTTGCGACTGGAAACAACTTGAATCTGCCACATCATACAAATGCTCCAAACCATGATAGTTGTCTACTGTCTTGTAAAATCCTGCAATGTAGGTTATCACCAAGTACAACTTGTTTTTGAAGATAAAGACAAGAAATTAATCTACAAGTATTTACTCATGTCCAGTAAGACCAGTACAAGATGATAGTCAACCTATAAGAAATATCTATCTGGACTGCAGCTTTGCTGTTTGACTTTTTTGGCCTTCAAAAGGACACTCCAAATGATTCACTGCAGGAAAATACTGCTGTCTACATCCATTGTTACAGTGTGCAATGACCATAGTGGCATTGTCTGGTATCTCTGGTTGTTTTTAACCCAGCCAGATGTGGCTGTAGACGTTAAATGCTTCATGGAAGCTCAGATGGTTTACAACCTTGCATGACCCCAGGGCGCTGATGTTTTAACTATAAGCACACCATACAGTTTGTTTTGTGTGAAGTCCAATGGAGGTGTATACCAAGAGTTGTTTTCCTCAACATGTTGTTGGACATGCCATCAGATTGCAGAAAAAGAAAATGTATCATAAAAAGCTTTACACCTCACAGCAAGAAGCTCACTGGTTCAATCCTCAGCTAGGGCAAGGCTTGGACAGTGGGCTTTCTGTAAGGAGTTTGGATGTTCTCCCCATGTATGCGTGGGTTCTCTCCAGGTACTCCAGCTTTCTCCCACTGTCCAAAGACACGCATGGTAGGGTAATTGGTTACTCTAAATTGCCTATAGGTGTGAGCGTGAGTGGTTGTTTGTCTCTGTGTGGCCCTGCGTTGGACTGGCGAATTGTCCAGGGTGTACCCTGCCTTTCGCCCAAAGCCTGCTGGGATAGGCTCCAGCTTCTCAACGACCCTTAAGTGGACTAAGTGGTTCAGATAATGAATGACTGAAAAAAGTTTATATTAATTATATATATCTGTGTGTGATATTGTACAAGTTTCACTGAGAACAGATTTCTTAACTCTTCTGATTTTGTATGTTTAACCATCCAATCGTTTACATTACCCTACAGCTGAGTCTGGCAGTTACATAAGAGAGGCGCACCAATGGGGAAAAAAAGAACCCCACACTGGTTGGTCTGGTTGCTTGAACTTAAGAGTCACTTCTCTGTTTTTGGGTTTTGAGCAGATTCCTACCATGTTTGTGGGCAAACAGTTGCAGAAGAATGGCTGATTCTTGCTGCAATGTGGATAGTTATTCATGCAAACTGGAAGGCGGCAAGTCCAAAGAGCATTCCTGTGGAAAAACTAGATTCTGTGTTCATTTTTGAACTCCATGACCTCCTATTTGTGCAGCTTTGAACTCATCAACTTGAGTTTTTTTTAAGCATATTTGTAATTAAAAGTAAAATTAAATACATTTGGACAAAAAAAGCCTAATTTTTTTTCCGTTTAAATGTATTAACTTTATAACAGAAGATTATAATCTATTTCCTGAAAGCCACTTCTCGGCAAAGTTCTTAAAAGCAATTTAGTTTGTCGGCTTGTGTGACAGGGTTTAATCAAGCTCAGTTTCCATCGTAGGAATCTCACAAACCCACTCATGCTACTAAGAAGCCATCAGGCTGTAATCCAGTGCAGCACAGACACCTACTTGAAACTCTTGGTTAGGCGCCATGTGTCTGCTGTTAGCTACAGCTAAAGTCTGGTGTTTGGGCGCATGAATATCTGGATTTGTGTATTTTCTGATTGGATGGATGCCTGAAGCTAATGCATGCATCATCACAGGCACTAGTTTTAACCTTTCAGACTAGAGTCTCTTTCACATAGCAAACTTTGGGCTGAATCTAGATCCCAATTCACAAGTAGTCATTTGTCTGTGCAGCATTTTGCACATAGTTCTTAACCATGGTTTGAGGGGGAATTTGCAACTATCAATACTGCAAAGAAACTTGTTTGGTCTCAGTTCGAAGACTTGGACAACACATCTAAAAACACAGGATTGGTGGATCCCAGCTGTGACACGTAATATCTGTCATTTGTGTGTGACTCCTCTCCAAATAAATCCTTAGTTTTCCCAGCAGCTCTGAAAGGCAATGCTGGATAATCGATATTTTTTATAATTGTTTTCTGGTTCATCACAAAGATATTCACAGAAACGTGTTCTCTGTGTCTCCTTTTTTGTGACACGTGTTAAATACGGGCATGTCTGTCCACAGGGATTATAAAAACTGAAGTAATGATAATACTGTTTGTTGTACTTCATATTTTGTATCTGGGTGGCTTGAAACCATTATAAACAATTCATGTAAAAACTGAGGTGATATTTGGCATCGATTTTAAATTTTAAAAGCAGATAAACTGAGTAACCAAAAGGTTTCTTTCATATAAAGGCTGCGACTCATCTCTCAACACATGCGTGAACACATCTCCCATAGTACTGGGTGATTAATCAGATTTTAATCTCAAATACGATCTGTGTTTTCAACGATCATAAAAATAAATGGGTGGGATTATTTCTCTCTTTGCAGTTTCCTCTCCTGCTGTCTACAGTTACTAATCGAGCGTCTCTGGCATTGCAGCGCTGTGCTGTAAACTCCTCCCTCAGCCGCTTTGGTTTCATTCAGCCACTGTTCTCGCTAAATCTGGCGACTTTTTTTGTTAAAAGCAACTAGCGACAAATCTAGCAACTTTTACTGGAGTTATTAAAGACTTTTCTGGTGTTTTGGCGACTGACCTAAAGGCACATATTGTTCTGCAGTTACTGTAAGGAAGGAGCAGCGGGAGCCTCTCCCGTCCTAAAGCACTCCCAGGCGGCCAGTCTCAGTCGGCTCCGGCTGCAGGTCAATGTAGAATAATTGCAGTAGGTTGTGGAAGTTCACCTAAACATAGTTCATACAGTTGTCAGTGACAACTGGCTGCATTATTTTTGTATAAACGCACACCTAGATCAGCGAGTTAAACACTGTCATATCCCTCCGTTACCGTAGCAACGTGTTAATCAGCTGGTTCAGATCAGCTGTCTTTTAACAGGTGAATAAGAAAAACGTGCTGTAGTCTGACAGCTGTTGTATGGCATAAAACGTACATAGAGGCCAACGTAAGCGGTAAAAGCGGATTAAACTTAGAACCGTGCATTAGATGGTTATCATGCGTGACACGAAGTCGAGAACATCACGACGCGCAGCGTTGTTTAAAAAATACTGAATAATTGTGTTAAATAATCGAGATCTCAATTTCAGTCAAAGTAATCGTGATTATAATTATAGTCATAATCGAGCAGCCCCAATTTCCCAAGTAGTTTCTTCCCTTTACTGATTTTCAAAATAATTTAGATTTTAAAGTTAGATTTTAAGGGCGCATTGATCATTAAAAGGTATATGATGAGCTAGCTTCTTTGTATACCTCTATGCAACCTCATGTGCATGCTATCACTAAGGTCTACTCATCAGTTGTTTGTAGTTGTTCTGAAATTGAGGTTGTTGCACAAAGGAGGCTGAGCTATTGTGGTTGTAGCCTTCGAATGATGTAACAAAAGGCCTCGTCACTTCCTCATTTTAACATACATTGTATTACTCCTTTCACATCCCTATAATAGTTCCATTTTTTCTTTCTCTTTTTAATTTCTTCATATCTATTACTTTTGTTTATGCATATTTTTATTTAAGTTTATTTAGGTTTTTTTTTTCTTTAAAGCACACACTTCATGCATTAAAAGCTTTTTGTTGTACAGCACTGTGGTCAATCCAGTTGTTTTAAATGTGTGTGTTGAGTGAAGTTGATAACGACTTTCATAATACATTTGTCAGCATTCAACCATTTATTGCACTAAATAATAATCAGTGAATATTGGAGTTGACCTCATAAGCATATTGTGTTGAGTTCAAAGTTGCTTAAATGTTTGTTAACATGATTTTGACCAGTATTATTAAGTTTTAATTTTATGCCATTAACATAACCATAATAGCATATTGAAGTATCTTAAATATTATTCTCACTAGACTTAACACTCGCTGATCTTCACAGTGAGGTTTAAGTCTGAAATCTTAAGATGTGCTACTCTATATAGGTCTGTGGTAACATCAAGGCCAGGATAGACATTCTTGTGTGGTAAAACATTCGCTGTCGTTACCAACAGGAGACAGGATTTCCTCTTCTGCTCAGTTGAGGAAACATTTGGTGCACCAGCAGTGAGTCATGTTACTGTGTATTAATAACTAACTAAAACACTAAACTTTATCTGTGCATCCATGACAACAGCTGCGCCTTAAGAGGAGTGGCTTTGTGTTCTGTTGGAAAAATTTCTCTCCCCATCTCACTTTAGGAAGTTCTTTAAGGTCAGCTGTGTGATTTCCCTGCAGGCAGGATGGCAGCGCATCACGCAGAGTTCGAGAAGGCCGGACAGAACCCAGGCCTCCAGGTGTGGAGGGTGGAGAACTTCGACTTGGTGCCTGTTCCTGAGAATCTCTACGGGGGGTTTTACACCGGAGACGCCTACCTCATTCTCAACACCATCAAACAGCGCTCCGGGAATCTGCAGTATGATCTCCACTTCTGGCTGGGTGAGTGCAGTGAAGCAGAGTTTAACAGGGGGAAACATGTCTGAATTGGTTTTTGTTTGTTTTGCTCTTTTTTTGTTATATTGAACATGTGGCAAAACATCAGATTTCAGTTTTCCAGCTGACTTGTAAAAAATGGAGTTTCATAGAAGCCATTTTAGTCATCTGGAGCATTTTGCAACATCTAGCATCTGCAGTACTATGATGGATGACATATTAGGATCCTACACTGCAAAAAAAAAATCATCAATTTACCCTAATAATTTGGAATTTTTTATTGCTAAAGACCTTATTCAACATATCACATTTACATTTAAATTATTAACTTATTTATTTTCAGACAGTACAAACTCATGACAGTAAATGTTTGCTCCCATTTTTGCACTTCATGCCCTCAACGGGTGGATCTGTGAAGTTTTTAACTACTTTGTAATGATGTAGTTTCTTTTTACAGCATTCAAAAGACAAATCAGTATAAAAGTAGAAGTGCTATTATAAATGACAGTTTTTTTTTAATGAAGTGCCATTATTCCACCCGTTTAGATTTATCACATTGATAGTTCTAAATGACATTTTGCAGTAAAGAGTTGCAAGACTTAAATACAAAAATGAATGCATTTCACCTAATTAAATTATAGCAATACAACAAAACTTTTTAATTAAAATGAAAGAAAATGTTGGAATCATTGCAGTCCTTTTTTTCATTCGATAGCCCAGGTAACACAAATTACTATGCAAATTACATCAGAATAAACCAAAAAGTTTTTGTGAACGGTTTTATGAGCATTTGCAGAAAAAAGGCCTGTGGGATTTTCTAGATGAGTTTGTACCATTCTGTATTTTTTGGGGGGCTTTGAGTCAAGTTGACAGATCTAAGAAACATTATTTGTCAATAAAAAGAATCTAAGTCTTACATGATACACTGTGCAACCAGAACCAACGCTGCACGTATTATTTGGACTTCTGCTTCACCCACACATAATTCTTCTGACTCACTGTCACCATTGCAGCTATAGCTTGTCAAATACAAATAAGGCACCAACTTATAAGAAGAACCAAATGAGGAACCAAATAGTTTCTCTGTGTTTCTTTCGGTTCAGGTGATTCTTGCACACAGGATGAAAGCGGCTCGGCGGCCATCTTTACGGTCCAAATGGACGACTTCCTTGGGGGAAAACCCATTCAGTACCGTGAGGTGCAGGGGCACGAGTCCAAAACCTTTCTGGGTTACTTCAAGCCTGGAATCAGATACATGGTAGGAGTTCTCATGATGCATGGAAAGTATGTTTCCTGCTAATGTTTTATCATTTTAGCTTCTAAATGTCCAAAAAAAAACCCAAAAATCTTACCGTTGCTCACCTCATGATGAATTACGACTCTTGTCCAGAAAGGAGGTGTGGCATCTGGATTCAAGCATGTTGTCACCAATGAGGTGACGGTGCAGCGTGTGCTTCAAATTAAAGGTCGTCGTGTTGTCAGGGCAACTGAGGTAGCTGTCAGCTGGGACAGCTTCAACCAGGGAGACTGTTTCATCCTGGACCTGGGAAATGTGAGTCAGATTGAGCAGATTATCCTCAGATTATCATCCTCATGTTATCTGGTTGTTGCTACAGTAGCGTTATGACATCCCACGCTACAGGTGGAGAAACAGAAACAACAAGAATCTGGTTCCACTCAGTGACTATGCTGCAATTTACTCGTTTTTCCTTTAAATTCACAGGAGATTTACCAGTGGTGTGGTTCTGGGAGCAACCACTTTGAGAAACTGAAGGCTACTCAGGTTGCCAAGGGTATCCGTGACAACGAGCGCAGTGGGAGAGCTCAAGTGTTTGTCTGCAATGAGGGGGCGGAAAGAGAGAAGATGTTAGAGGTGAGACCTGTGAACAACAGAACAAATTAAGCCGCACCCTGAGGCTGTTTAGTCAAATCAATGCCTCTGTCTTCAGGTTTTAGGTCCCAAACCAGATCTGCCAGCTGGGGCCTCTGATGACATCAAGGCCGATGCTTCAAACAGGAAGCTGGCGAAACTCTACAAGGTGAAATTATAGGAGATATAAACATATAAATTCACTAGGTGGCCACTTTCTGAGGTACTGGATCACTAAAACTGTGCATGCATATGAGGATGAAGAGGTGAAATATCAGGGCCTATTGTTAATCATAAGCGACCTGGGATGCTACAGCAGCTTTATCAAGTTAAAAAGTGTGTGAAGAGGCAAAGCAGCCAACTGTCTTTCAGTTTTACTATGGGTGAGACATGATGACCTGGACAGCCATATTTTCCTGCTTCCCTTCCTGCAGGTGTCGAATGCCAGCGGCAGCATGTCCATCGCTCTGGTGGCAGCAGAGAACCCGTTCGCCCAAAGTGCCCTGGAGTCTGGTGACTGCTTCATTCTGGACTATGGCTCGGATGGCAAGATCTTTGTCTGGAAAGGTGTGGACATGGTGATGCAACTGATTTGCAATAAATACTCAGACGTTGATGCGGCTAAAGGACCTTGTGACAAAGTTGCCTTGTCACAGAGGTCCACACCCACCTACCTGACTGTGTCCTGGGTCGTCAGGTCCCCAGCAAATCTCCCGCAGTCCCACGTAGCCCCTTTAGTCCGGTCAGGCCAGCTGTCAGGTAGCAGACTAGTAGGGGTGCACACCTAATGGTTTAGCTGCCAACATTGGGAGCAGGTTATGGGTGGGAAAACTTACCGGAGTGTCGTTCTACATCCTCTGGGGGGTTATTGACAGCTGGGTTAAGGGGTTTACCTTGGTTATATGGCCAGAGTATGTCGCAATGCGGCAGTGACGTTACCATCTGATCGCTGCACCGTGCCAAGTATTTTTTTTCCCTATATGTTCAACTGTTGGAATGTGAGGAGTTAATCGGAGAAGAGTTGTGTTAGTACTAAAGGGGAGAGAAATTGATGGTTTGCAGAGTGGGCAACTATTGTAAATACAAACCTGTAAATAGTGTAAATAGCTGGCTGGTCACTGTAAATATAACTGCACTGTGGAGATTGCAGGGCACAATAAAAACCACCTCAGAAAAGGAGCCACGATTTTGCCACGTCATTGTACAGCATACAGAACCCCGTCACAGACTTTCTTTGACCAGCAAAGAAGTTATCTATAAAAATAAAAAGTATATTATCGAGTGTGACTGCTACAATTACCTTTCTTTATTTACCATTTTATTCCATTTTTTAGGCAAAGACGCCAACATGGATGAACGAAAGGAAGCACTGAAGGCAGCCGATGAATTCATCAAGAAGATGGGTTACCCCAAACACACACAGGTCCAGATCCTGCCAGAAATGGGCGAGACGCCACTCTTCAAGCAGTTCTTCAAAAACTGGCGGGACAAAGATCAGACAGAAGGCCTGGGCGTGGCCTACATCGCTAACAGCATCGCCAAGATCGAGAAGGTGCCTTTCGATGCGGCCAGCCTTCACGATTCCTCCCCCATGGCCGCCCAGCATGGAATGGTGGATGACGGCAGTGGAGAGAAACAGGTCAGAGTCAATTTGTTTTCTTGGTTAATGTCAGGTATTTTTGTGTTTGTTTGCTTGTTTTGTTGTTTTGCATTGTTTGCTGAGAGAAGGGGAGATTCCACAGTGATAAGTGTTTATCTGCTCTCAGATATGGCGTATTGAGGGATCTGATAAGGTTCCAGTGGATCCATCCACATATGGACAGTTTTACGGAGGAGACAGCTACATTATTCTGTATAACTATCGTCACGGAGGACGTCAGGGACACATTATCTACATGTGGTAAGAAAATCTTTATTGGGTGACATTTTGTGGACTGCAGCAAACGTAACCCCTAGGTTAATAAAACATAAACTAATATAATAATTCCTGAAATTTAGATGAAATCTTGGAAACATGTTTGCCTCCAATTTGATTTGCTTTCAAATAATTAATTTATAATGAACATGAAAGAGTTCACAAATCATAAGAATGATTCTGGGAATCAGACATGAGATAAAAATGCGAAAGTTCTTGTAGTTAACCTGGTTAACATGCCCATAAGATGTCACACCAAAACACACATCAAAATCAGCCATCATATTTATAGCTCAAGAATTATGCTTTAAATCTATTGACCCAGAAAGGCAAAGCTAGGTAAGTTTATTTGTATAGCACCTTGGATGTACAAGTGCTTTACAGAAAACATAAAACACATAATGGTGTAAAAAAGCATAAAAAACAACAAATAGCAAAAAAATCACAATAAAATAATAAATGGCATTAAAATAATTAAAAGCAAGATTAGTGAAAAAATATCATGCAGATTTCATATTTGGTACATGAGAAAAGAAATGTTTTTCACCTGGATATAAAAGTTTCTACATTTGGTGAGAGTTTAAAGACAAAGTCAGGAGTTTGCCATTTATTCCACGAAGAACAGCCAGTACAGCTTCACGTCTATGTGCAAATGTTGGATGGCACTAATAAAATAAGCAAGAGCGAGCTTTAAGAAGAAAATTTTGAGCAGCATGGCAAGATAGCATTCACTTCTCCAGTGTGTCTGATTGCACAAATAAATAAAGTTTTATGCAAGTGGAAGTATCCTAATTGTATAATTCTCTTTTTAGTACTTTCAACAATATCAATAAATGATATTTCTACAGCAAGCAAACACCCAATAGCAGCAGCTGTGCTTCTGATCCGTTAGCTGTTACTGGCTAGCCTAGTTGCTAGCGCTAGCTGGAAACTAGCTAGCTTGGCACTGCTAGCCTTTGAAATATTTTGAGTAGCACAGAAGAGCTTTTAGGAGGTTAATAAAAGTGACTTTGATATATGAACCCAATTAGGAAGCTTTTTTTTTTTTTTTTTTTTTTTAAAAAAGGCAATTTCTTTTGGTTTATTTGTTTTTAGACCACCTTTAGCTTCAATTACACTTATCATTTAACGCCGATAGAACATTACCCAGATAGCTAAAAATGGTTTTGGCCTTGACTTATGCCATTAGCTAAATGTGATCTTGACGCAAAAACATGAGCAAATATGGCTGCTATCTGGGTAGTATATGTTAAGAGTTGCATTAATTGTCCTCCAGGATCTTGCACAGATGATGGGAGAATCAGATGTAGGAAACACTCTTTGCCAGCTCAGACTGTTATTGGGCTTATTATGTCTGCGAAAACCACAATGCTCCGTAGTCTTCTAACCACTCCTTCACGTTAAGCCCAATGACTCCTGGCATTGTAACTTTTGAATATATATGTGTTACATGGAGGTAAATTTAAATACATCGACCACCTATTTATTTTTTGTGTTTAGGTAGCTAACTGACCTAAGTTTTTGGAGACACAAGACTGTTTGCAGTTTGCGCAAGGTTTACTGTTATTGTGTGTGTATTTTCAAATGGCTTGTTTTTCATCTCAACTTGTTTTGACATCTAATTGTGTTTGTATAGAGAGCTAATGAGTTGGCCTTGTTTTACAGGCAGGGGATGGACTCCAGTCAGGATGAAATCGGGACCTGTGCGATCCTCAGCGCCAAGCTGGATGAAGAGCTTGGTGGTGGACCTATGCAGGTACAGCATGTAGTTTTTTTTAAGTGGCTTTATGCTTACATACATTTTGTTTCCATACATTCATATTTTCATCCATGCACTCAGTGCAGCTGCATCTTGTCTTTACATTCTTTCACTCTTGATCCTCGCCTTCATAATTTCCCTGCTGCTGCTTCTTTCCTCCTTGGTTTCTGTCTCCTCAGGTTGTTGGTGCTCCCATAACCACTCAGGTATTTTCCTTACCTCCCCTGCTTCTCATTCATGCTTGCAAACTGACTCCCATGACTAAATGAGGTCAGTCAGATTTACAGTGAGTCCAACTCAAGCACAAACAGGACATTCCAGTGTGGATGTTAATGGGTGGCTCCCTCTGCTTGTCACCAGTTCTGTTTCTGACTTTTTACCAACATTATGGCAACTTCTTCAGCTTGTGATTTTTTAAAATTCCAGTTCAATTTATGTTTTATTTGTAAAGCACTTTAAATACAACACTGTCGACCACAGTGCTGCTCACAGCAAAGGTAAAACTTAGCAAAGGTAAAAACTCAAAATATGAAAATGATTTTTAGAAAGACACAAAAATTGGCCTTAAAATGACTGTGGAGATGAATAAACAAGCTCAGTCAGTAAATGGTGCAGTGCCTTTCTAGTCACGTGAGTCTACCTCACTTTGCATGGCCAGCACTTGTGCAAATGTTGTCACTTCTGCTGCATGACTCAGCCTATGTGTGTTTGCATCTATTCATTCATAGAGACATAAAGTTTTAATGTTTTATAGATGTGTCGCTGCACGCACTTTCCAAAGTGATTATCATGTTCGTTTTCACAGATTTTGACATTGAAATTGACTTTCATTGGTCTGGAAAAGACATGCACTGGTACAATACATTAGTTTTTAACATGAAGTTGTATGAAAAAGAAAGTACACACACTTTTACATCTAAGATTTTACAGATGAAGACATAATCTTTGATGATCTGGTACAAACCAGGTCTGCAAATAATCTAAAAAAGATGAAAAGCAATACATGATTATTCCTGGTTGTTGGTTATTGTTGTTCTTTTTTTTAAAAACTAAGACATAACACAAACACAATGTGTGAAACTAAAGCTATCCCACGATTCAGATCCACATTTAGAAGCAACTAGTAGAAGTAATCTTTTTCTGTATGAGTCATTTACATTGTTGTAAAGAAATTTTGGTCCAGTCTTCTTCATTAAGTTGCTTCGGCTTACTGGGAATGATCAGCATTTGTTTATACACAGCTCTCTTAATGGTCTCACCACAGCATTCCAGTCAGATCCAGATCTGGACTTGGACTGGATCATTGCAAATTAATTTTTTTTTTCTTTCTCCCGTCACTCTGTTGTAGATTTGCTGCTTTGTTTGAGATCATTGTTGTGTTGCATCAGCCTATTCCAGCCTGGCTGCAGCTGTCAGACAGATATCTTCACATCTGACTCTGAAAAACTGCTTTAGAAGAGCTGACGTTGACTTTATGACTGTAAAGTTATCTCCTTATAACCCCTCCTCCCACCACCATGCATAGCAATTGGTATGGGATGTTTATGCAGATATGCTGATTGTTGTTTGTCACCAAACAAAAATCTCCACTTTGGTGTCATTTGCTCAGATGTCTTGTAGTTTGTTTAGATGCAGCTTTGCAAGCCTAAAGCTGTGCTACCATGTTTTAAATAGAAGAAACTTGCTCCTGCAACACTTCCAAAGCAGCCATACCTGTTCAGTCTTTTTCTAATTATACTGTCGTGAACTTTAACATTTAACACACTGACTGAGGCCTGGAGAGTCTGGGATGTAGCTCTTGTTTTTGTCATTTTCTCAGAGCTAGGATGTCCACTCCTGGGTAGAATGCCAACGTTTTTCAGCGTTTTCCACTTGTGACAAATCTTTCTCACAGCAGAATGATGGACTCCACGTAGTTTGGAAATTACCTTAAAATACTTCAGATTGCTGAGCCAAAACGATTGCTTATTTAAGATTATTGTGTCTGTTTTTCCTTCTCGGCATTGTGTTAACACAAACCTGAATCATCCAGATCAGCAAACATACAAAAGGTTTGATTTTGCAGGAGATGCAAACACTGATCATGATAAGTAAATTAGGTACATTATATGAGCAGCACCTAGCTGCTTCTGACAACCTTAATTACTCTGAATGCAGTAAAGGTGCATTTGAAATACCTGTTACCTCATTTAAACGCCTGGTTAGCATCAGATCATTTTTATGTCTTAAAATGTTAGATTTAATCGATAATCAAAGATTCAATAAGCAAAAAAGGTTTTTTTTTTTTTTTTTTTTTTTTTAGTTTTACATTCCTCAAATTTCTTAAAACTTTTAGATAAATAGAACATTATCTAAATTATGCTTATATTTGACAACTATAAAAAAGAAAAAAGAAAACAATTATAGATGGCACCAAAGTGCCTGTTTTTGGATATTGATGCACTGTGACTTGTGCACCTTTTGATCCTCTCTTGCAGCTTATTGAGATCCATAAAAACGGTGCAATACAGGAAACTATACGGCTCAAAAGTTGCAACACAATGCGAGCATCAGGTGTCAAATATTTGATCAAACTGCAGAACAGAAGTACGGTTGTCAGTTTGTCTGCTAAATGTCATTAAGTACACAGGATTTTGCTCTCTGATGTGATGTGAAGTCATCTGATAATATTTACCTTACATCTGTTTGCTCATGCAAACTCAGGATTAGCATAATTTTCTCTGTTGACAGAGAGCAACCGACTGCATTTCCTCTCAGCTATAAGTGTTTAGGGGGGGAAAAAAAACTTGCAGGCTCAAATGAAGATGTCAGATATACTTTGCATTATTTCATGTGCTAACTTCAGATTTAACAGATCCTGATTGTTTGTTGTGGTTCGGGGAACGCGTGGCTCAGCTCCCTGCTGCCATCCTGTGTCAGCAGTGAGGATTGCAGAAGACATCTGTCACAAATCGTTCATGTATCTTTCACAAGACGCGACAAGGGAATGTGTGTCTGTCATGAATTCATCCCACCGCACTAACACTTCTCTGTTGCATGAGTTTTTGTGTGATTTCACTGAAGCGACAGAAACAACCACCAGGTTATTTCCACTGCTTTAACTTTCGAGTGTTTGTGTACCAGGTGAGGGTGGTGCAGGGGAAGGAGCCGGCCCATCTGATGAGTCTTTTTGGAGGACAGCCCATGGTGGTTTACAAGGGAGGAACTTCCAGAGATGGAGGCCAGTCTGCTCCCTCAGATATCCGACTCTTCCAGGTGCGCTCCAGCTCTGCAGGACACACCAGAGCCGTAGAGGTAAGAGATCATCATTTATTTACTTCATACTGTCACAGTTGGAGCTATCTTTAAAGGACAAGCCTGTCGAGATTCTGTATTTATGTTATTTTCATGCCACCACATCTCATGAAAAGACCTAACCAAACCCTGACAAGTGCTGTCTGCTCAGCTAAAGCCTCATGACTTATTCCTTTGCGCCACAGAGCTCTACTAAGATCAAACTATGCGTGAGTGACAGTGAGGCATGCTCCTTAAGTAGCATGAGCACACATGTTGGAGTTTATTTTAGAGGCGATCTCACATGTGCCAGCCTACTGCTGCAAACACTTGCAGGAATATTAGATCTGTATTAATCTGCTGCTGAAAATAGTCCCCAAACACCATTTGCTCATGTTTGAGTACAGATTGTTAGCACGTTGTTTGAGAAAAATGAGGGGCCATTTTTTTTTAGATGTACATCTTCAGTACAGGCAGGATCTGAGATGATCTGTGACAATATGAAAAATATACATAGAAGATGAAAATCAAGTTTAATCACGAAATTATCATATATGCAGAGAACAAAATGTAGAAGTAACCCCATTTGAACAATGTGTTTCGAACACATAAAATAAATTAAAATAAAATAAAATAAAATAAAATAAAATAAAATAAAATTAAATTAAATTAAATTACTTTTGAGTTGAAAATTTTTTTTTAAATTATTTTTTTTAATAATTTGTTTTTGTTTGTTTTTAAGCATTGCTTATTTTTTTAAAAATCAAACATACCTTTAAACATACATTAAGGTCGTTATGAAAAATGAGTGTTTTTGCTGTTTTTACATTTTTCCTTTATCCTTTTTAAAAATAATACAATTGCTCTCTTAAAATAAACGGATAAAGCATATCTGTATTTTTCTTTTAAAAGGTTTTATTGTAGGAAATATAAAGATTTTCTCCTGTTTTGGCCCAAATTTTAGAATTTAACTCAATTCACTGCACTGTTTTAAAATATTATTCATTTGTTGTTTTATTTATTCTATATTTTAGTTTTCGGGAATATCAGGAAAGCCTTTAGGATTTTTCTTTTTTTTTTTTTTTTTACAATGACAGCTTGGCAGCATCAAACCGTTTATAACTAGCAGGAAAACTTACTTAAACCATAGTGAGGAACAACTTCAGAGCAACACAGAGAACAAAGAAAGTGTGTCCTCTGCAGGGTTTTAAGTTGCTGTACTTGTAAAACAAAATCTTCCTGACCATTAGGAACAGTTAGAACATAGAAAACCAGTTGAAAAGGCTTCTTCTGAAGAGCAGAGCTGCTAACCTGCTGTTTCTTTTTAATTCATGCAGGTTGATGCAGCAGCATCCAACCTGAACTCCAATGACGCTTTCATCCTTGTGACCCCCGATGGCAGCTTCCTGTGGGTGGGAGTGGGTGCCTGCGACACGGAGAAACAAGGAGCTCAGCAGCTGTGTGACATTCTGGGAGTGTCAGCCTCTGAACTGCCTGAGGGAGGAGAGACCGGTGAGCAATCAGATGGCATTTTAACACTTATTTTAGTTTTTGCTTTTTGACCCAAACCGAAGCCTGAGAGGCTTTTTATATATTCCGAGTGGTTTCTGTATCTGCTGCAAAGTGTGGAGCAGCTGTTAAAATAGTTTTCTTTTTGTATTGCAACTGAGTGCTTATGTTCATCCATATTAAAACAAAGGCAGCTTGATTGCATCACCTCTTCAGGTGTTAGCAGTAAGCTTGCAATTTGATTTTAAAGTCAAAGAAGGGAAAACTTGCTGCCAACAATTTCACATATAAAAACACCTCAGGCTAAAACATGACCAATTAAATTTTTTATAAACTCTCCACGTTTGAAGATCAGCCTCAGCTGAGGGCTGCTAAGAGAAATGAGAAATTCAACACTTTAGTCTCCGAGCTTAAGCTGATGGTTTATAATGTTTTCCATTTAAAACTGGATCTCTGATATAAATTGACCTTGTTTGTTGTAGATAAGTACAGGTATATGCATGATTGTTGTACAAATAGTGATTCTGAATATAATTTTAGCATTAATTGGCAATATTCGTCTTATTTTTGATGTTTAAAGGTGGAGTATGTAAGATTTTCAATATTTAAAAAAAAACTAACTAATAAAATAACTACAATCATAATTAGATTCCAGTCTGTCCATATTTGATGTGTTATTAAATTACAAGTTTAATTAATGACAAAGACCCTTCTTAAATGTTTGCCTACCAGTAAAAAAGTGTTTTTTGTCATTTGTCATTAATTAAACTTGTAATTTAATAACGCATCAAATATGGACAGACTGGACCATACAGGTTCCAAAAACTATCTAATGACGATTGTAGTTATATTATTAGTTAATGTTTTTTAAAATATTGAAAATCTTACATACTCCACCTTTAAAGTCTACAGCTGCAAATATCAGATATTTTAACAGTTTAAATGGGTAAATTTTAAATTATTTTTTTATGTAAAAACCTTCAGAACATTTGATAAGTTTAGTTTCTTCTGCATTGAACTATAAAATGGTATCTCAAGGCCGTCATGGATAATATCTGCAACCTCCCAAGCGGCTGTTTAATGTCTCATAATTTAATTCAACAAGTTACGCCTACTTTGCATTATGTTGATGGCTGTTTGTTTGCATTGCTTACCTTTAATGGATGAAGGATGATGCTCTTTGGAAAGAAGACACATTAGCAGAGGCTGTTCGGAGATTAAAATTCTCTTAGGAGAACAACCTCTTGCATGACAGATCTGAAGACGTTGACTTGACCTTCTGAATCCCTTAATCCCAATTCAACGAAGCATTTGTGGAATGTTCTGGAGGAAGAAAAGCGTTGTACATATCAGACATTTTGTTTGTTAACCTTATAAAGTCAAACGTGTCATATTTGATACACAAAGTTTTTGAGACATTTTGGATCATTTTATGGTAAAAACTTTGCTTAAAATCTGGTAGAACTCAATCTGATACTTGTCTTCTGCCTCCTAATAGATACCAGGACGCAGAAGCTTACACTATAATAGTTTTGACATATGACATGATAATAAATAGTAAATATGTCCCCAAAAAATGTTTCAGTGTTGTAACATTTTGTTGAAGGGCCGATTAAAGATCTCATTTTCAAAAAATTGGGCTTTTCTTACCATTATTACACGTGTCTGACTTTAAAGGATAAAGGATCTGTTGCTTGATGCCTGAAACCACCGAATGCTTTCAGACATCCTGAGGTTTCAGAAACTAAAACTACATCAAGGCTGATATAAAGCAGTTCCTACATTTTCTAAATAAATGAACTGTTGTTCAGATATGCACTTGTTTAAATGAACATGAAGTGTGTCCATTGTCTCTACAGATCAGTTCTGGGAAATTCTGGGTGGAAAGACAGAATATCGCACCTCCACCAGACTCAAGGACAAGATGGACGCTCATCCACCCCGTCTGTTTGCCTGCTCTAATAAGACTGGAAACTTTATTGTAAGTCTTTAGTTTCCTCTCTCCGCCTTACCATTACCGGCCAAAAGAGTCTCGCAAGGACCATTTTATTGTCCTTTATACCATGGTCAGTGAGAATTGTGCATTATTTTCCTATATACGCCAGATATACACACATGTAGTTTGGCAAGTTAAATCGATGTTATATCACTCCGTTGGGGGAGTCACCAGAGAAACGAGTTATCAACTGGTTCAGATCAGCTGGCTTTTGACAGGTGAACGAGAGAAAGGCACTGTAGCCTGACAACAGTTGTGAAGAATAAAAATTACCATCAAATAGTTCCTGTGTTTTAGCATATTTAGCAAGTTTTGTAAAAAAAACAAAAACAAAACAAAGAACATTTGTTATTAAATATTTACTGTATGGAACCATGATATAAGCAGATAAAACAACTTGGATCAGTGCATTAAACGGTTTTAATGTGCTTCATGGGGGAATCCCTGTGCGTTGTGGTGTTCTAGACTCCGCGTTGTGCATCAAAACTGTGTAATGCACAGTTCCTCGTTTTTAATCCGCACTTGAAATAGGTTTCCAACTTCATCTTTTATTAAAGAAAAAAGCTTTGTGATTGTGCCTGAATCTCTTTATTTCCACTTCACCACTAAACCCTTGTCCTGCTCTCAGATTGAGGAGGTACCTGGAGAGATGGCTCAAGATGACCTGGCAACTGACGATGTCATGATCCTTGACACATGGGATCAGGTAAAATAAAAGATACAAAAAGACAAAATCATGACTTTATTTTTAGTGGAACTTTATTAATACAGAGTGTGACCGATTAAAAACAAAACCAGCAAGTCTAAAACATTTTCCTGCTTCAGGTGTTTGTCTGGATCGGAAATGAAGCCCAGGAAGAGGAGAAGACTGAAGCCATGGCATCGGGTGGGTAGATAAAAGGAAAAGCTTAATCCTGTTCTGGTAATGTATGTTGATTTAACATGATAGGATAATTTACACATTAAGTAAGTCATTTTTAACAAACATTTCTCTCCTAATGCAACCTACAGTATCCATATTTCTACTTCCTGTCCTGCTAGTTTTGATACTGACTGATAAAGGCCTTAAAATGAGGCATTGGACAAAAATCTACGCCATCATGCAGTTAGATCAGTTTTGTCCTGTTTGCGGTTAACTTCCGGCCTGTGAAGGTCGAGGACCACTGAAGCATTTTAATCTTTTAAGATTTAAGCTTTGATTTTTATCTGCATGTTGCATTTCTCCTGACTACAATGAGCGAGACGTTATAAATATAAAACATGATCGGTGTTTGCAACAAGAACAAAGAGTCATCGGTAAAAAACATGTATTAAGAAACTTACAGCCAAAACAGGGTGCAGCTTTGCTTTAAATTATTCATTTTTAGTGACTCCTTATATTTATTAAGACTTAAAACATCTACAAATCGTCTAAATTAGTTGGAAAACATTGGCGTATTCAAAAAAGCAATATCACAAATATCCAAACGTGTCCACAGTCCTCGCATGTAACATTTATCTAGAATATTAAAAAACTCCAGCAGAGATCCCACCTCTCAGCTAGACAAATGCCTCGCAGTCCGTTGGCGTCAACTCTGCGACGCGCCACTGACGCAGGCTTCTCGTCTTCTCCCTCAGCTGTCCGTTACATCGAGACAGACCCGGCCAACAGAGACCCCCGCACACCCATCGTCAAAATCAAGCAGGGCTTCGAGCCTCCCACGTTCACCGGCTGGTTCTTGGGCTGGGACCACGACTACTGGACCAGCGACCCACTGGAGCGCGCCATGGCAGAGCTGGCCCTGTGAGCACTCACCTGACCTCCATGCCTTCACTTTTACCGCTCTGCTCTGCTGCAAACACTCAAATAGCAAGACTTTTTCTTTTTGTTAAATCTGCCTGCACACCCTTCTTCTAGTTTTTGTTGTCACATGTTACAGTAGTGCCTTCAGATGTGTTGTGCTACCAACCAGTAGAAACAGGAGATAAGACTTTGTTTTGCACTAAATAGAAACCCCAATGTATTTTATATTTTGACAATAGATCATGAAATATAGCAATACAGGAAGACAATTTAAAGGTGGGTGTGTGGGCTAGAACTCACTGCCAAGAGACTTAGGACTAAAAATGATGCCTTAATACAGTGGTTCCCAGCCTGGAGTCTCTGGGCTATAGAAGGGGGTCCCCAAAGAGCACAGGGCGACCCCTCAGGCTTTGACTGTTCAGATCTGTGTGATTAAAATTAAGAGGCGAGTTGAGTTGTATGTTTTTTATCATTTGTGTGTGTAATTCACATGGAACAGGTGTTATTGGAGCGTGAAAACACTAACTTTGCATCACTGCATTAATGAAGCATGTGTGAGAAATGTGCAGATGATTTGTCCTTATTTTAGGGGAAAATAACAAAAGTAAGGCTGCATGATGACAGTTACCTTCAAATTGGTTTTATAGAATGGAGTCAGCTAAAATGGATAATTTATGGTGAAAATGGAGCTAATAGAAGGGTAAAACCAAGCATGTCTTTATCACAGGAGTGGGGGTCAACAGCTTCATCATTGTTGCATGAAGGGGGTGATCAGGGAAAATAGGTTGGGAACCACTGCCTTAATGTCATTTACAGGAAGTCTTTTTATTTTTTATTTATCTGAAAAGGTACTTTTCCAGTTAAAAAAATATGTTCATGATTTATTTTTACCTTTATTTTGGGGTCACTTTTATATTTATATTTAAACTGAAATGCAATCACTCCCAGAAAACATTCATTTTCTGCTGTACTGTCAACATTTTAAGGACTCAGGAGCTGTGATGCTGTAAAAACCAGCTGCATCTTCTGTGACACTTTATTTCCACTAAATCAAATTTAAACATGGATGTTTTTTTTTTCTATCTTTGCCTTTCACGTATGCTTTTTTTCACACTCTGACCTTTGAGAAAATGAAATCAAAACGCAGATCTGTTTTTGAATAATATCTTTATTTGAAGTCTGCATTCATATGTATCCATGTTGTAATCATACCAAAACAAACTGCAAAAAATATTGTTAGCTGTTAACCCTGATTAAAGCTTTACAATACTATTTTGTGTAGAAGATGGATCATGTTATTGACCAGTTAAAATGTAATCATCAGAAAAGTAACATCTGTGAGCACAACTGCTGCCAGAAAGAGAGAAACAGCATAAGAATCACGAGTATTTGGCAAAGTATAATGAGGGTCCCTTCTTTCTGGAGCAGATTTTATAGTCAACACGGGTTGTGAATCCAAAAAAATCTTTCTATGGCAACATCCCAAAAGGACAGAGGTAATACCATATAATGTAACAGCCTTTGCCTTATGTAACAACACATGAAAATAACAGTAAACGCCATTAAATTTCACTCTAATACTACTTATAAAATACTATGTAGACTAAAAACTATGAGGTACATGTACTAACATTATAAATGGAACAAGAATACATGCCTATATCGATAGGGATTACTACAAAGATTGAAGTATTTGGCTTGTGTTACACTCTAAGAGAGCGTCTGGTGAAAATCATGTTAAACATCGTCAATAAAAGAAGAATTTCATTAGGAGACGCATAGACTGATGGGAGTAAAGGTGAATGTTCGGCTGTACGTTAAGGCTTCTGGCTGGCAGATTAGTAACTCCTGCATCTGTATATGATTTTATTTATATCTATATATATCTATATATCTATATATATATATATATATATATATATGTATATATAAAAAGCAAAACAAGACTAAAGGCACACGACAGTCAACTGCGGCTTTTTGATAATGTAAATATCAGTTATCTCGATGGTTTAAGTTTCTAATAGTTGCACACTTTTAATATTTCATATAGCATGAATTTATAGAGCTTTTAGTAAAAAAAATATTACACCCAGCCATGTGCCCAGAAGAGACTATTATAGAAAAAAAACTACAACTACTAACACTAAAAAGACATTACAAGTTGTCATACAAAAACTGGTGACTGGAGAAATGAGATTGGTGTGTGTACCTCACACACTCCTTCAAGGGATAAAATGAGCTTACACAGTTTACCAGGGGGTGTGAATCATGTCAATTCAATGAAAAATTATTCATTTTTCTAGCGACCGATACAAAATAATATTGTGTGATTTAACATGATCACTTCCATTCATATTAAATATTCATTTTAACTCTTTTAATTTAAGTGAAAGACGATTATTTTAACAAAACAGAACCACATTCTCGACAAAGTTTTATCCTTTTTTTTTTTTATAATGTAACAGAAAACAAACAAGTTAATTTGAATACATAAAATGATATTTTGCACCCAATTAAAATTTAGCTCAAAAAGAAATCTCTTTCCAGTCTGACTGTGCGGCAGCTAAAAGAAACAAAAACAAAGTGATTCTATTGGCTCGTTGAGCACTGAACTCATATCTGAATTCATAGATATGTTCTTTACTCCCTTAGTTTTTACATCGCCTAACATTGTAACAGAGCTTCAATGGCAGCTTGTCAGTACTTACTACTCAGTACAGTATAATCAATACTGTACACTACTTGTCAATGTTTTAATCTTTAATAAACTGAGTTTTTAAATGTCTTAAAAACACATTAGGTGAGGTTGTGATTGGCTTTTGAGCCACTGAAGCCACAACAGAAAGCATGAAGCAGTTTCAGCAGGATGAAGCTGGCAGTGGTCATACTGTCACAAAACTGGGATATATCAGATTAACAAGGACGAGGATATGCATGTGAATGAGTGTGTGTGTGTGTGTGTGTGTGTGTGTGTGTGTGTGTGTGTGTGTGTGTGTGTGTGTGTGAAGAGATGCAGGTTTATCCAGCAGGCACTTTCCGGTAATATGTGGAACAGATTATGGGTTTGAGTTTTGACAGTCGTGGCTGATTTGCTGATTTTTCTACATCTGAAGCCCAAAATACAGAAAAGGATGAAACTGTAGCGCGGAAGCTAAAACCACCTGCTGCTTGTGTTCTTCATACACATTCAGAGGTAAAAACTTACAGTTCTTTTTCAGTGCAGACAAACAGACTCGTGGTCCAAAACAAAAATTTAACAAGGCAGGGCCCTCGGAGCCGATTCGCTCACTCATACTGGGACGGCTCGCCTCTGGCTGACAACTGGCTTCATAACAAATAGATGGACCCTCAGTGGTGAGCTTTTGGCAGCCTGACACGTCAGGCTGACTGCTGCAGATTTTTCTGGATGTTTGTCACCTCTGCCTCTGGGTGACTGTCGTGAACCTCCATTAAACTGAGTTAGACAATGGAAGAAACTGCAGCTTGTTCAGCTAAAACAATGTTAAGTACACAGATTATAGTAAAGGGAAAAGAATGCGAATAAAAACAGCTTTGAACTGCTTCAACATGCCTGAAAGACCTGTATGTGGGTTTTAAGTGGCATGTGTTGAGAGTGTGCACGTGTCAATCATCCCTCAGTGTTTGATGAGACCTTGCATCATCTCCAGCGGCAGCGGGAAGATGATGGTAGAGTTCTTCTCCGCGGCGATGGTGTTGAGGGTCTGCAGGTAACGCAGCTGCAGGGCAGATGGAGACTCTGCGATCACCAGGGAGGCCTCCTTCAGCGCCCGCGACGCTTTCATCTCCCCCTCCGCTGCTATCACCTTGAGAAGGAAAGGAAAGCAAAGCGGGCCTTGATCCCTCGTCCCAGTGGAAGACGCTGCTACACCGGCAGTCGGATCTGTCCTTATTAAGAAATTTCTTAGAGCTTCTTTTTACTTGCTTGGAGTAGATGTTTTGTTTGATTTTTAAATCGTGTTTTTTCATCTTAATCCCCTCGTTTTCACACTAAAGACACCCCGGGATCTGATATTGTTTAGCAGGATTAGACCTGTGGTGCTGAGGATCAGTGACATCTGAATTCTTTCTAAAACACAGCTGACACAAACAAATACTTATGTAATTACATGTTAAGTACGATAATGTTTGGGTCTGCATTTATTTATTATGCCAGCTGAGATGACAACAAAAGAAAAACCTATTCTTCTGAGAATCTGACATTTTGACTGCAGCCTTTCCTTCAGCTTTAGTTTTAGACATGATTCTGACATCCTGACACCGAAGGTGACTCAGACCAGCTTTACCTTGGCTCTGGCTTCACGGGTGGCCTCAGCCTCGGCGGCCATGGCTCTCTGGAGCTGGACAGGCAGCTTCACGTCTTTGATTTCCACCCGCTCCACCTTGATCCCCCAGGCATCGGTAGCATCATCCAGAGTGCTCTGAAGGGACAGGGAGACGATTGACAGCTTGTGTAAATCAATCTGGAAAGACTGTTTGACATTGTCAATGCCAGATGACATTTGGCTTAAATTATCTGGAGCAGCGTCCCAAAAAATCATCTTCTATTTGTTAGCGAGACGGCCAAAGATTTATGCGAGGAAGTCACCTCCTAAAATCAACTGTGGTGCATTTCTTAAAAATCCCCAGCAGATGGAGCCGCACCATGCAGCACAGCTGTCACACAGAAAGCCTTTACAATGACAACACAATCAGAAAAATAACAACCGTTAATACAGTTATTATTAATAAATTAAATATACATACATAGAAAATACAGCCTATACAATAATATTATAAAAGGATATAAAAGGAAGAAAGTGTCCAAATAAGTCACCACTTGAATTGTAAAGAAGGACAAATGAAATGGCGCCGCGATGCCAGATCAGTGTCACTGGCCTGCGTGTTTTACATGTAAGACCTTTAACACACCTGAATGAAACGAATGGCTTGTTTGCAGGCCTGCAAGGAGCTTGATAAATTAATTAATTAATCAATGGTCCATTAATCTAATTCAGGTGATTTGGAGCAGGAAAGCATCTAAAACATGCAAGGCAGAGTTACCTTAGGACCAGGAATGAGAAACACTGCAAGATAATACACTCAGACAACACAATTAGGTACACTTGTTCAATGTTTATCAGAGATAACTAATCAGCCAATCACACTGCAACAGCTCAGTGCATTTAGACGTATACAGCTGAAACTTTTTGTTTCTCTCTAACTAAACCTTTCCTGCCTTAGGTAGGTCAGGGTTACCTACAGTTGTGCTCATATTTATTCATACACTTTCATTAAAGTTGGAAAAAACAGCTGCCTGTAAAATAAGCTGAAATTGACTAAAGTAATAAATAAAAATTTCATTAAAATCATTAAATTATTTTCTAATTCTGGTTCAATATATATATATATATATTTTTTTTTTTTTTAAAAAAGCATACAAATAAGATAATTTATTACATAAACATTGAACTCTTCCTTTCTGTTCCTCTCAGTCAGACTTCTGCACCTGCTGACAGGTATTTTGTCCCACTGTTCAACAGAAAAGTGCTCTCATTTGTCCAGGACCAGTTTGTTATTGTTTTTTTTTTTTTCTTTCTTCAACTCAATTAAACGAAAAAACAGTGTCTTGTATTACTAAATTATATTTTTGCACATTTTTAGCTATTGTTCCTTTTTTAAGTCTCCCGTTATTTGAGTGACTGTTGTAAATTCAACCTTTTCTTTAATGAAAGGGGATGAATACATATGAGCATAAAATTATTTCTATTTGCCAAATGCTGCAATAATATTTTAGTCAAGCTTTTATTACTTTCTTAAAGCCAGAAGTTTGTTGACTTCCTTAGTTTTTGGCAGCATTGCCTTTAACCTGTATGATTAGGGCCAGACGTTTTGGGTATCCTGCCAATGTTTGCTCAGTTGCTGGAATCATGGCCCATTCCTCCTGACAGAACTGGTGCAGCTCAGTCAGGTTTGTAGGCACACATATTTTCTATGGCGTTGAGATCAGGTATTTGTAATGGTATGTGATCATTTGAGATGATACAGTATTTCCAAATGTTTTTTCTTCATGATGTTGTCTTTTTTTTATGAAGCGCACCAGTTCCTGCTGCAGCAAAACAGCCTGACAACATAATGATGCCACCGCCATACTTCACAGTTATAATGGTGTTTCCAGGTTTACAAGTTTCCTGTTTTCCTCCGAATACAACAGTGGTCATCATATCCAAGCAGTTCCGCTTTAGCTTGACCAGACCACAGGGCACGTCTCCAGAAATGACAGTGTTTGATCCTTGTTACATTTTCAAACTGTAATCTGTTTTTTTTTTTTTTTGTTGTTGCTTCTGGAGTAATGGCTTCTTCATTGCTGAGTGGCCATTTAGCCCATCTCAGTACAGGGCGTGGTTGATAATGGATAATGACACACTCTTCCCAGCTGCAGCCATTATCTTCCCAAAGTCTTCAGCTCTGGTTCTGGGGTCGATTCGCACAAGTTGGACCAGAATACATTCAACTCAGGGACAAAGAACCAGTTTCCTTCCTGAGCAGTAGGATGGCTGGACATTCCCATCTTGTCTATTCTTCTGGTTAATTGTTTGAAGAAATAAAAGTGGAACCTCAGGCATCTGGAAATTGCACCTAAGGATGAACCAGTCTTGTGGAGCCCCAAAACTCTCTTCCTGACATCCTGATTGTCCCATAATGTCAAACAGGGATGCAGTGTGTTTGTGATGTGGCCTGCAAAAAAAAAATGCATTGGTGTGCCTCCAATTAAGTCAGATGTTGCCAGGGAATCTATCAGAAGCTCCCGAAGCCATGTCATCATTTGAAGACATAATCTTTGCGTATATGAACTTCTGACTTTGAAAAGCATTAATAAAAAAGCTTCACTGAAATATTCTTTCTCCCATCACTGCTGCATTTTAAAAATAGAAATCATTTTGGTAATTGTACCTGACCTAGAACAGAAGACGTTTGGTCTGATTTCATTTCCTACAGAGGAAAGGAAAAAAAAGGTTTGTGTGTATTTTGTGTTAAAAGTTGTGGTTTCAACAGCAGACATGGTCAAGTTGACTTGCTGAAGTTCAAACTGAGCATCAGTGAGAGGAAGAAAGGGGGTTTATGTGCCAGACGAGCTGATTTCAGTGTTTTTTGGCACACTTTCTTCATAAACACCACCATCTGAAGGGTCCTTCCAGCAGGATAATGCACCATGTCACACAGCACCGAATACGACGATGAGTTCACTGTCCTCCAACGGCCTCTACAGTCACCAGATTTCAGTCCAGCCGAGCAGCAGTGGAACGGGAGATTCTCATCATGGATGTGCAACAACTGGGTGATGCTTCATGTCAATCTGGAGCAAAATCTCTGAGGAATGTTTCCAGCTCCTTGTTGAATCTATGACACTATGAACAAAGTCCATTTGGAAGGAAAAGGGCGTCCATTAATAGCAAGGTGGAAACAAGCCTAAATTGGGGTCATAAACTGGATTTTTAATCAATGATCTGGCTAAACTAATGAAATATTTTAGGATGTGTCAGGTTTAACTTTGTTTTTATTGCAAGCAAGGTTTTCTTAGTTTACATGCGCTGTGTGAGCTCTCAGCTTACTGTATGCTCTCTCATAAAGTAATAAATGCCCTCAAGGGTTTATTTGTGTCCAGATTTATATTTGTCTGGTAGCTTAAAGTCGAAACATCCTGGAATTGTCAGCAATTCAAACATCCTGAGAAAAGATGGGTTTATCGTATGACACCCTAAAATTGGTCGCAACAAAGGAGATGCAAGATTTCACATTAAAACGGGATGTCTTGCATAGTTTTTTTTATTTTTTTATTTACCAAATCCTGTCAAATTTTATTAAAATGTGACAGGACAATTAGGGGTGGGAAAATCGAATTGAAAAATCGAATATTGGTACTTTTTGGTTCACAATGTCAAAATAAATGTTTTTGTTAAATTTTTTTTTTTTTTTTAAAATAAATAAAAATAATCCATTATAATTTTTTTGTAATTTTTATTGTTTTTATTGATCTTTTTACTTGTCTTCTTGGGCATTTTAGCAGCAGAATGATGATCTAGCTTATTGTGTTGTTTTTTTCTGAATTGTAATCAAGAAAAATGACGAGCAAAAAATAGTTTTGTACATTTTTTTTTATTTTAAATCTACAAAAATCAGCAATATCGAAGAATTGTGAGAATCGCAATTTAAATCAAATCGACCCCCAAAAAAATCATAATCGAATCGGGACAAAAGCATATTTTCACTGCCCTAATGGCAATGTGTCAGCTTGTGAGAAAACTAGTATTTTAGCACCTACACTGATTACATAAATCACCTTTCTATGCTAAATGCGTTTAAATACTTTGGGATAAAACTCAACCCTGCTTTAGGGTTTAAAATGTATGATGCATGTTGACAGATGAACTCCCTGATTGATTTCCATGATCACAAGTTGTGATCCGAAGGCCCATTAACTAAACTCTCCACCAAACCAAATGCTGGCCGCCATGTAGAGTTTAGTCATTAGTAGCAATAAGAACAAAGCACAGTGAGTACAAAGACACTCAAACTTTATCCTCATTAGTAATAAAATGTCATTTTAGACAATAACTGAGCATCTTGACTCCACTTTTACTCTAATGACAGCTGGAGGTTTTTATCTGCAGTCCTGTTAAATTTGGCCAAGAATAACAAAGGTACAAACAAAAAAATATAAACACATCAGCTAAAGTCTTTTTTTAATTTATTTATATATCTTTTTTTTTTTTTTTTTTAAATAAAGTGTCTAAAAAAAAAAAAAAAGAGTAAAATTGGTCATCTGGAAAATTCACTTGAATGCAGCCACCAACTGATCACTTACAAACACTCTGACTGGGTCTGCAAAGAAATAAATAATTAATTTTTTACAGCAGCTCAGCATAAACTGAGAGTAAAAGTTTAATGAATAAATAAATAATTTAAGTGAAAAGCAAACTAAAAGCCGGGTCCAACATGGGGAAACAGCATTACTTAAATTCTTCTTGGTTTACTCTCGACATGTGGCGTTTTTAACTACAGCTTGAAGCAGACCGTTCAGGTGACAGCTGCATTTTCTCATCTACAACAAGCCTGTGAAACATAGTTATTACGGCTCATTTTATAAACTCCTCTTCTAATAAAGGGAAACATGGGGTCTAATATGACTTATACGGCTTCCTGCATAAACATTGGCATTAGTTAAATAAATGTGTTATTTAAAGTTAACCCGGTCGGATCATGTTCACTCATTCAACTCTTAATCTTGCGTACCTCTAAATTAGTTTTGCATCAATCTTAATTCCAAATAGGCTAATTATTCCTGAATAACAAAGAGCTTTTTCTTCTGGGGGGATATAATCCTCCTTAAAACAAGATGATTTGGGGAGGTGTCTCGATTGGTTGAACTCTACAGCAGCTCCTAGACACAGGAATACTTATAACTGTGCTGTTTTCAAGTAAGGCATCACTTCAATCCGAACTATCCGTGTTCATGCCAGAATATGACGGTGAAAGGCACAAAGAATCTCTGCAAGTAAGCTGACAAAACAACATCTTTGTTTGGTAGCTATACATAGCTGCAGTTTGGCAACGCCACTGATTTTGTTGTTTTTCACACATCTACTTCTCTAGAAACTCCTGTGTTCACAGGTGCAGATGTGGGAAGGGTGATACAGCGCCAACCGAGGCAGAAAAAATCCCCCTGAAAGGTTGCGGCTTCGGCTGCCTTCTTATTTCCAATTTCAAACTATGACTATATAATTACAAGGATGCTAAAAAAGGTTCAGAGCAAAATTAAAGCTATTGACCAAATCAAGTTCCTTCTGCATTAAAATGACTACCACAATAAATGACATGCTTGGACCCCTTCCATTCTGCCAGCTTTGATCATGTTCATATGATTGTAGAATGTTTAAGTACTGCAAGATGAGACATGGAGCGCGTGAAATACCACAATGTCTCTACAATGTTTGCTATATTTTGACCACAGGAAAAATCCCCAGCCCACATAGTTTCCACTGCAGGAAGCGGTGACACAGAGTTGCACTGGAGATACTGCAGCCAAAAGATCATTCAAAAGATTAGAAATGAGGCTCGCGCCGCTACATATGAATACAGCCAAGCATTCCTATGGTTTGATTTCCACCTTTTGTATCCCAGTCGTTTCCCATTTAGTCAAGAACACAGTGTGTAAAATGTGCCACCTTAAATGTGAAGACCAAAGTATCAAACTGGAATTGTAACCACTGTGAAACAAAGGGACAAACAACCATAGCTTTACAGAATATCGGAGCATTTTGATTTTGAATTTCATGTAACTTTAGCATCACTACAAGTTTGACTGGTCTTTAGGTAGCTGAACAGCACTAAACCCAGACACTACCGACACTTTCTGTTGGACCTAGATGGACATAAGGAAAAACCAGGGCTGAAATAATCTTTTAACACGTTGAGAAACACTGCATGATGTGTACATTCTGTGTATTTCTCATCAAAATGATTCTTCTTGTGGTAGGAAATGGTCATTAAAGCACATTATAGCTTCTGAATCTTATAAATCCTGGCTCTTATCTTCTGATTTACACACGAGTGAACACAGGAACTAACAGTTTACCTGCATGCTGTGAGCGATCTCCTCGCGGTCAGAGAGGATCTCTGCCAGGTTCTTGGTACCCAGGACATTCCTCAGGGTGGTCTGAGCCAAAAGTCGGGTAGCAGCATCTGCATTGGTGATGTTAGCCACAGCCAGAGTTGCATTCTGGACCCGGTAGTAAACCACACCATCCACGCTCACGGTCACAGAGTCCTTGGTCAACACCTATGAAAAGGATAACTGCATTAGCAAAGCATTAACTCGAAGCATTAAGATGTAAAGAGGAAAATGTCTTAGAGGTTAAATTACTGAATGAATAACCTGCTCAAGTAGTTGGATGTCATTTTTATTTATGTCAAAGTGATGAAGTATCTGTTTAATTAAATTGGAGGAGTGCATGTCAAACCTCTTGTGGTGGGATGTCGAAGGTGATGGTGCGCATGTCCACGTTAATAAAACTGTCAGTGCATGGCAAGATGAAAAACAAACCTGCAGAATCACAAGAAAGCAAACAGTTTGAATCAAAGCTAATGCCACGGCAAACACAATGATGAGGAAGCTCCTTTGCAAATGTTTGAAAACACCGTGATGAGTGAAATTCTGGCAGAAGGACAAGCCGAGCTCTCTTCATAAGACTGCAGCTGTGCTGACAGTGAGGCAAAGCTGCGGAAGTTTACGGCTTCCGCTGGCCTGTTTCAAGTCCCTCTGATTGAATTAGTGCATCGAACAACAGCGGGCATGTGCCTGAGTGAAACAGACATGTGCTTAGGTGTGCAATCATTTAGCAAACATTAATACCACATCAGCCAGAAATGGGCTGGCTACATTTCCTGTCAGGATATTGTCAATTCAAATAGTGAGATCCCAACCATCTGCTCAGGAGGGGGAAATTAAGATGACAGCAGCCACCCAGTGATATTCCCAGCACTCAGTTTCTATTCTTTGTCATAGAAATAAAAAGACATCAACTGTTCTGATGCAGTCTGTGTAGCGCTGTGTGATGTTCTGGAAAATTCTCCATACAGGCGTGGCAAACAATGAACATCAATCTGTGTCACAACAGAAAAAATATTATTCTATAACCGGTCATCCTTGACAAAAAAAAACACAACAGAACAAGCATGAAGCCACGAGTGCATAACAGCCTCTGCAGACTGAGAGGGAACAGAGCTACTGTATATGGGCTATTCAAGTTTGGACCAGTCTGCTTTTGCTCCTCAAGAATGTGAGGTTTGCAGGCAGATAGCTATTATTAACCCAGTGCTGTCAGGAAAAGGGTCTACTGGCTCTCTGAGGAGTCACATTTCACAATTCTGAGAGGACAATGGCAGGTTTTCAGATATACTTGAACAGGAAATCAGAGAAAGAGACAAGGAGTTATGAGATGTATGTAAATTATACCTCATGGGAGTCTTATTTCTTAAAGCAGGACATACCCCCTCTCTCTCCTAATGTCCTTCATCCCATTATATATATATATATATATATATATATATATATATATATATATATATATATATATATATATATATATATTTATGTATGTTTTCTTTCTATTACGCTCCATGTTACAGCGATGGCTCTAGGGACAGCAACACACAACTATCAATCACTTTGTTCACAACTTTGCTACAGAGTGGAATACGACTATGACTATATGACAATGACTATGGATTGCCACAAAATAGTTCTGCTATTCACAGTTCCAACATGATGAATCCAAAGAGCTTACTGAGGATTTGCCACATGGTTTGGCAATGAGATAAATAGCAGATGATGTATCCTCAGGATTCTACTGCCCCGTTTTAGCTTATAGTAAAAAAAAAAAAGAAAAAACGCATGACTGAGTGATCAGGCCGATTTGTTGATATTCTTTGAAATATATTTTATAGTATAATGCAGCAAAGTTTCAGGTGGTGACAGGTCTAACCTGCAGGCAACTTGCAGAATATGCTGCTCCAAAACTTCCCACACCATTAAAGAGAAGTTTTCACTAACACCATGTGTCCTCAGATGCCAGCACAGATGTAAATTAGTTGTTTGTTTAATATATTGGTCTTTGAATGACACAAAAAGTTGTGGTTGGTGAAATCCCTACATTATTTTGAGAAAAGTCATTTTAAGCATTATCAAAATCATTTGCAACTCCAGTTCCCTTCTTTATTTCTGAAAGACTCATCCTGTCTGGGATGCTCTTTGAAATGTTTTTGAAAGCATTGTTGGCATCAAAATCAAAATAAGTATGAATCTTTAAAGAATTAAAATACACAAATCCCAGGTAAGATGTGACAACACATTATTTCAACCAAGCAGATGCAGTGCAAGATAAGAGACCACATATGGCTGTGCAAAAGATGTTACTCTGTTTCTGAAGAGGCAAATTATCAGCTTGAATCCAACCAAGTGAGATTGCTGAATCTACTGAAACTTTGTTAAGAACTTTGAGATCCGTAAATGAAGTCTGGATGGAAAGCGGTGAGCCACATCCTACAGGAAGGAATGTGGCGATCAATAAGAAATCACTTAATGACACACACACACTGCAATGAGAACTTAAGGTAATGAGTTTAACAGCCTATGAAAAGCACCTATAAATCATGCTAATAAATAAATAAATAAATAAATAAATACATACATACATAAATATTTTGTTAGGAGTATACACTAACTGGCCTCTGGAGTATACAAAATAAAGCAATGTGAACGGATGTATCTAGATTCAGTCTGCTTTAGAGGGATGGGTGCATTGGGGCAAGAAGAGCAGCAGATAAAAGGCTGAATTCATCATGTCCAATGCCAACCATACAACGCTGTTGAAGCAGTTTTATTCTGCTGTCGCTCCACTTGGTCAAAGGTAATGTTCTGCACTCCAACAATGAGGTTAGCTAATGACCTGTGTAACCCGGGTTTTCCATTAACAGACTAGAAAAGCACTCGGAGAGCACAAACCTCCGCCAAGTGTTTTAAAAAGTTCCTGGATCCAAACAGTGATCCGGATCAACACTAATATTAAATCACTTCTTCCTTTTCACATTTCCAACAACTCCTGAATATTTCATAAAAATTCAAACAGATAAACGGTGGTAAAAACATAACCTCCTCGGCGGAAGTAATTATTTTGTCTCCTGATGAAATCAGCGTATTCCAAGATGATGATGTCAAGATTCGTTTGGCTCAGTTTGGGAGAGATTGGTTTGGGAAGTGTCCAAGCAGTAAGGCAGCAGGACACGGGAGGGCTTTTTTAAACCCCAAAATTTTAAATCTGTTACCAAATCCAAACTTCAGCTAAACAAACTGATTAAAAAAAAAAAAAAAGCAACTAAATGTAAGTAGACACAAACGTAAACAGAAATAAAGATAACTCAAAAAAATTAAAATGAACATATGCAGACATAAGTTTAGCAAAACCACAAGTAGATATAAGGAAATAAAATGGCTGCTATGCTTTTAACCAACTGAACACTCAAAATAAATCTCCAAACACTTCTATCACATTGCAGAACGTGGTACAGTGACGTCCTCGGCTCTCAGCTGCATTTTTGCTTCACCAGGACGGAGAACATGTGGCGGGACAACGCAGGCAGTGTGAGATATCATTATCACACATAGATCTGCCACTAGAGTCCAGACTTGTCATCAATAGACAAAAACCTATAAGCTGCTCCAACAAAATATTAGATAAATGAAAGATATGTGTTTTCTCCCCAGGTTTAACTTTTGGTATATTGTTTTTGCATCACTGCTAACTTAGAATTTAATTTAAATAATTTACAAATCACTCCATTCAGTTTCTTTTTATTTCTACGCAGTACCCAAACTTTTTTCTTTTTTTGTTTACAATATCATTTTGTCTCTATGCTTCACCATAAATGACATTTTTTTTTGTTTAAAATATAATCTTGTTGCTACGTTTCATCCTAAATGACATTTTTTTGTTTAAAATATTGTTTTGTCTACATGTTTCACCCTAAATGACAACAGAATTCCAAACCTAAAAATAAAATGTGATCCATCCCAAATTAGTAAGAAGTTAAAATATCAGCATCAAGCTTCATGACTATACCGATAGTAAAAAAAAAACACAACAGGTCAAGCATGCTACAACTTAAGTTTAAGACAGCGCTGAAGACAAACCAGTTCTTAAAGAGTGCAACGTTTCCTCCACACACTGACACTGAAATGTACACAGCTTACATTTTCCAGTGATTGTGAAACCCTGAAAGAGGAGAACTGCTTAACTAAAATGAATGTAAACACAACTCCAAATTACAGCCAGGCAAACATAGTTGCATTTCAAGCAGAGCCTGCTGAAGTGCTGCTGAACCACAACCCATTTCTCTCTGTCTAAATACAGACTGCTCTGTATACCATATTTCAGCCACAGGGTTGTCATAGCAACTCATGTCATTAAGTGGACGAGGAAACAAAGCCATCTAGTCTAAGTGAATTGACTGCATCACAGAGGAAGGACCAGCTGAAGCAGTGGGCATGTGACCCCTCACTGCTATTTTCAGTCACACCACACCCCAGAATCAATACTCCTTCATGTCCTTAGAGGAAGTAGCCAGCCATCAGATAAAACTTGTCCGCTGATCAGATTTATAAATACATAAAATGGATAAATTAAACTGTATTTATTTAGTTTAAAATTAATCCAATTGTTATGACAGTGAATTTTTTTCCCACAAATTAAATGATCTTGCATGACCATAAGGCCCCACGGCACTCGATGCAACAAAAACAGAGCAATTATGTTTGTGTTAAAACCTAATTGATGAATAAACAGTTTAATGGAAATTTAAGAAAAAGAAACAAAAGCAAAGATCATTTTAAAATAAAGTTTCTGACCTGGTCCTTTGGCTCCTCCTCGCAAAATCCGCCCGAGGCGAAAGATAATGGCTCGCTCATACTCCTTCACAATCTGCAGAGAGCAAAACATCCTGTTGTTTAAAGCTTTTCTTTTTCATATTTTACCATTTGCACACAGAAAAGATTATATTTAAGTCTACAGGTTCTAGGGCTGTGACGATATGCTTTTGTCCCGAATCGATTCAGATTTTTTTGGGTGACAATTTGATTTAAATTGCGATTCTCATGATTCCTCAATATTGCAGATTTTTGTAGACTAAAAACAAACAAACAAAAAATGAACAAAACCTTTTTTACTTGTCATTTTTCTTAATATCAATTATGAAAAACAACACAGTAGCCAGACCATCATTCTGCTGTTATAATCTATATAGTCTAGATCTATATAGTCTTGGACAGGTTGTACTGGAATTAATTTCGTTGTGCTGACTGTTTAAATGACAATAAAGTTTCTGAATCTTTCTGAATCTAATGCCCAAGAAGACAAGTAAAAATATCCATAAAAACAATAAAATGACAACAATTGTTATAAAGGATTATTTTTATTTCTTTTGAAAAAAAGAAGGTTTTTTTATATTAAAAAAATGTATTTTAAAACTGTGAAACAAAAAATCCCAATATTCGATTTTATTCAATATTCAATATTAGATTTTCCCAACCTACTGGATACCATTAACCCAGTTTTCTAAACACTGACTGAACTGGGAAGACAGTTTTCAATCATTTTCAAAATATTAAAAATAATAATAAAAAAAGGATAGGTAGCCAACCTTAATACACATCCATATGGAGAGGGGCAGAGTAACTAACATGAGCAAGATGGAGAGCAAAACCAGCAACCACCCACACAAACCAATGTCAGTGTCTGGATTCTCCAAAGCTGGAAGAAAGAAGATCAACACATGCAGTGAAATAAGCTCATTATCTTTAAATGACCTGTTACTGAAAATCTATAAAGAATCTCTTTCCACAAGTCTGGATTTATGCGGGATAGTGTTTAATAATTTCTAATCATTCAGGTCTTTTAATAGTTTTGTTAATCAGATTTCATGCCACCTCCACCAACCTATACATGAAAATTAGTGTTCTTATTGTCACACTACACTCTAAATCAGATTAGTTGGTAATGCCATGCAACCATGGACTGAAATCCATACCTTCAACTTCATGTAAACCATATCTGCCTTGACCTACAGACACAGTTACAAATAAAAAAACAAAAAAACAAACAAAAAAAAAAAACGTGTACAGTGAGGTTACATAGCTCTAAGAGTCAGTTATGGATACATGCGATAAATACTTCACCATTTAACTAACTAAGATTATTGAGCAAGCTACCATGGCTGTCCACACCAGGTCTGAACTGGCTCCAGTCGCCTCTTGCATAAGGGTGAATACCAAAAAGGGGGTCACAAATTAATTCCACCCCATTAACAAAGGTAAACCCGGAGGTTGACAGCTACAACATAGGTTGCTTTCTATTAACATAAGTACTATAACAATACAATATCTTATCTTACAGGCTTGAGTATTCGTGCACATGTTGTTTCTAAGCTTCCATATTGAATATATATAAATAAAGGCAACTAAATGCAGCTTTAAAGCTTTTGCTCCTCACTGAAAACTTTATTTTGCTCTATTTTGTATCGTTAGCTCCAACATTAGCCAGCTAGCCCTGAACAACAAGCTAACGCGCAAAGCAAAGGCTTGACTTGATGCTTAATAAGGAATTTGACTCCAGCTGAAGAAAGAAATGTTAATTTACAATCCATAAAAGTTCAAGTAACTCTTACTGTAGCCTTGCGAGTAACTTGGCTTTCTCGTAACAGCTTATAGTATTTATGTGAGCAACTGCTACCTGAATGACGGTCTCGCTTCCCAGAATCTTTCATTGCAACGACTTCATCATCAGCATCCATGATTGGGGTTTATATTAAAAGAATGCCTCGCTATACTTATAAGCAACGTGCTTTTAAGGACAAACACGTCTCTGTTAATAGTTACTGCCTGTGTCAGATGATCTGTTTAGCCTCAGTTTGGGTTGGCTGGTCTGTGACGCAGAGCGCAGTTTTCCCAGCAAGATTGGGTTGGCTGGTCTGTGACGCAGAGCGCAGTTTTCCCAGCAAGATGTGGGCGCGGTCCGGTTCAGGCAAGGGGGAGGGGCGCGTGACTGCATGCTGTAAACACAAGCTCAATACTGTAGACCAGGAAGTTATATACATAGACAGTCTAAGGTTATGTAGTAGATTTCCTTTAAAAAGCGCTGCAACTCTTAGATATTTTAAACTGTTGTTATTTACTAAATAACTTTGATTTATTTATAGGGATGTGAATCTAATTACAACTCATAATTCAATTTGATTCCGAGATTTGGGGTGACGATTTGATACAGGATCGATTTGATTCAAGGCAAGCAGATTTTCGATTTATTACACTTAGGTAACAAAAGATGCTAATTTCACAAGTAACTTCATTCTTCTATAGAAAGAACAGAAATTATTAGGGTTGGTTTGATTTAAATTGCGACATGTACAAACCTTTTTTCGCTTGTCTTTTTTATTATTTTTAATTAGGTAAAAACAACACAGTAGCCAGACTATCATTCTGCTACTGTAATGTCCAAGAAAACAAGTTAAAAAAAAAATCAATAAAACAATGAAAATGACAAATAAAATTTTTAATGGATTTTGTTTTGTTTTTTTTATTTAAAAAAAATTCACAAAAACATTGATTTTAAAATTATGACGCAAAAAAAAAAATCCCCATTTTCGATTTGTTTTCCAATTTGATTCCCCACCCCTGCTAATTTATTAAATAATTGTACAAATATGATTTCTGCTATTTACTATAATATAAATAAACACAATGCCAGAATATATGTAGGTTTATAAAAACCCACATAACCCTTAGTTAAGCAGCTGGTGAACTTACTTCTAATGTTCAGCAATAACTTAGAGGTATTGCTTGATTTTTTAAAATTTTTTATTTATTTGTATAACTGGGATAACAGTTCTTCCAGATCAGGGTTGTCCAAAGTCGGTCCTTGAGGACCGATGTCCTGCATCTTTTCAATGCATCTCTTTTCCAACACACCTGGCTTAATCGGATCCAAAAGCCAGTGAAGTTTTTGCACAGTGACAGATTGATTTGAGTCAGGTGTATTGAAACAGGGATACATGTTAAACGTGCAGGATTGTGTCACATTTAAAGACTGGAGGTGGGGAACCTCTTCTAGATGATGCAGTTTCAGCTCAACTTTGACAATCAGACACACTGTAGCCTCTTTTTGCCCAATGATGTGCAAGTCCTGAATAAATGGTTCATAAACTAATGATTTTACTGACTTGTGAATCATGATTCCTCATCTCTATTTACTCATTCACTGACCTATCGCTGTTATTTGCTAGATAACTGCATTGAAACTGCTGCTGTCCTTCAGCAGATGTTCTGTGTTCCAAGACATTATGGTGTGGTACTCCTGCTGCTCTAAAGGCCAACAAAAGGCCTCTGGAGAGAGTCAGGAAATCAGCCCAGTTAACTGACCCTGTGTCGGACATCTACAGTCTAAGCAGGGCCAAAAGCATCATCTCTGATAGATCACCCACCTGAAACCACTTTTCCTTGCTTTTGCTCGCCACAGGTCTATTCAGCCCACACCAGCACACTAGTCAACACCTTTTACCCCCAGTGGCATATGGGTGCTAAACTCCTGTAAATAGTGATTTAAATGTGCCAGCTACTGCTTTTTTGCTGCTAATGATGTGTTTTCTAAGTATCGGCACGTTGAATATGTATACATATTAATATTTTCACAAATGTTTGATTGTTATATACAATTTTATACATTCCACTTCGTATCTACACTTACCAGTTTATCAATGATTCTCTCTTTTGTATTTGTCATTTGTTTTTTTTTATGGTTCTTAGTCCCTATGTGTGTGAGTGTGTGTGTATGTGAGTATTTGTGGCTTTTATATTTTACTAAAAGGAGCTGTGTTGTGTTTAAGCTTGCTGGATCTGATGTTGAAGATATTCCATTTTATTCTTTAGGGATTTTTGCATGACTGTCTCAGGGACTCAAAACTTTGGTGAATGAGTCAAACAATACTTGAGCCTATAAAAACAATTTAGTTTTTCATCACAAGCCTAAAGGTGTGTTTTTAGGGTCTACTCAGTGTCTGTCAAGGTTATATTAATGGAAAACCAGCCTAAATCATCAGCCTTCCACCCTGATGCTTGACAGCTGAGGTGTTTGTGCATAATATGGGAAAACACCTGTCAAGTCTGAAAGACAGTGCATTAAAAGACTAGTTGTTCACGCCCAACACTACTAAACTAAGTTATGACCATTTTTCTGTAGAAAGACAAGACTTTATCTTTGCCGCTTCAAACAAGCCACACTTGTTCACTGTTTTTGTCATTGTACTCTCAGAAATACAAACATGCTAAGAGACATGCTGCATTTTAGCTGCAACTCTTCTGTTTTTTCTGTTTCCCTGAGCATCGCAGAGTCTGACTGTGGGGTTAGACTGCTGGAACGTTCACTTCAGCGAAGATCAGATTCTGTCTTTAATGTTTTCCACGTGTGTATAAACTATCTCACTGTGGAATGATGGACATGAAATAAATGGAAAATGAACATGTAATCCTCCAGAGACTGATGGACAGCATCAATTACTTCTCCAAGATGGTTGCTGATGTCCTTCCTGTTAGACATTGTGTTAACACACACACACACACACAAATGCTCCTGATCAGCAAACTAACAAAACACCTGATTTTATAGAGGCATTTACATTCACAGATGATCAGTCATGGATAACACTATGTGCTATATCATGTGTTGTTTATCTGAAGTTGTATCATGGTTACACAAAAAAATCCCCTCCCTCCCCATACCCCAAAGTAACGTTAAGTTCAAGACCACATTTGTTTTTGTAAAGGTCTTCCCACGTACCAGTGGTCAAGTGGGAGTAGAGCAGTCCTCTAAGTGTAGCAGCTGACTGCTAAATCAATCAGCATTTTAAACTTTCTAATCTTAGCCGGCTATTTATAGACAACAATTCTGGATAAGTTGACAGCTCGGAGTAGCTTCCATTAATAATGCATGATTGGACTGCATCAGATATATATTATAATTCATGACTGACATCAAAATAGATTTAAGACATAAAAAACAAACTGTGACATAAATCTTCTGAAGCATAAGCCTCCAGGTATTTAGTGATTGTAGCATAATATTGGTTGGGACTTTAGCAAGTCCCAACATATTAACACCAAACACATGTTTCCATACATTATTTGTTTATTTGTTTATATATATATATATATATATATATATATATATATATATATATATATATATATATATATATATATATATATATATATATATATATATATATATGTGTGTGTGTGTGTGTGTGTGTGTGTGTGTGTGTGTGTGTGTGTGTGTGTGTGTGAAAATAAAGTAATTGCAGGAGTTTGTGTGAGAACCGTTCCTCTGTTCTCTCAGTCACTGGCACATCATAAAGTGCTGCACTACATAGAGCGATAACAGACAGGAGAAACCAACTGCTGATACTGACACTGCTTGAATGCTCACCACATGCTTCATAATTACATATTTTATACAATTACTTATTTTATACAAATAAGTGCATGCCAAATCTGCTGGTTTTGGTTTAAAACACAATGTAATTAACTTTCTTTTTTTTATAACATTATCTTAAAACTTTGTAAAGCCAATCTATATTCAGCTACACAAGCATGTACAGCTGTAACTATGTGGCATGTGAAGCGCAATCTTGATCATCAATAACATCTACCTACTGCAATAGTTTTTGTTTTGTTTGCCTAAAAATGGACAAATCTAACAAAAAGGAGGAGTCACTGAAGAGAAAAGGAGAGAGAAAATGGACCTAATTGGATGTAACTGAACTGTCTCAGAAAATGTGTCATCTGCTAATGAACAATGCAACACTGCGCCCCCAAACATCTGAATCCTCTTTTCCGTTGGCTAAGTTTTAAAATTAGAGTAATTATAATCCTCTCAGCTATAATAAGCATTGTGTTTATTCAGTAGAGTTCAAAGCTGGAATTAATCATGATTTTAATAGCCTTTATTTAATGTTAATTCCTTTTCCTTGCTTTCTTGTTTTAAATTATACTTTTAATTTTTTAGGTTTTATTGTCTCTGTAAAGCACTTTGGATCACCCTGTTGTTGAATTGTGCTATATAAATAAACTTGCCTTGCTTAGAATCACTAGATTTATTTACATTTATTCTACAGATGTGTGTGAATCTTGAACCTCACTAGAAATATATTTGTTTAGCTTGCAGTGGACAGATATGAGTGACATTTATTATTTTAAAGATTAATCCATACAGTTTGAACATTAAAATATCACGTAAATTTTAGGATAAATATATGAGAAGTACAGTATATTCAGATTATGACTCAGATAGTTTAGTTGCCATTTGTACATGTTTGTACAACCTTTGGTGTGAACGCACACTCAAAATTCAAAGTGTAAGTTAAAAAAAGATACATTAAAACAAATGCATAAGAAAAACAGGCAATAAGCAATAAAGGGAACAGTTAAGAATACATAAAATGTATTTAAAAATACACATTACCCCTGATTGTTATGAGAAAATAATAAAACTAAAATGAGGTTGAAGTGAGAATTACATTTTCGTCTCCTGAGCTTTGCAAATGAAAGCAGTGAGCTGTAAAACTTTCCTCTGAGAAAACACAAACTCATGTGAAGTACTCTCTTAAAAGCTCCCAGTCAAACAAGATGAACGTCTAAGAGAGCAACGTGAAGGCCAAAGCCCGTCTTGTTGCAGGAAAGCTAAAATTTCATGAAACACTTCAAAATGTCCGACTCCCCACATAGAAGATCATATAGTGAATGAGTACACATTCAAAACACAGGTGTGGTCAACCAGCTAGTCCAGATCCTCTTTAGATGCAAACAAGTCTTCTTGCAAGGTTTTTTTAAAAAATTTTTTTTGTTATTTGAATCTCCAAAGCATGCAGACTGAGCAAACCACTGATAATAATGCTGATAGTCAGTAATGGCTCAGCGTATCATGCTTTCTATCTCAATATTGTGCATTACAGGGAACTTACTTTGATTAACTTCCTCTTTTCTTTGCCTCTGCTTCCATGCTTAATGCAGTTCTCTTAATCAATTATGTGGTGAACAGTTTGTGCAAATGGGCAAAGAGGAAGACAAAGACATCCACATTTAGATTTCTTCTTTTTTAATGCGCTAAACTGAAATAAAGACCTGGTGCATAATTCTCCTTCGGTCAGTCTTCATATTTAGATATATCACATGAAATAAACAATCACAAAAATAACAGTGGTGTGGGTCCAGATGGTTTTAAGGTTACATTTTTAAAAACTGGATCTATTGTACTTGTTTATCCGCTAACTGATTTGTTTATTCCATCTATAAACACTCGCTCTAATTCTCCCATTTGGAAAACTGCAAGGGTAACATTCATTTTTAAAAGGAGGAGATCACACTGGTGTAAACAACTTCCATCCAGTTTCAGTAATGTGCACTATCACTACATTATTTGAAAAATTAATTTTCTGTTCACTGAACAATTATCTTAACCATTTTGACATCTTATCTCCATAGCAGTCAGGTTTTTGCATGGGATACTCTGCAACTACCGTCTTACTTAAATTCACAAATGCGTGTTCTCTTCCCTTGATCAAAATCAGGTGCCATTTTTCTTGATCTCTCAAAATCCTTTGATCAAATAGACTTCTGTTTACTCTCAGATAAGCTCTATTCAATTGGACTCAGTAGAAATGCTCTATGGTTCAATTCATACTTATATAACAGACATCAATTTGTTGTTTTCAGTGGTCAACAATCTGGTCATTGCATTATGGAAAAGGTGTACCACAGGGCTCGACTCTTGGTCCCCTTTTAGTTTCAATCTTTATTCATGACCTTCCACAAGTATCACTTGTTAAATATATCTGTATGCTGATGATACTGTTGTCTATATATCAGACAGAATTTTAACTCAACTAAAAAATTCACTACAGAAGGATTTTAACTTCATTCAGAACTGGTTAAAAGTGAATTTATTAAAACTTAACTTTAAAAAATCTAATTGCATGCACTTTGGTACGCAGAATTATCTGCGTGCAGCGAAACTAAATATAATCTTTGATAATGGTTTATCAATGACAAAAGAAACTACAGCTAAATATCTGGGTCTTTGACTGAACCTTGAACTAACTTTTAAGCCAAATATTGATTATATAAATAAATGTACCTGTTCTTATCTAATGCCTCTATACCGAACATACAACTGTTTTACTCAACTAACTCATAAGAAAGTTGATATTACATTTATATTATACAGCTGATATTACCAATTGTTGATTATGCTGAAATAATTGATCAAAAATACTTATGATATATATCTTAAACCATTAAATGTTGTATTCAATACCATCTGTAGATTTATAGTAAGATGTGCCTACAGAACTCATCACTGTATACTATATGGCAAACAACTAGTTACAACCGAACAGGAGACGACAATGGCTTTGGTTGCAATTTTTATTTAAATGTGTCCATTTTGATGTCCCCCCCATATTTAAAGCTTTTCTTACTTCCATTCATAGCTACATACTCTTTAAGAAACTCAGGAAATCGGTCCTTTATTGTCCTTTAGCTCGGAAAGAGGTTGGCCGGCGCTCCTTTTCCTTTAAGGCTCCTAATGATTGGAACCATCTACCAGCATCTTTAAGGGCAACAATCTTTTAGCTAGCTTAGAACCTCAATTTATATACATCTGAAAATAGCCTTTCTGTGTCTGTAATTTTCCATTATGTTCATTATCTAACTGTTTATAATGTTTATTCCTTATGTTATAATATTGGGTGGTGAGAGGAGCGAGTTGGGTGGGTTGTGTCAACTGAGTCTATATAATAATTGTCTTGTGTTTGTGTTAGTCTTTAGTGTGTTGTTTGTAATATGTCCTGTGTCACAATCTATTTGTTATATTATGTGTGTAATATTGTTACTGTTATGTTTGTGATTTGTGTTATTTTGGTCCTCCTCACAAACAAGATGTCACATCTCAAGAGGTTTTCGAGAAATAAAATTTCCCAACAGATCTTTTGGACAGGTCTTCCATTTGGTTATTTTGATGGGAAAAAAGGGAACTGCTGACATTTCACATAACTCAGACCACACAGAAAGACAAGTAATACAAGAATTAAGTCGTACTCGTGACCAGAACTGTTTGAGTTCAGGTACAGTGCCATGCAGAGGCAACCCGGGCAACTTCAGTAAGTATGGTTATCCTTGAAAAGAGAAGGGACGGTGGCTATATGCGTGTTGGGCTGGAGCTCCATCCCATCTAATCCTCTTTTAATTAGGGTGAAAGAAAACGTGGGACCCCTCCTGGATTAGTCACAGCACATTGACAAAGCACCGTGCTGGGACCAATGTACGGTACATGCAGCCAATGTGGCCAGTTAGGTACAGCCAAGACCCTCTCAAGTGTGAAACAATACTCTCCCATCTCCCAGCGGCTACCTGGAGTTCAACCCCTCCTGCATCTCAAATCGGGGCGCTGTTGGTCTCTGGTGAACTGGGAGGATAAGTTACAGCATATGATTCGCTCATTTCCACTCCTTTCTCCATTTTCACTCCCAGTTGATGGGCTACTGTGTCTGTGGTCACACTTGCTCCCTATTATCCACCCTTTTTGCTAATCCTACAGGGTACTTTGTCCTCCTCGTTATCTTTCCTCATCCCAAACTATCCCTCTTCATGCTCTATCTGCCCATTTCTCCATCCCTCTTTCTTCTTAGCCAATAATGGAGGTTCAGCCTCATGCTGATGGGGATTGGGGTGAACAAAAGAATCAATTAAGAGCCAAATAGTCTGTGCTGCCTTCACAGATCTCCACAAATATTCACACAGTGCTGGCAGAGGACTGCCTAACTTTCACAGAGTAAAGTCAGACAATTAGTACTTCTGATTGTACATTTTCTCTCATTTAGCGTTATGCACGAAGTAGCTAATCCTCATGGCGATTGCTGGATATTGAAAGTAGAGATGAAGTAGTTTAATTTCAAAACAAACAAACAAAAATATTATTTCCAGTTTCTAGCATCTAAGATTTAGGGCATTTTTGCTGTACAAAGTAGGATCTTTGCCTTTTGATTTCATCCGCTTAGTGAAGATCAGCATCGAAATGAAACATATGAGAAGAAAATGAATCCACAATCTGGGATGTGTGCATTTTTAGTTTTACAGTAATTTGTTTGAGAATCTGGGACATTTTTGTTATTCTAAGGTAGAAAATCTGTTTTTTAAATATAATTAATGGCATCAGTATGTTTAGAAAATCCATATTTTCAAGACCTCCTCAAATGAAAGGAGTAATTCTGAGCAGATTAAGCATTTGACCCTCCAGGTTGTGACCAAGAGCCACAGTATTATGGAATAGCATCCTTACTAGCCTGAAATAATCCTATATAAAATTTAAAAAAAGACATGTTTTGTTTCAATTCAGGTTAATGTTTAATTTACTTTCAGTTATCTGTATTATAATGACTATTTTCTTTTAAAATAATGATGTTCAATAATTTTACAAATACATTGTATGCTTATGTACATGGATGCACAAATTTATATATGTGAATATATATATATATATATATATATATATATATATATATATATATATATATATATATATATACATACACACACATGTAATTTATTTGAATTTTCTCTCTTTTTTTGTTTTGCTATCAATATATTAGTATTTTTATGTGCTCTTATATTTTTTCCTCATTACTTTTATTTTAACTGTGCTAAACTGGACTACACTATACGTGCTGTAATAAAAAAAAAAAAAATCGGCCAAATAATGTATTTGCAAACTGCGCCGTGAATGGATTTTTTATCTAATTATTATTTTAAAAGAGACAGAAAATGTGAAACTGCAATAAATAACAAGACGTATAAATTGTTTGGTGTGAATAAGAGGTTTATTTTCTATTTAAATAAACAAGTGGTGGAATGTGTGCTTATGTTGTTGAAATGATTGGAGAAGTGACCACCAGGGGTCATTGAGGAGACTCCACTGAGATTTGTAATGTCACAGTCAGCAGGAAAGCACACTGAGCAACATGCACATTGTTCTTTTAAAAGAAAAAAAGGTTTTCTTGGTGTAGTTGTGCTGTCAGTGCAAGAACGATGAATTTGTCATCTGAACAGACAAATAAATTGCCACCAGCTGACATTTTTCATGTTAAAATGCAGCAGCAGTGTTTCTCCTTGCTTTCCATCAGCTCAGTCAAGCTTCTGAATGCAACTCGGCGAGTGAACAATGACTTTGAGTGATCGTTGTGAATCAGAGCCAGAAGATAAGAATGAACACTCATTTGTGCAGAAATCCTGCAAAAGCATTGCTGCAGCCAGTGAATGCAGTTTTTACTGAGATCAAATGAGCTTCATCTCTTTCAAATAACCCATCAAACCCACATCTGAATCCTCTTTTGTGCAGCTTGTTAATTTCATCCTCGTGGTGTCGTCTCAGATGAAAATCTCTTCATTCAGTGAGCGCAACTAGCTCAAAGCACAAAGCAAACTTTTCAGCCATTTATTTAAAACTACAAATAATTAGACTTAAAAGATGGAAGTCATTATGTAAATGAAATAATAGTTTTGGCAAAAACTTTGTTTAAACTGAGAAAACAGTTTTTTTTTTCTTTTTATATTGATGTTATAAAACATCAGTGCTTATAAAGCATACTCCAGCCAGATGATCAGCCACATCCATTGATTCATTCATTTTCTGAGACGCTCAATCCGTTCAGGGTGGCAGAGAAGCTGGAGCCTGTCCCAGCAATGAGCAGGGTATACCCTGGATGGGTTGCTTTCACAGGGCCAACAGAGAGGCACAAACAAGGGAGGATTTCAATCAACCAAACATGCACGTCTTTAGATGGTGGGAGGAAGCCGGAGTACCGGAGAACTCACATATACAAAGGGAGAACATACAAACTCCACACAGAGAGGCTCCTGTTCAAACATCTCCCCAGCTGAGACTCAAACCAGCGACTTTCTTGCTGTGAGGCCACAGCACCAACCGCTATGGCACTGTGCAGCCCCATCACATGAGCATGATATATCATAAATACATGAGAAAAAAAGCTTCTAGTTGTCAGTCTTTTTAGGGTCATAAGATGCATTTTGAACCACTTTATATTTTCGCTCTTTAAGCTTAAAAAGTCTGTGATTACTGTCATTAAACTAAATTAAAAAGCTATTTTCTCGATAAACTTTGAGCCTTACCTAAACATATGCTGACAAACAGTCAGTTACTACATGAGTATCTTTTTTTTTTTTTTTTTATTAACCATTTTCATGGAAACAAGATGATAATTAGCATTTAATCCAAACAAGGATAAAAATGGCTGTTATGTAACGTGAAGTAAACCATCATGAACTCTTCCCATGACCCAGAGGAACCTCAGACCTGACATCTCATGTGTTATGTAAACTTCTGGGCAGGAATTTATGTCTGTGGAGAAGAAATAGCAAAAACTGAGTTGAACAGAGTTCATTAGTGAAGTCTTAAGCTCGATTTTAAAGGTGGAGATCCTGGATTGACATGAACATGGACTTGTTACAGCAGAGAAGATCCAGGCTGACACTGCTGTGGACAGTGGATCAACATTAATGCACGTCTGTTCTGCCTGCCTCGGAGCCTTTAACACTGGGTGGCAGTGTGTCCCCCCTATACAGATTTCACGATCTGTCCTCTGCATAGGAGCTCGCTTTGCAAGTGATGAGATCCTCTGAGGTTTGATCAAGGTGCACAAATCTTTTTAATCCAAAGTAAACTTTTTTTTTTTAATTGATAGATTGAATAAAAATTAGCCTTTTTAAACATAAATGTCTCCTTTTATAAAGCTCTAATGGATTCATGAATTTAAAGAAATAGATGTTTTTTTTTTTGTTACATTTTCTTTACTTAAAAGAGAAAAAAAATCCAATTTTTAAAAAAAATCTAAATGAAAGCTGTTGTGTTTACTTGTACAAAAATGTAACCTCTGCATTCAGTAAGGACTGAAACGCATCGTCAATCCTTTCATAGACTTATTTGATCCTGTGAGTTTTCCTATAAAACAAGTGTATGGAACAGGGGATTATCAACTCTGTATTATAGAGCAAGTAGGGTCAATTATAAAATCACACCCACCTCTTTTTTCTCTCTCTCTTTTTTTTTTTTTTTTGTTGTCTGGGCGCATTTCAACTGAATCAAATGCAGCTTGAAAGAAAAATCAATTTCCATGTATTATATGTAATACCAGATTATCCTGCAACTGTCTGAAACGACTCCCAATAAGCCTCCCGAGTCTGGATTTTGACTCCAAAAAGTTGACAGGGAAGATGGTGAGGAGGAGGAGGGGTCAGAGAGGTCACGGCGAAGATATGCTGCGAACTTGTAAATCCTGTCAATCTGTTTTCAAATTACTGCAGTAACAGCGTGTGCGAGGTGTTGTTTCCGTGTATTATGGTAATGTAATAGCTGAGGCAGGCCTTGGTCTGCCGCGCCACGTTTGTTCGCAGGTAGCATGTTGGCTGCGTTTGGCATTCTGCTCCACTTCTCCCACTAAAATGAGTTCTCCCTCTCTTTCCCTCTAAACTTACAGAGGATGCGGCGCCCACACAGCTGTTCTCCCCTGAGCTGGTGTACATAAAACATAAAAGGCGAGCCTATATGAAAAATGCACAGAGCGCTGGAATATAATGTGCTTGATACCCTGCTGCTGTCGGGCAGGAGAGAGATGAAGAGAAAGGCCTGCCCTGGATAGATTCCTTTTCTGCAGAACTCGTTTGACTGCAGTCTTGGATGGATGCCTGTGCAAACATTTACTCACCGTGCTCAATCCGGGGATCACATTACAAAGATTGATTGTTCACTTGCCTCTCACCCTCCACTGTTTCATTGGCCAATATGAAATCAAATGGGATTTTTTTTTTTTTTTTAAAAAAAAAGAGGAGAATCTGAAGGGTAGAGTTGTTATGCAGAGAATAAGTGACGGTGCTTCTCAAGCAGACATGAGCAAGTTCAATATGTGTGTGTGCTTTTCAAGCAAATTCCTCCCATTGTTCCTACGTGTTGGAGACGAACTGAAATGCTGAGTGGCAGCCAGTGAAAACAACTCAAAATGATTGTTAGAGTTGAAACAGTGGCACGTCGCAGTGTGTTCTCCCCTTCGCGTTGCCGTGTAAATTAGCTGAGCTGCCTTGTGAACTTGTAAGGCAAATAATTTGCAGGTTGCCCGCGCTGCTTGCCACAGCTCAACGGCAAAGTTCACAAAAAAAAAAAAAAAAGTGAATTTAAACAAGAAGAACATACAAGATCCCTTCGGAGGATGTGTGGTCCAATTAAAGCTCCATAACTTCCTGCGGTCATGCCAAAAACACGGCTCATAATCAGGATTCTGAGCAATAGCCAAAATATTTACTGGGTTGTTTTAGGGGCTTGTGGGTGCTATTTGAAGTAGCAGTCAGAGAGAGGAGCGAAAAGTCAGAAAACAATCTGAAAAGGTCTGCGTTTCTTCAGCAAGCTGCACAGAACCAGATAGGAACGGACATAACTCTCAGTTCAAGGTGATCCGTGGCTTTAACCCCAGACTTTTCCAACCAACTACACCAGCCAAAGCGAATCAGATCCATGACATCTAATTCTGTGCAGCAGGTGGACGAACCTCCAACCCCCCCATCACACCCTCCTGTTTTAATCAATGGAAAAAGGAAAACGTGGTGGAATGAACGAGGAAAGGAAAAGATGTTGATCTTGGTGTCTAAGCAGCTCAAGTGTAAGTAAAGAGCAAAGATCAGGTGCTTTGACCCCAGGGATGGAAGGTCGGCACACATTGCACCAGGGCTTTCTCCTCTACTAACCTGCTTTCAAAATAACCAAACTGCTCCCGGAGACCTTGAGCTACAGCAGATTAGCCCCCCTCTGCTGCATCTTGTCCTCTCCTGCCAACACGTTCGGCACTCTCTTTTTCCATTTCCCCTCGGCATCTTCCTCCCATCATCATATTCCTACCCTCTCCTCTCTCGCCCCCTCACATCGTTAGCATTTAGATAGTTGAGAGCAGAGGAGCTTGGGTAATAGGCTTTTCCCTTCCCTCCTTCCCCTCTTTCTGCTCTTGCTCAAATCAGCTGAAGTAAGAGGGATTAAATCAAAAGAACAACAATGATGATGAGAGCAACTGCGATGGAGAGAAAGGGGGAATCAGGGGGCGGCGGCGGAGCATAACGCTCCATCGGCTGTGAGCTCATTAACCTGGGCCTTGACAGAATTGATGTTAGAGGTGATTGGAGATTATCACATTTAGGAGATACTTCATCCCCTTATCTTTCTGCCCCCCACCCCCCCTCTCCTTCTTCTGGCTTCTTTTATTCCCCCCACCTCCCTTCTGTCCCTCATGGTTCTCTTTCTCTCAATTTCATCCAGGTCAGCTGTCCACAGTTCGATTCTCCTGGGTGCAGGGAGATGGGGGAGGGCCTCGCAGATGCCATCAACACCGGTTCCTGTGTCTGCTTGATCTCCTAATTCTGCTTCATTTAAACTTCATCAACTGTTCCACTGGACCGGAAGCGGAGAAGAATGAAAACAGCTTGTGTGGAAACAGCTTTTTCTCCCTCGCTCCTCTTTTGTTGTTCCATCTGATATGATATCCCCAAAGCTGCAGCGGTCATCCCTCACCAGTAACCCCCCCCCCCACAAACAGTCACTCCGCCTCACCATCTGAAACACACTTGTCCCTATGCAGACACCTGCACTGAAACAAAAAAATATTTTCCTAAAAGAAATTTTTGATCTGGGGAGGACTTTCAGGAAGTTTCTACTCTTTTAAAACAAGACGTGACAATACGAGTTGTATGTTGAAAGATGAAACGTCATTTAAATCAATTTAATTTTTATCCAATTTTATACAAATTTAGTCCATATGTATATGTATCCTGATTCTACACAATCACATATAGTCTTTAATAATGACAATGATAATATTATTAAAATATTAATAATATAAAATTCAGCCATCAAGGTAAACACAGTTTCAGTACAAGGGATATAACCAATAGACTGTACAAATTGTTTTTAACTATTGTTTAGTTCATTTCAATTCAATTCAATTTTTAATTATGAGCTAATTTTATTCATTAATATAATATCAGATGATCAAAGTGCTTAACAAAGCTAATATCAAATTAATGGTGCAAATACTAATGATACCAATAAGTACAAACTTTGGTAGCCTATGAGATAAAATACTATGGAGACAACAGGTACACAATAAAAACAAAACACAAATAAAAAAAAATCTGTGAACATGTAAATAGAAGCAACCAAAATATCCTAGGACATGTTTATCAATAATTGTTTGTTTTTGTTTTTCTATAAATGGAAAATTCTCCACAGTATTTACACTGTTGCATTTTTTTCGGGACATGTCTGTAAATCCAAAACAAAACAAAATAAAAAATGCTGAACCGTCACTGCACTACAATCATGTCTTGCTTGGTTTGAAATGCCAGGGTAAAGTAATGGGTTTTCAGACTGGACTTAAACTGGTCCAGGGAGGGGGAGATCCTAACAGAGAGAGGAAGGCTGTTCTGTCTCGGACAGGGTTGCCCAAAGTCTGTCCTCGAGCGCTGCTGTCCTGCAGGTTTTCTATGTATCCCCGTTCCAACACACCTGGCTTCCATTAAATGGATACACATTGACTGATTCATTTGAGTCAGGTGTGTTGGAACGGGGATGCAGAAACTCAGTTAAATAAGACAGGGCCATAAGGTGCAAACATTTAAAAACAATAAAACCTGAAAATGGACTCTAAAAGTTGGGCTTTTACGTGAACACTATGAACAATACGTCATTTATTTAACCAGGAAACTGCAACAAAGTAAAATAAAAGTATCAAACAACACAGCAAGCTTTGAAAATGAGAAATATATTGTATCGTCCAAAATGCACACCACCAATCCAGCACATTATCAACTTCTACACACCTACAAACAGAACATCAAGACATGAAGTTACATGAAGGATAAATTCTGTTTTTCTGTAAGCAGCCCTTAACTTTTGTTAAAAACAGTTTCATGTCAGTTGCCGACTTGTTGTAGATCTGACAAACTGTCCAAATGTAGATTCACTGTGTTGTTTACCGTGCTTACTCTGCTATCATCATACCTTAAGTATTTGGAAAGAAGTTCTGGGACTAGACTATGAAAGTTAATCTTAGGAAGCACAACTTAGTGATGCTCTCAAAGACGAATAAATTATATCTTTGTAGTATTCAGAGGTGTATAAAGTAGAAGTAGTAAGCAGAAGTCCTGTCCGGCACTTCTTTCCAACCAGTCACTGAACCAGCTGAATTTAATCAGCTCAACTTCACTGCAAAGTAGATGAGCCTGTTAGTGAAAACACCTGTTCTAAATGCATCGGTAGATCCAAAAACATGGCAGGACTTCGACTTTATTTTTAATTCTACATCTACTTTATACACCTCTGGTAGTATTTGAAAATTATTCCAACTCTTATCCAGTATATGTCTGTAAGCCATAACTCTTTATATCTATCTATATAGATACACCTTTAATTATGATCAAAATATGATTATGTTAATCAAGTATGTAAATGCAGAATGTAGATGTAGAAGATGGATGGATGGATGGATGGATGGGTAGATGGATGGGTGGATGGACGGGTGGATAGATCGGTGGATGGGTGGATGGATGATGGATGGATGGATGGATTGATGGATGGGTGGATAGATGGATGAATGGATGGATGGATGGGTGGATAGATGGATGGATGGATGGTTGGATGGATGGATGGATGGATGGTTGGATGGATGAGAACTAGGAAATCAGAATTTTTGTGATTCCAGAAATAATTACCTCTGGATAACTTCTAAACTCAAATTCAAGATGGTTGCTCAGAAAACACAGCTCGATCTGTGGTACAGTTTCCATCTCAGCTTGTTCCTCACTTGCGATGGATGAATTTTCCTGGTCAGTCATTGCAGCCATTGACGCATCATTGATGCACTTGACTGTCTTAAAAGGCTATTATCATTATCGTCAACCATATAATGTTTACTTTTAACTCTGTGTTCAGTGTGTGTTTGGCATTTCGAGAGTTTTTCCAGTGTAACATTGGCGGCTTCTTCCACTCCTGTCTACTGGATCTTGATCTGAACAGCTGCGTCTCACATACTAATATATGTAATTGTGGATTTGCAGTAACACTGTCTTTACTCTGTCCAACTGTGTGGGTTGGACTCTGTGTAAAACCATGACACAACCTGGAGTAACAAAACCTGATGTTATTTATATTCTAGAAATTAGTGGTGAAGTAACATTTTAATGAAAAAAGTCATTTGAGTTTTGGACAGTTGTCCCAGCAAAACAGATTTTTTAAAGACTTAAGCGTTTCATTAAATTGCATCAATGATTGATTTATAAAAAGAAAAGAAAAAATCAAAACATACATATTCGTGTATAACAACAGGATCAGTCCACTACACCAGGGATCCCCAATCCTGGTCCTCGAGGACCGGTGTCCTGCAGGTTTTCCAAGTGTTCCTTCTGGAACACACCTGACTCAGACAAGCTCTGCACGTGTCTGCTAAATACACACTGATTTGAATCAGGTGTGTTGCAGCAGGGACACTTGGAAAACCTGCAGAACACCGGTCCTCGAGGACCAGGATTGGGGATCCCTGCACTACACAACACATTACAGTTTCACTACAGAAACCTGCTCAGACATAATACCATGACTGTGTTTTCTGCCATCAACACCGTTTTTTCTGCAGATTAACCCTTTAACATCCTGCTCCAGCATTTAGCAATGCAAATCTTCATCTGATTAGAAATTTGTCGAAGTAAATCTGTCAGGGTCGTATCGGCTATTTGGTTTGGGTATGAAATGCTAAGGGTGAGTATATGTCACTACATCACCGTGTCAAGGTTTAAGCATTACAGTATTATTAACTTCTATCTGAAATATATATTTTTTGTGAATCGGCAAAAAATGAGAAAGGACCATTTTTAATTTTTTTTTTCCATGAAGAGGATAAGCCATGATCTACATGTTGAACATCTCACTATACAAGTAAGATATCTGAGAAACTAAACAAACAAACAAAAAACAGAGAATGTTCTGTCAGAAGATTACCAGGACATTTTTCTTATCAATAATTGGACAGACACTTTTGTTTTTCTAAACATGGAAAATCCTCCACAGTACTTGTTGCATTTACAGACATGTCTGTAAATCCAAAAACAAAACAAAGAAAACAAAACAACTAAAATGTTGTACTGTCACTGTCCTGTTACAATCATGGAATAATACCACACTGAACAAAAAAGTAAATATTTGAACTGAATTCAAATATTTACGTGAAGTGGTAACAAGTGATTGAATTTACCGGCTTAGGGTTAATATCCAGCATCATTTAACTCCCAGAGAGGCACATTGATCCATCATGTTTGGCAGTCCAGACATAACAAGAACATTTTACTGCAATCAAAGATAAAGAACATGTATTAGAGGTAGATGAAGGTGTGGTTCTCAGTTCCTCTCCTCTGCTCTCACGGTGCCAGCTTTACCATTTAAACAGACCAGAGCAGGACTCCTCAATCCTGGTCCTGCAGGTTTTTTTTAGTGTCCCTGCTGGAACACAGCAGACTCAGACTCAGACAAGCTCTGCATGCTTCTGCTAAACACACATTGATTTGAATCAGGTATGTTGCAGCTGGGATGCTTAGAAAACCTGCAGGACACCGGTCCTCAAAGACCTGGATTGAGGATCCCTTGACCAGAGCCTCCTAACGGCGTTGACTAAATGTGAACAAATATGCAGTAAAGCACATCATTTAAATGTACAGGGTATCAATCACAAAAGGTTTAATTCCTGCTGAATATGGATTTCCCATAAGTCTTTCCACACTTGTTGTCTGGAGACAGGTGTGTCATCAGGATACTAAAGCTAAAGGTTAAATTAAACTGTAGAAATGTGAGATTAGGAAACTAATCCCACATGACTCCAGAAAACTGGACTTCACGTGTGTTCAGGTTTGAAAAGAAGTTTTTGTTTCCAAAACATGTTTTTCAAATTAAACTAATACAGGTAAATTTACTGTAAAAAGTTTCTTCATATCTTTTACAGTACATTGGCCTTAAATTGCAGACTTTTTAGAGTGTGCAGCATGATGTTCACCTGCAACTTGGAGCTACATAATGGAGTCAGTGGAGGTTTGATTTGGATAAAAGGAAGAAATTACTATCCTGCTATTGTACCACCACAGTCCTTCCACTTTACCACTTACTTTCCACCTATGAATCCAAACTCATTTGCATTTAGTTAGACTTTATATGTAGGGTTGTGGCAGAGGGGACAACTCCAGTCCTCCAGAACTGCAGTCCTGCAAGTATTGGGACTTTCCCAGTTGCAACACACCTGGATCAAATCGATGGGAAATTAGCAGATAAGTGCAGAGTTTGATGTCAACCTCTGCACAAGTTGGCTAATTAAGTCTGACGTGTATCAGCTGTGTTGCAGCAGGGAACTTGTAATATTTGTAGGATTGTGACCCTCAAGGACTGGAGATGCGTACTATAAAAAAAAAAAATGAAAGAAAGAAATAAAAATAACAGTTTTTGGAAACATTGCTGTCTAATGATTTTATTCATTGCAAATGTGGACAAATAAACTTGTTTTATTCTTCATGTGACATAAATCAGGGCATTTGCAAGGATTTTAGGTCCAATTTCTAATAAGAAAAAAATTTATTCACAAGGCTTTGGTCCGAACAAGTAGGGACGTTTTGATGTACTTATTTAACTTATTTAAGTCATAAGACCTGTCCAGGGCGTACCCTGCCTCTCACCCAGTGACTGCTGGGATCGTCTCCAGCTTCTCGAGACCATAGATGAACTAAGCCATTCAAAAAAGGAACAAATAAATAATTAATATGTTGAGGATTTTATCAAAAGCTGGTTTGCAAAGATTTTTACATAAAATGGTAAATTAATTGAAAACATGTCCTCCTACAAATATATAGGGATATAGATGGATGGAAAGCTTGTCTTTAATGTACATATGTGTAATATAGTAAAGATTTAATTAAGAAACTGAAGGTGACGACTGTATTTTCTTAAAAGTAAATTTTGTTTCACTTTTTCTGAAAAAAACTGGGAACCACTTCTTTTTCTGTGATTGTTTATGGAGATATACTTTCCAAGCATGTTGCATCTCAGTGTGTATTGTGTCTCTACGTTGCATTCAAAACACAAAATCTCTCACGCCCCACTGCATCCAGCTGGCTGGACACCACTGACCATTTGTGGACAACAACACCAGTATAGTTTCATCTCTAAAGCTCTGCAGTGTAGTAAACTCCTATAGAAACACCTCAGTACTTTTATTTCTGTCAGCCAAAGCAGTAACTACCTGTGCACCTCCATGTAGTTGCTCTGAATATTCTCTAAGCTGACATACTTTGGTAAAATAACGTTTTTCTACTAAGCACCATTAAATATCTTCCCAAAGTCTCTTAAATCTAACATTATTTTAACCCATTAGAGCCCAGTGTGACATATATAATGCATTTAGTTTCTGAGACATTTGCATCACTTAATTGTTTATAATGGATTAAAATCCTGTGGAACACAATCTGCTTTTTGTCTTCTGCCCTAGTGGAAACCAGAAAGCTGAATATCACACTATGATCATTCTGACACATCACAGTAGTAGTATTAAATGGTAAATATCTTGAAAAATACTTGTACTTTTTTCTTATTTTTACATTTTATTAAAGGGACAAATAAAGATCTAACATTTAAAAAAAAGTCAAATTTTTAATGGATTGATCTTTAAGGGTTAGAAAGGGAGGAATATAATTAATTTACTATGAAATGTATAAATAGCTGCTATTTGTTTTATGTTGATTTATGTGATCAACACATTTTGCATGGCAGCTACCTTATAGGTCTCTCTTGTGAAAGACATTTCTAATCTCATTCAGACTTCCTGGTTAAATTAAATAGCAAAACATTGATTATCTGTTGCTAATTTTATAATGTTGATTGTTAGTAGACTAAATATTAGAATGATTTTTTGAGCCCCAAAACTTACACAAGCATATACACAATTTGGGAAAAGTCACTAATCCTGCCAGCCCCGGACGCCATGCTCTCCCCTCCCCTCTCCCCTCACACTGGGAAATCTAGCATGCCCCCTCGGCTGAGGCAGAAAATGAGATTACTGTATTTAAATGACTATGGTAATGGTGAGCATGCTGCCAGGCCCCTGTAGGATAAGGGATTTCTCCTGCGCTCATTGTTAGCAGTTTTGCAAAGTGCCATCGTCCTGCTCCGACTCACAATGGGGATGTCATTTAAAAGATATTTCTCTTTCTTTCTAGTTCCCCCCGTGCTACTTTTTAATGCCCCCTCTGTTCCCCCACCAGCCCCATGTACCAGTCCCCAGGAGAACAAGTCTCTGAGCGTGTTAGTGTGTGTGTGTGTGTGTGTGTGTGCACATCAACCTCCCTGACCCACCGGTCCAGACATAAGGTGAAAATTCTTCATTCAAAGGAGCGCTAGAGTGATTGGACACGCTCAGTCTGTTTTGGAAGACATAATCCAATCTATGTTTGTAATGAAGTGTACTCTCTGAGGACTCCCACCATGTGTCTGCTGTGGAGGCGGAGGCCAGGTGGCCAGAAGGTCAAGTGTTTGTGCGTACCTGTGTGACACAGTGTTGTTAAAAATAAGGATTTTTTTGTCCTGATACTTTGGTGTGTTAGCTCACAGCCCAGACTCACAAATACTATTTCTTTTTTTTATATAACAAATGGTTACATCATTTATAAATGTATGCATTTAACTTTTTTTTGGCTTAAACCATCAACCGTTACCACGGCAACTTTCAAATCAATACAGATTATAGATTAATGGCTCCCTCCAAATCTTTGAAACCTAAAAATAGCCTTAAAAATATTTGTTTTCTTAATAAGGTACAGACAATACGTTTGTTGTAATTTTATTATTATACATAACTTTAAAATGGTTATTTACCCAACTGATGAGTTAAATAATATTTAGCTTTTATTAATGAAATGAAATGAAAAATACTTTATTAATCCCCAAAGTGAAATTCAATAATAATAATAATAATAATAATAATAATAATAATAATAATAATAATAATAATAATAATAAATAAATAAATTGATTAATAAAAATAATTAATTATTTATGTTACTCATCCAGCAGACAGCAGTTTATCCTGTAGATAAATAGGCCTACACACTCAGAAAATAAATTACCTTATAGTATCTTTAGGAGTATAATACCTTCAAATACCTTACAGTATTACAGTAAGGGGCAGAGAACATTAAAAACGAACAAACAAATGAAGTATTTAAACGAAAACAAAAAGAGATGAGGAAAAAGCTTCCAATAGTGTGAGGAATTAATGGCTACTTTGATAAAAGGCGGCAAATATAAAAAGTTTTTAATCTTGATTTGAAACAGCTGAGTTTCAGCAGACCTGTAGTTTTTTGGGAGTTTGTTCCACAAGTGAGGAGCATAAAAACTGTACTGCCAACAGTGGGTGTGTACTTGTGCCATTGTAGTTTGTACCATGTCTGGGTACAAAAAAGCCACCAGAGGTACAATATTGGTATTTATAAAGGTGCAATCTGCAATAATTCAAATAAGAATCCATTTAACACCCCAATGACAACCCTTTGTACCACTAAAGGTACAATTAGTTACTTTATTTTCTACCAAAGCAGTGTGCTTGGAATATTTATGCTTTTGTGATTTGACAAGTAATTTATTGAGAAAAATAAATGGATGGATGGATGGATGGATGGATGAATGGATGAATGGATGGATGGATGCTGTTGGTTGGTTGGATTGCAGAAGCTCTCTGTTTTGTTGTAATCATGAACAACTTCTCCAATGAAAATGAACTCATAATTTGTCTATTACATAAAAAATGACCTAAAGAAACACATCACAAACCACTTTTTCATAAACTGGGGGTCAAAACCCCACTGCGGCTCATGATACACTAAACGAGTGATCTGGGTATTTTTTCTAAATGTCTAACTGAACTGATTAAATCTTAGTTCTTGCACAAGTTCACCCAGATATGTAAACAGTACTAAGATGTTTTGGTTGCACCATGACCTTGTTGGAATTGGTTTATTCACGATGTTTACACACTTCTACCGGTAATGATGGAGATCCAGAAGCTTCTTCTTCTTTTTTGTGTGTTGGAAGCAAAAAGTTTTGGCTTTGCTGAAAGATTTGACTTTTTTTTTTTTTTTTTTTTTTTTTTTTAACAATAACATTTTTTTTCACCTCCTTTCACTGCTTACATTCACTTAATGACATGATGACACTTTCTAAAACAACCGTCATCGCCATTTGGTTCAATTTGGGTGATGTCATTCTTTGATGTTTTAAAATAAGAAGACAAAAAAAATAAACAAATAAATGGATTTTTCTAACAATGCCACCGGTTGCATTATTGGAAACAATTTCACCGGTTGCTTTGATGACACATCGACATGTTGAACAATATTTTGCCACATCCTGGTTGGATTTAGACAAAAACACAACATTAGAACTCAAAAATACTTTTCTAGGCTAAAGACAAAACATCAAGGTTAGAAATAAAATACATATTCTGTACTACGCCACCATCGCGCTAATGGCTGCCATTTTTAATATGTACCTGCAGTTCTTATCGTGACCACTAGAGGTCAGACATTCTTTAAACACAATGATAAGTTGCTTTTTCCTGGGTTGTTTTGGACGGGAGGGTTCTTTCTATTCATTTAGGTTTTGTACAGATAATCAGACAAAATGATGCACCTTAGGGCTTTAATGAACACTCTCCTGTAAAATAATCAATACTGAAATATTCACTTAAAAAAGTCACTCATGAAGCTGTGTTTATTCAAGTGACTAAACAACAGCTGTTGTGCACTATACTGGTGGTATGATTTGACCAAATTATAGCATTATTGCCACTTATACAGTTATATTTACAATCATTTCAATTCAGTCTGTCTAAAGTCAACTTGAATATTATTGTGTCAATTAATGACAAAGTCACCTCAAGGCATTTTTACACACAGTGCAATTCAGTACAGTTCATTACAGTACTGATATAGTCGAATTACAATTAATCCATGGCAAGTTTCGTTTAAATAACTTTTTAAATAACTGTGTTTATATTAAGTTGGTTCGGGTGGTAGTGGATCAGGCGGTGGAACTGCTTGTCTTGTGACCTGATCGTCTGTGGTTCAAATCCTGGCTCCCGGCCCTGAGGGGGGACACAACTGTTCTCTAAGGGCCAGTCTAAAGCCTGGATAAATGCAAAGAGCTACATCACGAAGGGTATCCGGCATAAAACATGTGCCAATTCCCCTGTGCAATGCTTTGCTTCGTCGAGCCCTTCAGAGGGACAAGCTGGAAGGGACCAACACCAGAAAAAGTCAATTCATAAAAATGATCTCCCAACCTGAGCATTTACGGGACGAAGGGCAACAGTGAAGAAGAAAGAAAAACTTTCAACAGAATCAGTATCAATACATGAACATCTTAACATCTCTTCTGTTAGCATTAAACAAGCTAGACACAGATATCCCAGTGCTGACTTACACTTTTCTAAACCAGCAAGTGGCTAAAAATGCTACAACAAGTTATAATATTACCTGCTTTACGGTCGCATGTAACATGCTAGCAACAAATGTAGCATTCTCTTCTTCTAGCTAATATTTCCTGTATACGGTTATAGAAAACAGTCAAAGTCTTAATAAGGTCCAACTTCTGGGAAACTTAAAAAGTCCCAGTCAGAGACAAGGACATCTTTAAAGACTACAGCCTTTCTGTTCCGACTTGACTGGGTCAATGGATTAATAACAAGTAGATGGAAGAACTCATCGGCTTAGCAGCTTCACATCAAACTGCCGTAGAGGTCACGACCTGAAGATGTTTTTCACAACTTGCTGGAGTTCAACGCTTAAAATATATATGTCACACTACAGGCAGACAAGAGGAGGACACGTCCAATTACACTCTATGGCTGTGTTCCATTTCAGTGATCATTACACACGGGCCACTGATCAAAGCTAATTGTGCATATTATCCCTTCACTGCTGCTGATATTGGGTCCTTATGGAGTTCCAGTTAGGGCTTTAATAAAAGAGGAGGCTATACATAAAGAAAAGAGATGAGAACAACAGAGACACGGAGGGGGGGGGGGCACTGGAGAGAAGGCAGCTAGAGATGGAGTGAAGGAAGTAAGAGGAATGTGCTCAGGGGGGATTGCAGGACGCCGACTGCGAGCTGTGATGTTGCTGTTGCTTTTCCTTCGCGTCACGGAGCACTTCATCATAGGTGGGTTTTTCTCCAGGTTCCTTCCACTTCCCCTCCACCCTCCCCCTCTGCCACCATCCACATCTCTTGTCCCTCTCTCTCCGCCTCTCGGGCCCCCTGCCGCAAGGCTGATCTATTGGTTTTCAGCAGCGTGTGGAGCGATAAATCATGAGAATGGGGTCCGGCGATGATTAGGTTGCGGGGTGCAGAGATACAGGGAGAAGAGAAAGAGAGAGGACGGTTGAATTGGGAGGAGGAAGAGGAGGAGGGGAGGGAAGGTGGGCCCAGCAGCCTCGTGAGTAGTAGACAGGTTACTGATGGTGTTTGTTTCTCCCAGGCCTGTACCTGTGCAGGGGGCAGATTCTCCTGGGTGTTACATAAAGGAGCTATGGGTCTGCTGGGGCCTCGACGCAGCCTCTATAACACATAAACTGAGCTGGAATTACCCAGGCGATGAGATATATATGGGCACGTTAGCATTGCTTATTCCGGCCAAGCCCATTATATCAGCCCTGCTGCTGAGAAGAAGAGGAGGAGGGAGAAGATGGGGAGCGAGACGAACCCATGGGAGCAGAAAATGTAGATTAATACTGCTGCATATTTTACCACAATTAAAACTTCATTTGTCTAAATGTGTGGACTTTAGCCTCATTTAAGCCTTGGTGGCTCGGTAGTTTTTTAAAAGGAGAAATTAAGAGATTGACTAGAAAATATCCCCAGCTCTGCAGAAAGAAGCATTTCACATGCTGGATTTGTTTTGTGACATTTTAAAAACGGATCGTTACACCTTATTTGGCCCGATTCCTCCGAATTGAGCTCCCTGTCAATTGCAGACACCCCTACCGAAACTGATTATATAAATACCAACAGGAGTGTTGATGAGATTTGAGTTTATTGCCTCATTGACCAAGATTTTAGCCTATCACCTTTTCTCAGGTAACAAACACCCCCCTCCCACCTCCCCCACCCCATGTCTCTCCATGTCTGGGTGCAGAAGAGGCGCAAAACACAAGCAGGGATGATAATGAACAAGCTTGTGTATGTGTGTGTGACTGACAGGATAATACAGCAAAACAAGCCCCCCTCACAATGTACAAGTAGGTTTTACAGCTCGCCCATTTAATGGCTGTTCTCTGTTACTGTATGTTTCATCAGCAGCGCAGGGTGGCAGGTGGGAGGGATCCTGCCTTTGGAGGAGCGGAGAGGGGCTTTGTTTGCTTTAGTTTACACGCTCACGCGTTGTTTGTTGCATGTTGGTGTGCCAGCTCTGCGCTGTCAGCCTCCCTATCATCGAGTCTGACAACTCCGCGGCCATGTTTTGATGGGAGAGGAGGAATTAAAAGATAGAGATGGGTGTGAGAAGGGGAAGAAAGGATCCAAGTGTTGCTTTTTAACCTAACCTGCCAAGATCTTATAGAGCGATTTCTCTTTCAGGAAAGGCTGGTTTGAGGTTCAGAGAGGCCACATAAAGCACCCTCAGAGCTAATGTGGGTGATTCTCTTCTTTTTCTTGGGGGCAGGAGGAGTGGAGAGGGGGGGGGGGGGTCTGCAGGATTACAGAGATGATCCTGCCATTCATCCTAGCTCTAAACAGAGCCCCATCTTCCCTCCCCAAACCCTGCTAATTCCCTTTTGATGAGGCGTGCTAAATAAATCCTATTTCCACGCCTTTATTCCCCACCGACTCCTGGAGCGTAGATCAGGGACGCAGATTTTAGGGGCTTCTGCTGCCGTTTGGGACCCACAATGGAGCCCGTCTGCATGACGGCCCACTCAGTCCAGTCAGCCTCATTATGCTTTCACCCAACACATGCCCAGTGGTCCAAAAACACACACTTATACACACAAAAAAAAACATGCAGACTGACACGTTTGCACATAGAGCACCACACAAAAATGCCACGATGACTTTGTGCAATTCTTGGGACAAATGCTAGACATCATGTCAAGTACTTCAAAGTGTAAAACCATCTTTCAGGTGACCGTGTTGGTGTGTGTGTGTGTTTGTGTATTGCACAGTGCATCTCCCTGCTGTTCTGTCGGCCTTTCCACTCTCACACGCTGAGCCCCCTGCGCTCGGCTACTACGCTAACAAGCTCCTCCGTCTCTCCTGCTCTCTCTACTGCGGGGCGCTGTTATTAATGGGGACCAGCTGGGAGTGGTGATGGTACATGCACAGCCAGACAAAGCCCCATATATAATCATAAAGTCATAACAAACGACCTGATGTAAATGAGGATGGGGGTTTCTTTTTGAGGGAGCGTCGCGTATGAAGAAAATAGGGCCACGGATGCCTTCGTGTTTGTTGGAGAATAGAGGTGTCATCTGATGTCAAAATGGCCAGTGCCCTCTTGGCTAGCTGGTAAGGACCTTCCCAAGTGACCTCTGACCTTATCCTAGATGTGGCAGAGTGGGGGTCAAGGCTCAAGAGGCAGCACCGAGTGCCTCTCTGATGGCTCATTTCTCTCCTGATGGGGCAGTAAGCCTGTGAAGAGGCGTATGTGACCATGCACACCAAACCAGCTTCTCAAACTCGCTCGGCTACTTTGACGCACTTTAGAACTAGGTGTGCAGAGAATGAGGAAATCTTCCTTTACAGGTGGTGAGAATCCTCCTCATGTGCCTGCATCCGGCTTACGCAGACACATGCTTCCAATTAGCAGGGCTTCTTCATGTAAATGCTTCATAAATTATCCACCCTGCCCCGGGATTAGGTGCTCATAAAGAGAGTTAGCATCTCAATAAACAGCAATGACTGTGTATGGAGAGCAAATTAGAGGTACAATGGGAGAGCGAAGAAAGAAGTGGGATGATGAAGAGGGAGGGTGATTGTTGGAGGAGGCTGTAGGTGGTGTTGGGGTAAGAGTCGGGCGGCGGGGGGGGGGGGACTAAAAACAATTCAAATTGTGCTAATAAAAATTGCATGAGCCTGTCTTCCATCAAGACGCTTAAAAAGATTTTGTGACAAATCTGCAGACTTTAAGACTGCATGACATATGCTCAGAAAAAATAAGACTCTTCTATATTGTACATCAATAATTAATAATGTTGCTGAGTCCACTCGCATTCCCTTTAGACATGCTATCGCTTGTATTCACTTGTCGTCACAGGCGCCTCATTAGTCCTGCGCAACATGAAGTGGTGGTCAGCCTTGCTCATTGTGTGGCAAACGCATTCTTGATCACTTGCAGATCCTCAGGTATGGTTTGTTTTTGACTGTTCCAGTTATTTAAATCATGAAAATGATCAAGGTTACTTCAGGGTTACTTGTGAAGTCACAGAAAAAGGAGCCCCAAGTTGTAAAAATGTCAAGAAAAGTGAATGTTAGAGTTGTAAGCAATCACTTTGTTAAAGGTTTGTAAAGCTCTTTACTTCAGTTGGCTGGGACCCCTTCCCGTTATCTATTGGTCGGTAAATGATGGCTCATGGGGTAATAAAAACTGTGGCTTTTTTGTTATTTTGATCATCAACATTGCGATTGTTAACCATGAAGATGACAACACAAGTGCTGAGCTTAGTTTAAATTACCAGGATATCCTTGCAGTATTCATGCTGCAGACTTTCACTCAAGTTCTTCATTCCAGTTGAATACCAATTTCATAGCAAGGAGAACCAAAAGTGCCAGGGCATCATTTGTATGTAACCCAAACATGACACAACAATGGAGAGCATTGAGGGAAGGGTATACGTGCTGCTTAGTATGACTTTTTGGCAGATTTAAGGTAAAGAAAGACAAGACACTAGAAAAGTATAGGAAAGGTTGTCGAGATTCTTATAATGTAGCCGCTCTCATTATTCATCCAATGATATCTCTCTCTGGCCAATCAATGGTGTGGAAGCGATAAACATATTTCAAAACCCTGGTTGAATGGGTGCGTGAAAAGTACCTGGTACCACGTGCAACTACCTAATGGAAAACCCTAAAAACAGACACAAGTTGGTGTTTCCCTTTCGACTTGTCCCTCTGAAGGAGTTGCCACCGTGAATCATCGCACAAGGAAATTGGCACATTTTTTAAACCGGATACCCTTCCTGACACAACCCTCTGCATTTATCCGGGCTTGGGACCGGCCCTCAGAAAACAATTGTGTGCCCCTCGGGGCTGCAGCAGCATAAAAAATGATTCAGGATTGTCGCAGTTTTTTTTTTACAGCAAATACAAATATCAATCTAACATTTGCCATTCATTCAAAAAGAGTTTACTTTAAAGCAGGTCTCTAGATTTTCCAATAATTTTGATAATTAAACAATTTAGGTGCCTAACCCGAACCAAACAAGTGAAAAGAAACCAATCAAAAAAGTAAAAACTCCACCACCAATTTCAAACTCAGTGAATCACAATAAAAAATATAAAAAAAAGAAAGATACACATCATACATTCCACAAATTAATTTACAACTTTTATGTATAATAGTCGCTGTGTCCCAATTCAGGGTTTGCACACTTCAAAGTACAAATTCATCAGCTACATACATCATAGTATCATGCCAAGTAGTTCCCAATTCAAAGGCTCCTTCAAATGCAACCTTGAAATTCACACTCCGTTTGGCTCCAGATTAGTTTATAACAAAGGATACAAGCAACGTATCTTTTGTGGCCTTTTTTGTCCCATAATTCCTTTTAAGCAAGGCAGCAGGGATTGAGCACCTGATAAGGGCACCTGTTATAAATGTGTATATACACAAAAATATAAATATACTTGTAATTGGGTGTATTTAAATGTAAACTTGATTCAGAGGAATTTTTAGGTATCTTTATCATTCTCTAAGCATCTAGAATGCAGTAAGAGGGCAACATCTATCTATTTTTATTAGCAGATTTTAGTCATTACTTTGAGGTAAATCAGTCTTTAAGAATTAAATTAAGTTCGTTCTATCCGCCACCATGGACAGAAAAGCTGGGATGGCAGAGACAACTAATGAATTTAATTACATGGCGGGTCTCACCGGCATTTTATCTCTGACGCTAATGTTAGCTTGACAGTGTGTATTCTCAGTTTGAGAAAAGCTCGTCTGGACCGCCTCTTCCACCATTTTTTTTTTTTTTTCTTTTTTTTTTTGTAATTTAGACTCACAGGTAAATAAAAAAGAAAATTAAAAATTCTGGCTGCATTTTCTTTTGATTTTCAGGTATTTTCATTTACCTATGAATATATAATTGGAGAAAATATGCATCAGCAGCTATTAGGCAACATGGGACTGGAGCACTAAGGATAACTCTTGTACACTAGGTAGGCTGTCTCATTTCCCCAACAGTAAGAGCTCTTCGAAGCATGCAGGCTACGTAGGCTACAGTGTCGTACATAGTCGGTAGACTTTGAAGTGTGCAGACCTGGAAGTGGGACACAGCTATGTCTCTACATCACTTATCATTACACAGAATAATGCATATTGCTATTTCATTATATAACATATTTAGTTCAATAAAATTTTAACTTAATAAAACTAATGAAATGCACTCAAACTGAATCCAAATCAAAAAGTATTTTCTATAAGTAAGACTTTGAAGAGCTTCTTGGGATTCTGTTTTGCAGTCTGCAGCAGGTGAAACAAAGTAAGAAACTAAAGTGAAACCTTGAAGTCACTTGAAGACAATAGAAGCAGAAGATTCTCAGAGGCAGGGATAAGTAGAGTGAATATTTGGACTTTGTGTGAGGAACCAGTCAATTATCGCAATCCCTGACAAACACTGATTCACTTTCTGAGTCTTAAGAGAACAGAAAATGTCTCTGCACTTCAGAATTCACTTGTGTAAAACAACTTGAAGCATGAGTCAGTCTACGGCCATTGTGCATGAAGCCATAACTCCTGCAGAGCTCGGGCTGTCTGCGAAATACGTGACAGGATAATTTGATAAAGCGTCGTGCCTGTGTTCAGTCTAACAGATAATAGCCAGGGCATTAGCAGAATTAGGCTGCTCAGTTTGTGCAAAGGTGCGGGGTGAGTTGGGGGCTTTTGAATTCTGCTGGGAACGTAAAGCGCCTGTAAACACAAAGCACACAAGAGCTTTAACGCACTAAACCTCAGGCCACACCGGCCACACAATGGTCTGTCATATTGAATTGGCCCAGAGCTGTGGGAGAGAGGCTGGTTAAGAAGACGCAGGGTGGGAGTTAAGCTGAAAGAAAGAGCCCGGTGTGACAGACACTTGTCCATGTAACAGCTCTGCAGAAACTCACACCATACTCTCAACAACACTCTGCTTTACTGTCGATCACCAAGACACTCTGGAGCAGTGGCTGTCACCTGCACATGTAATATAAATGCAATCTCACTTTTTCCTCTGTGATGTATATCAACCAGCTAGACGGAAACTGACATGCACGCTCTAGCACTCGCTTGGTTTTGAACACAGCACTGCACAGACAGTCAATAACAGAATGGGGTGTGAGATTAAGTCTAAGCCCACCTTCTTTTCATGTGGCAGAGCAGCCGCTGCCCTGAGATCTGGCACCAGATGGCGCTGTGCCGGTCGGTGCCAGGAGATAATCGGGACAGATCGGGCCGCATTACTACCCATTATCTTCTAATTATTCTTGTGTGGAGCGCTGATCCTGCCGTTTGTGTAAGTGGATGGCACAGAGAGCCTGTCGCCCCCGGCATCACGGAAATCCTCCCCACTTCCCTTGCTCCCTCTGGGGATGGAAGGAGAGATCAGCGGGGGGAAAGAAGGAAGAAGGAGCAGGTGGGTAAGGCACCTGATAGATGGGTGATACAGCTTTCTAGCATATAACACAGCTATCGTTTCAGTGACACCAGGTGAGGTCAGTATGAGGAGGACCCTGCAACGTTTGACCTGTGTTTTGGGCTTAAATCTCCATCTTAGACTAAACCAACTCAAGAAAAGTCGTATTTCCTCTGATGCCTCTATAAAAACATGATGAGGATCAGTTTATGTCTCCCAGGCTCCATTTGTACTGTGCCTGTGTGAAAACAGGCCCCAACCCCCTTACCCCAAAGGATAGTGCTAACTGCACAGAGGCATATGGCTTACCATGTGCTGAGTCCCACGTGCACACTCTTAAGCGCGATTCTACCCAGAACATCTTCGCTTAATTATCAGCATTTTGTTCAGCATCCTCCTATTTTGCATATTAATATGTGTCAGCTCTGGATGTAAGATAAAGGGGATGAAAGCTTAGGCTACGTTAAATTGCATCCGTAAACATGGGCTTCACCGAGCAGACATTTAAATGCACCTGCACCTGGGAGGAGTCAAAATATGATGTGTGTGTTTTCTTTACCTTTCACAAGTGTCTCAAGTGTGCATGTGTGTTTGTAAAGTGTCAAAATCTGCAGGTGAAGCCTTAGCTCCATGTGTGTTTTGTTATTTTACTCGCTCTTACCCAGCCTCTCTCCTTATTTGCATGTGTGCCCATGCCGTGTGGTACCCATCTTTCCGACTGACATGTAATAAAACACGGCATGGCATTGTTGATCAATCTCGCCAACCCACGGGCCGCACAGCGAGGGCATGTACATGCAAATGAGAATAGCTAAATGCCACTGAGGGGGAGAAAGAAGGAGGCAATCACTTCAGCTGACAAACTGCACAGGAAAAGTGTGTGTGTGTGTGTGTGTTGGGGGGGGTGCATTTGGAAGGAAGGAGGGGGGTCGGTACTTGATATCTAGGGGAAAATTTTTTATGCAAGGTGATCCAAGAAAAATAACGACCATGAGCTTAATTACAGCTGGTACGGTAAGGTAGTACTTTACCTTTACAGCTGTTTAAATATTTTAGGTTAAAGAGACCCGTCAAAACAGCTACCGAGCCGATAATTTGGGTAAGTAGGAGAAACTTCACTGTGTTTCTGTGTGTGTGGCAGCGATGGAGAAGCAAAGACCTGTGATTAAAATGTAGGGGAGGCTTCGGCTAAGACTTGAGCCATTCTCCGCCGAGCTGGGGTCAGGTCAACTGATCTGGGGGCCACTTGGGCAAATCCCAAACACAAACAAGGCAGAAGAAAGGCAGCGAAAGCACAAGGAGGCTGGTGGAAAGAAAGGATGATAGAACTCGTCCATGGGAAGATGAACGTCCAGGGAGATCATGAAGGGAGAGCTGATTAACTGGTTTTTAGATCTCTGAGAAATATCCAAAAGGTTACGCTTCAAGCTCCATAAATCCTGACCCTTCGTGCTAAACCTATCAACTCTCAGAACCCAGGTCCAACAATGAGGAGTCTATAAGCTGCTCCAAGTTGCTCCATTGATGGTTCATTAAGCAACAATGAGGACAGATAACTACTGCATTGCTGTATTGGTGGCTTTTGCTTTGCAACCATAAAGAGCTTTTAGCTTACGTCACCCTAGCTTTGAAGCAAGTAACTTCCATCCTTATGCTAATCTGTGGATGGTCATTCAAGAAGAAAAAAGCAGAGATTGAAGCAGGTGTTTTTCCTTTAACATATTTGGATTATGTGTTGGATGCTCTAGCTTTCAAACATGCCATCACCCATCTGTTCTTATCTACACTGCCTGTGATGATGAATGACATGGACAACATCAAGGGGTGAGAATTTGAGGGAAGTTCTTTATTAAAGCTCAGACCCGGGGCATTGTCCCACTTCAGAGAGTCTGTCCCTGATCAAAGATGGAGCAGCAGGTCAAAGATCAGAGAGCAGCTGGATGAAATGGTGGTTGGAGTGAGATTATACTGTAAAGGTTCGATCCCTGTCGAAGTTGGTACATCAGCACCTGTTAGCAACTGCTGGTGAAACGTCCCTGACATGTAGAAGTGCATTGTTTTGATCCCTGGAAGTACGCATACAACTATATGACTAGAGCAGTAACCTTTCAAGTTTTCTTTTGGTTAGCGTTCATATTGATGATGTATGTATAACATGACTGGCTTGAAAACCAGATTAATACAAACACCTGCCAATAACAAAGGATCATTACAGTGATACCAACCACGTAATGTCTGAACAGAGAGACATTAAGATTTGGCAGCAGCTGCTACACCAAAATAATGATTGATTGTGATCTGAGGGTGATGGAGGAATCCAGAAACCTGTTGGCCCTGTAGACAGAAGTTAGACATTTATAAAAAACAAAGACAGATTAATGCTGTCGTTTTCAGAAAGAAGAGAAATAGGTTTTTGTTCTTGCCACTTGTGGTTTATTTCAAGGCAACACATATTTTCCAAGCCTTCACCATTCACTTTAAATGCCTAAATCTAATCCAAATCTAAACTTGACTCCACACGGAAAAAAAACAACAACTAACAACTAGATTTGAAAGTTTATGGAAGCGTAGAGCTGTCATCCTCATTAAAAAAAAGTTTGGGCCTTATCACGATATAACGTGATAGTTTTATTGTAGAAACCTGAAACATATCACGTTATAACGTGTTTCGCTTCACATTTTTACAATAAACTTATTACGTTATAACGTGATACGTTTCAAGTTTTTACAATAAAACAATCACGTTATAACGTAATAATACCCAAACTTTTTTTTTTATGAGGATGACAGCTCTACGCTTCCGTAAAAGTTGAAGTACTGAATAAGACAGGAGACAAGTTCAGATCTCCTCTAGGACATTTGTGGAATTTCACCAGCTCTTACCCAGCTCAATTTAGACTTTTTTACTTGTATAGGCTGCATCTGTTACATAAAATACCTAAGATTGCATTGTAATATACTCACTAGCAGCCAAGTTGGACTTGACTCGGTGTCATAGCTTCAACAAGTTGTTGGAAACATTTCTCAGGTTTTGCTCCAGATCGACATGAAGCATCACACAGTTGCTGCACATCCATGATAAGAATTTCCCATTCCACCACATCCCAAAGCTGATCTGTTGGACTGAGATCTGGTGACTGTGGAGGCCGTTGGAGTACAGCAAACTCATTTTTATGTTAGAAAAAACGGATAAAGATTATTTGAGCATTCTGATACTGTGCATTATCCTGCTGGATGTATCCATCAGAAGATGCTACACTGTGCTCTTAAAGGGATAGACATAGTCAGTGTTGAGAATTAAGGACTGTAGGCAGTATTATGATGGCGTTGGCCCTTCATCTGCAGTAAGCTTCAGTTAGACAGTGATGAACCAGGCAGAGGTTATGCTTCCACTCTCTTTATTAGCAGGTTGACTCAGTACAACAAGGCTGATACAGATACACACCTTGGTATAAGCTAGGTGAGCCTGTAGGTGTACTGTAACTTAACTGTATGTATGTATGGTTCTGAAATGACAAAAAGATACATGGAATCCGTATAATGATTAACATTATTAACAAGAACATAAATGATCATCAATACAGATAAGCTCTTCCAACTTCACTTTGTTTAGAAGCTTTAGCATGACTTTAGCATAAGCCCAAACAGTTAAACTTTGAGACTTATATCCAAACGATATTGAATAACTCACTGTGACTGGCATAGACTAAGAACAGAGTAAAGGCATTCAACATAAACATTATAGTTATTCTACTTATTGTGTACCAAGTATGCATATAATGCATCTGTGCGCCCTGCTCCACACAGAATGACAAAAACGTTTACAAAATGGACCTTAAAGGACCCAGTCCCAACTTAGCTGTCCATAGTAATGCCCATCTCAAAATACACAACACTGCCCTCTAAGGAAATTCAGGGTAAGTCCGTCCATTGACCTCAACCTCCGCCTACACTATCAGAACTGGTGATGACCTTGGTGATTTTTCCCACATGCCCCTAGGCCCTGGGAAATTGTGGATCGACCAGCATAACCACCGTCCCCTGTTTCAGGTTGTCTGCTGGTTGTTGCCCCTTGTGGTGGACTTGAAGACTGGGAAGGTAGGTACAGATGAACCGTGACCAGAAGTGGTCGCGATTATCTGGCTATGGCACCATCGCCTCTTGATAATTGTTATATGTCGTATATGAGACTTCTGGCAAGGATGCATCCTGCCACCTCATCAATAACATATTTGGCGACACAGGGTCTGAGTCACCAACATCAGCAGAGACATTGACTAAGGCAGGGGTGTCAAACTGCAGTCCTGGAGGGCCGGTATCCTGCAGGTTTTTGTTGTCTCCATGCTCCCAACACACACCTGACCGACACCCAAACAGGTTGACAAGAAGCTACTGGATCCATTGATTTGAATCAGCTGTGTTGGTGGAGGGAAACAACAAAAACCTGCCGAATTCCAGCCCTTGAGGACTGGATTCTGACACCCCTGGACTCAGGGTTTGGCATTGAGCATGCCAGCATACCCCCATCAGTAGCATGAGGAGTACTTGTTCTGTGCTGTTCCAATGACCACCTGGAGAGCAGATTTTATGGAGCATATTACCCTCTCCCACAATCCACCAAAGTGTGGAGCCCGGGGAGGGTTATACTTGAAGGCTATCTGATGATTGCCCAAGTCTTCCTTTGACTGAGGTTCCATGGCTGCAAAGGTCTCCTTTAACTCTCGCTCAAAACCCCAGAAATGTGTCCCTTGGTCCAACAAAATCTCAGATAGATCCCCCAACAAGCGATGAATCTCTGAAGAGTGAGCAAGAATGCATCAGCATAAAGTCTGCTGATGAGATCTAAATGGATAGATCTCATTGTTAAACATTTGAAAATCAGCCACTGATGGTCCCTGAAACCGGCGATTGGGAATTTTGAGTTCAGCTAGAGTCAGGCCCCATTTGATGCAGTCTGCTGGGTTGTTAGCAGAATCAACATATCTCCTAGAACTAGGTTCTGACAAACCTGGGATCTCTGCGACTCTCGTACCAACAAAGACTTCGAACTAACACGAATCAGATGTTAGCCAAGACAAAACTGGTTGAGTCAGCCCAGAGATTGATGGAGACTGATGCAAGAGATGCTAACTGAGCACCCGCTAGTGCTGAGTGAAGCTCAATACGTGGCATGAAAAGCTGGTGCTTGGGTGCTACTCGCGAGCAAGCCATCACAAATGTTACGTGAACACAGCTGGCATTTTCCACTGCTAGGTATGCCACTGCACCATATGGCTGTTCCGCCGCATCACAAAAGACATACAAGTCATACCTTATAGCCTTGCTAGAAAGCTCTGGTGGGGTATACCTTTGTGGAAAGAGCATGGCCTCAGTTTGTGATAGCTCTCTTTACCAGTTGACCCATGCTTCAATGATACTGGTTGATAAGTTTGAATCATCCCAATCACTTGGCTTAGACCGTAGCATCTCGATCAGTATCTTGGCCTGGGTGGTGTAAGGGAGTATAAAACCGACTAGGTGGTTACAGGTGGCGCATGGTGGGTTTGGCAGGTTTCAGCGGTCTAATTCTAAAGCCTAGCTGATCAACACTGCAGAGCCAACCCAAAGCAGGTTCTTTTGGGTCCACATTGTTTTAGAGAAGCCAGAGTTCTGTAGCTTGAGATTTGGCTTTTGTGACTAAGAACAGAGTGAACGCATTCAACACAAACATGACTTCCTGTAGCTCAAGTACGCATACAATGCATCTGCACTGCTTGCTCCCCATGGAATGACAAACACATTTACAAGATGGCCAAAAAAGGACCTCAAAGGACCCAGTACCAACTTAGCTTTCCTTAGGAATGCCCGTCTCAAACTAAACAACACAACCTTCAAGGGGAGAATTCAGAACAGTCAGTATCAATACTCAGGTAAGCTGTGGTGTTATAATATGCTCAGGTGGTACTAAAGGACCCAAGAAAATATCCTCCATACAATTACACCACCACTGTCAGCCTGAATCATTGATACAAGACAAGCTGGATCAGTGCTTTCTAAGACTCGTTAGACTAGACAACATTTTTCCAGCTTATTTTCTCCAGTTTGAACTGTAGTTTCCTGTTCATAGACGACAGGCGTGTTAGCCAATGTGGTCTTCTGCAGCTGTAGTCCATCTGCTTTAAGGTTGGATTTGCTATGTTTGGAGATTGTACTTGGCAAACTATTCTATTTTACCGTCATTTGGCAGACGCTTTTATCCAAAGCAATTTACATGTGATAAATGATCACCAACCAGCGACCTTCTTGCTGTGAGGCTGCAGTGCGACAAACTAAACCCACATGCTTCCCTATACATCAGTTGTATTCTGTGTACATTAACACTAGTAGTTATTTTTAGTTACCATTTTCATTCTCCAACCAGTCTATCAGTTCTTTTTGCCCTTAGACATCAACAAGACATTTTTGGTCCAGACAACTGCTAATCACTGGATATTTTTTCCTTTTTGGACCATTCTCTGTGAACCCGACAGGTGGTTTTACGTGAACATCTTGGTAGATCAGTTTCTGAAAAACTCCAAGTCCATCTGGCACCAAAAGCCTTGCCACATTCAAAGTTACTTAAATCTGCTTTTTTCCTCAGCCTGATGCTTAGTCTGAACGCATCTTGTTCATGTCTATATGACTACATGCACCTAGTTGCTGTCATGCAACTGGCTAATCAGCTATTTGTATTAACAAGCATCTGAACAGGTGTACCTTATAAAGTGGCAAGTGAGTGTATGTTGCTTATTTAGGGGAACTTAACCATATAAATCCCAATGATAATGACAGAGATACAAAAAACCTTTCCCCCTTCAACACTACTGTGATAAACTACAGTGAACTGATGAACCATTCTTCACCATCAGTAGCTCAAACATCCCATGAGGCTTTGCAGTTGCTCTGAAGAGCAAGGTTCAAGGGAGCAGCAGGGGCAACTTTACAACAAGAAGTCACACCTTTCTACTTGATTTTTTCCAGCCTTTGAGTTTCAGTCAGTGGTGTTTTATGACCCACGTGACAGCAATCAAAGCACATGGCAGAGTCAGCCAGGTACTAATTGTGTATTGTTGAACTTACGGGAACCATGCCACATCGCTTTAGCTTGTTGATTGCTAATGTATAATTCAAAGCTATCAGTACATGTATTATAAATGAACACACGTTGCAATGTAGAAACTGAACTCCAATTAATCTCTCCATAGTTTAGAGCATGCAGATTGACTGTCTTCAGCTTATTCTTTTTTATTACTCATTTTTCTCATTTCGTCCTTTAAAACTCCCTCCTGCCCAATCCCACCCCAAACCCCACCCTATACAGTCATTCACTTTCACTTCCTCCTATCTCTCCCCTGTTCCCCAAACCTCTGCTGTCTCCCTCTTTCTCTGGGAGTCAACTTTATAAAAGAGTATGAGAGAGAGTGAGTGAGTGAGCACTCTGGAGGCAGTCAATACCTTATCAACTCCTGCCGAACGCTGACACCCTGACGTCCTTGACAGCAAATTATTACTTTTTCATGACGCAACCAGGTGCAATTACAGTAACATCTTTGGGCTCTATCCTGCTGCTCCTGCAACTGTCAAAAGGCGTTCCTGGTGGGATCCTGGAGGAGCTGAGACATCAGTCTCAGAGTCCCTCCCAGATCTCTGCAAAGACAGAATGACAGACAGGAACAATGTGGGGGGACTGAGCGCAAAGAGAAAATAGAAGAAGCCATTCAAACATGCCCAAAGATTCGGTAAATAGTTGCAATCTACTCGAATTCCTTTTCTGGGAACACTTGGTGGTTTGCTTAGAGGGCTGCTGACTGACAGTGAGAATGTGGCAGAGTTTTGTTGTTGTTGTTCACTAGATGCAGCTAGCTTGCGCTTCTGCTAGCAGCTCGGTAAACAAGCATGTTTGTAATGTCATCCCTCGCTCTCTGTGCTTCACGCTGTAAACCCTGTAGGCTTGATTATAAAGTTTAACCACACTTTATCGCACAACAACACTGAGGAAAAAACACCAGGTAAACCTCAATTAAGACTTCAGAGTGTCACTTTCTCCCCGTAGCGCAGCAGCAGAAGAAGAGAGCACAAAGAGCCCACAAGCCTGTGATGCCACCCCTGTGAATATGGGGATGCTGGGTGGTGGGGGAGAAAAAACTTTGCCATCCTGGAGGTGGATGTTGCCTCATGTTTCTTTGTGTGTTTGGTGTGTCCCTTGGCTGGCATCACAGAGAGGGAGTGGGGGGCAGAGGTGGTGGTTGCATTATAGTCCATGTGCATGTTTGTGTCTTTCTATATGACTGTCATGGAAAAGAAGGACAGGTAAGAGGAAGAAAACAAACCATAAGCCTGCCACTGAAACACCGGAGAGTCTTTCATCTAAGGCTCATCATCCACTGATCCTAGCCCCCCTCCTCCACCATTCCTCCCCCACTAAACCAACTTCTTCACTTTCCCTTTAACACACCAAGTGAGTCGAAGATATTTTTTTCAAAAGCGCACCTACATCTGACTTATGTAGGTAATGACACCTCCATGGGCTATTGGATTTTCTCGGCCCTCTGTGGTTTTTTTTTTTCTCTTCCCTTGTCCCCCTATTTCTCTTGAAGCACTGGTGTCTTTCCTTTACTCCCCAAGGCCCCCCCTTGCTCCTTTTTCCTGTGATGTCAGACACAGATTTATTCTGCCTGTGAAGCATGTAGAGCAGAGGACTGTGAGTGAGCAGAGAGGAAGAGGAGGGAGGATGGGTCAGCGGGGGGGATAAATGTGTGTGTGTGTATGTGTGTACAATAAGAGATAAGATCATGGCTCCCCAGGGGCTTGTTTGGCCCTGTACCCGATCCATCAAACGCCCGCTCCAAGTGCCAAGGTCAACTCTAATGAGCATTTTCTGGGGTCTTATTCTCAACACTGAGCACCCCCCTGCACACACATACAGTCCCACATGGGCACGCATGCTCTCTAAACACACCTTGGACATACCTGCTTAGCTGTAGGATGGATGGATGTGACAGGGAATGTAAGATGCTTGCGTGCATCTCCACACAGAAATCAGACATCACGGCAGGAGAGCAGGTGCACAAGACAGCAGGGGCAAGGTGAGTGATCCATGTCAGGTATGAACTGTGGCAGGTGTGAGGATCTGCAATATTTCCAAGTACCAATCAGGCATCAAAAAGTGTCAAATATGCCACTGGACAATGAGTCAGGTTCTTGTTTACTTCTGTTATCTGTTCTTTTTTTTTTTATACCTTTGTAGGCCCTTTAGCTTTAAAGAAATACAACTTTCATGCCCCGTTGTTTCCCATTTTTCATTAGCCAGTAGGCTGCACATTTGGATGAAAACGGGCCGTAGTGCCAGGTAGGTGGGCTTTTAGTGGAAAGTGTCCCTCATCATCTCCTCATCACATGCTGATCTGCCAAAAGTTGTTAAGGTCTGAAGGCTTGCGGAGTGTGTGTGCGCGCTGAAGCATGTGGAGCATACTAATGAAGCAATAAAAGTCACGGCGGGAGGGGTGAGAGTGGGGTGGGGGTGGAGGGGCTGAAGGCATTTTGAAAGGGAAGGTAGCAACGAATGGAGGATTGGGACCCGCTGACAGGAGGTGTGATAATTGAGATGTTGCGACCCCACATATTACCTGCATATTGGCCAAATTAGGAAGCGGGGAGTTAAAGGCCAGGATGATAGGCTGGAGCCCTCCTGCCAGGAACCGCCTTGTGTGTTTGCATGTGTGTGTGCATGTGAAGCAAAACAAGAACATGGCTTGACTTGTCTTGTTTTTTTTTCACATGCCAGGAGAAGTAGCACATGTGAGTTTGAGTTTCCATTAGTGAAAATAAAGTTCTGCTTGGGAGAAATGGAAGAAAAATGTGTGGTGTGCTTCTATGAACATTTCAGAGGAGACAAATATAAAAAAAATAGTATTTGCATGTATGTTACATTCTTCATACACCATGCAATGAACAAGACAACAAATATACCATTTAATGCTTAATCAAATTAATCTTATCCATTAAAAAAATGTAAATAAGTGGCACAATAATTGTTACCACTGTAATTCCAGTTTCAGTTTGGCACAAAAAGAAATTATCACTACAGCAAAGCTTAAACTATGAGTCAATCAAAAGAGTAATATTCAGATATAATGACTTGTTTTTAGATTAAATCTGAAATATTTCTCTTTTGTTTCATGTTAGGTGGAAATATTTTGTTGCTGGACCGCTGCTTGGGCAAAATGAGCATTAAGAAGACACGACTTGTGTCTCTGGGAACTTGTGCTGGAAATTTTCACACCTCTCTGACTTTATAATGATGAAATTATGAAAATAAGTTGCAGCTTCAAATACAAGTCAAAGCCATCCATCTCTTGGTGCAGAGCACCATTACCAGTATTTTTACAGGTTACTGCAGCATCTTGTCAAACACAGGTTTAATAACTCTTGCATATTGCTGGTTATGTGTGTGTCCTAAGAGACACTCACAATGTGATTCATGGATGTAAGCATGGCCTCTTCACAACCCCCCCTAAAGTGTTCAGCTTGGAGTAAGAAGGGTATGAGGGCCCATCTCACCTTTGCGTGCCTTGGTGGGTAGATGGTAGGGGGCATGTCTCCACACTGTCCAGCAGCTTGTGTGAATCTCCCAGTGGCAGCTGCAGGGGACACCCTGCCCAATGTGAGCTCCACAATATGCCATCACTCAGAGGGAACATCCATGACAGATTAACATTGAACTATGACATGTCTGCTTGTGGAGGAAGACTTTTTCTGACTGTGACTTGCACTTAATTGGCTTCTGAAATGCTCTTTTCACAGTTTGCCTCATAAATGTAATGGTTTCTGGGTTTTTCTGCATTATATATGAATGTAAATTTGAATAAAACAAACAATGAGAAGGATTCTGGCCTTTAGCAGCTTCTTCACTGCATATTGCCGGCTGGGAACTTCTCTTTTTTATGCACAGAGACACATAATTAATAAATTTTAGTGTCGACAGAGAGTGTTGCAAAATGCCATGACAGAACAAGAAATGAAAGCACAAATATACAACTAGAGGGTTTTCATTCACCTATGAATCAGCTGCTTGAAGGAGTTCCTGCATGAGTAAGCAGGTTTAACACTTCAATTATAAGTTTTTTACTGCCTATATTTACTTTTACACATTTTTGTGTTAAAGCTCTGTAATCTCAAGGCATTCCCCTGATGGGTCTAACAATTCGGATGTTGGTCCACGATGGTGGCATGTCATTTTCACTGTACGTGCTCCAGATAAAAATGAAAAATAATAATAAAAAACAACAATATTTTCAATATTTTAATGGTTTTGAACAGCATGTAGCACCTGTTTGGCTACTTGACACTTTTCTACACATCCATGCTTTTAACGTGATAATTTAAACAGCTGACACAAGCAGGGCAAAAGCGGGAGAAATATTTGGGTGTCTGTTCCCTGTTTGGTTTAAATGTTGAAAAATTCATAGGGTAAGAATCACCCATTCATTAGGCTAAGAAAATTATATATAAAGTTTTATATGGATTGGTTGGATGTTGAGGACTGCATCAAAGGGCTGTTTTAAGTGAAGCCCATGCAAAGAGCATAAAACTGCAGTTCCCCCTTCGTCCACTAGGGGCTCTAAAACAGAGCAAATACCCATTGACTCCCATGTTAAAAAGGCCAACTTCACAGCAGAAATAAACATGTTTACAGCCTGGTACATAAAACATTTTAGGTTTAATAGGCCAGGTTTATCTTCATGACAACTGAAGATGGAGTGACTTTTTTTTTTTTTTTTTTAAATAAATCCTTCATTTAGAAGCAATCTAATCTTGAAATTCAGCATAATTGGGAGCATGTCCTTTTGGTTGACATGACAGGTACCCGAAATCATGCTGCAAGAAGGCAGAACGAAGCACAACTGCGGTTTTTTACCAATTAACAGCATGAATAGCTTTAGCTTACCTGGTTAGCTCCTGCTAGCTCCGAGTTACGGGTGACGTTATGGAGGCTCCGTCAGTCTTTTATATACAGTCTATGGACTGTATTGAGAAACAAAACTAACAGATGTGCAGACAAAGGATATTTTTTTAAATGTTAAGGTGAGACTGGACTGATCTAATCCACCTGGTTATGTTTTACAATTAAAAAGAAATCGTTCAGGGACAGAAGAGTTATTTCAACACCCTCTTAAAGTTCAATTCTTTCACTACAATTCCATTTTTCTGCCTTGCTGGGTGACAAATCCAGCCAACATAGAGCAAATAAGACATGGCCTCTGTATGTCATGATCCCCTGGTTTTCATGTCATGATTTGTGGATGTTTTTCATGGTCTAGGGCTTTTGCTATACTTCTCTTTTATCTTTGTTTCGACCTTGTTATGTGCAGTTCATACTTCCTGAGTTTTACTTTGTCTTTCATTCACAGCAGATCCTGGCTTACTGATGGCCACACCTGCACTGTATGTGCCAGGTTTCCTTTGCTTCCAGTGGTTTTCTCTAGCTTCACCCGACACTTCTTTGTTCTGAACACTGATGTCACATATTGGTTTGTGTATTACTGCTTTGAAGCCTCAAGTCCAGCATCTTCACATGCCATCTGAACTGCCAGAGGACCTCAGGGCTGCTAGAGACTGTTGATGTTTTTAAGAAGTGGCTCAAAACCCACCTTTTTATCTCAGCCTTTAATTTAACTAGTATTTTATCTTGTTTATTATATTTTATTATTTTTTCCTTATTTATTTGACCTAAAATGTACTTATTTATTTAAAAACTGCCTGATTTTGTAACTTTTTCATTTCTGTTTATGTCCTTCTTTTACCATCGTGTCTTGGTTTTATGAGCTCCTTCACCTTGGCTTTCATATTCATCACTTTTATTTGTTCCCAGGGTTTTTAGGTGTTCTTGTTTTTATATTTTTAACATTTTGAAATATCAGTGTTTCACTGTGATCACTTGGACCTTTGCCTGCTTGGTCTGAGGGACTGTTGTCATGGCGATGGCACTGCAGGGCTATCCTGTAATGAAAACAGGACTTATATATAATAAACAGAGGTGTGTAACCCAGGTGCCATAAAGTAAAAGTCCCATCCAGCAGCTCTCCAAACCAGTCACTGAACTGCTGAATTTAATTAGCTGAGCTCCACTGCAAGGTAGATGAGTCTGTTAGTGAAAACACCTGTTCTAAATGTACAGGCAGATCCAAAAACATGGTAGGAAGAGCCACTTTGAGAGTCCAGTGTGACATACTTTATACATACAGTTTCTGAGACATTTTGCATCACTTGATGGTAAAACCATCTTCCTGAAATGCCTGAACACAATCTGATACTTGTGTTCTGTCCTGTGATAAATACTAGGAAGCAGAAAAATGAAACTACAATGTTTAAATATCAAACGTCAATCTGTGGTTAAAAAATGTTTTTTGGTTATATTTTCGTAAAGTTACAAATTAAGACCTTGTATTGAAATAATTTGACTAACCATATTTCCATGGGTCGGGTCTTAAAGGGGTTTCAGGTTAGAGCCGGGTCGAGCTCCAGTCCTTGAAGGCCACATTTCTGCAGGTTTTCCATGTTTCCCTCTTCCAACACACCTGACTCACAGAACTTAATTGCCTGTTGGCTTTAATGGAAGCCAGTTGTGTTGGAACAGGGATATATCAAAAACCTGCAGGACAGCGGCCCTTGGAGGAACCTTCCAGTTGTCACGGCTCACAGCGTGGCTGGTTTGTGGTCTGCTCAAACTTTTTATGTTTTGTCTTCGACTCCTTTCACTCTTATGGGATTTGGTTTGTTATGATTTTATTTATATTAAACGTCTTTTGAATCACTGCTGCTTCATTGTGGTATTAAATGTTATGGTTCCTTTCAGCCTTTGTTTAACTTTGAGGCTGCAAACGTTGTGTTTATGCAGTTTAAGTTTATCTTGTGACATTTCATGGCGTTTTGTCAACACTGTATTCAAATAATCACTAATCACAGGATTGGTGGGCTGATGCCCAACTTCTGTTTGAAAGTGTGGCCCTCATACGCAAGCTTCAGACAAGCTTATGATCCTGGAGGTTTCTTCACTATTTTCCTTTCGTTTTACTCCCAAGACTCATTGTTAGAGTTGATGTTACTGATATAATTATGTAAAATTATTCATACTCATTCTAGGAATGAAACTGGTTCTGAAATTACACTCAGATTAGTCAAAGTAATGTACTGTAAGTATGTAGAATCAGACTCAAAACACTGATTTTAACAAGAAACCTACCTACAGTTAAGACGTACTCTTCATCCATTGCTAGCTTAAGGTCAAACCTCTGAGCTTGGCACTCCTCTCTTCTTTTGTCATACTAATTCCAATGTTTATGAGTTAGCATTTTAATTAATAGTAAATTATTATTGGTAAAGTTTCACACAAGAAGTTACTGAAACCACAATTTATATCAGCCACAATAAGGAGTTGAGTGAAGTGAAAAGTCTTTGTTTGGGTCGGTAATTTTCTTACAGTGCAGAAAAATACAATATTTTGGTTGAAAAAAACATTACCTCATTAAACTTAAGTAATCTTTTGTGGTCACAGTTGTTGAAACCGGTGATCTGTCCACTTCACATTCTGATGACCCGTCCATCTACCCCATCTCTTCCTAAACAATTATAAACGCTGATTTTCTGTCTTTGCTCCTGAAAGGGAAAATTTAGCCATTTAAACATCATTAAAATGTTGTGAAGGTTCAAGAAATTTTAAAACCTGGCTGGTAAGTTAAAAAGAAAAAATAAATTAAATGTAAAAACGAGTTAAAGCCCAAAAGCTAACTGGGAGATAAGTGAGCAGACAAATCATAATCAGTCAAACACAGAGCTCCTCTTCTTGATGGACTTTGTGGTTTGGGTCCTGCAGGTTAAAAGTCATGGAAAGTTGGCCATAGATTGAGGGAGCTGGCATTCCTCATGAGGGACAGTTGTGATGGATGTTCATGGCTCCTCGTCCTCTGCCTCCCCACACCCCTCTCCACTGGCTCCACGCTCACCTCTCCACCTCTTGGCGCCATCCCTCCATCCCCTCTTATCCTCTGACCAGATGTGTTCATTGAACTCTGTCAAGAATAATAAAACACTGTCTGCAAGGTGCATGAGCGCTGGGCCGACAGAGCAGGACAGGAAGGTGAGCGTGTGTTCACACCCAATGGACGAACTGCAATTATGAAATAGATTAGAGCTGATAGAGGTATCCTTATTTAAACTATCACTTAACTGTGGTCCTGACCAGGTCTTACAAGACAAACACAAATAAAAAAAAACACATGAAATATTAAAATGTGATATTTTTTACTGAGCAAAAACTGAGTTGAAATGCTAAATTACGTCAACCGGAAACACACAAAGTTTGCTTCCTGCTTCTCGTCTTTTTGGTTGTAACATGGAAAACTACATTATAAGTACTAGTTTTGTTGCTATTCTGATTGTAATTTTGAAACACCAGCTCAACACGAAGCATACTACTTCACTTTTTTTCAGCTGCTGAGAAGGAAGACAGACGACTGAAGACAGGAGGCAAAACAACGAGCTGGACAGGACAAGGTTACAAGCATGCACAGAACAACCGGCATTGACGTAGAGCGGAACGAAGATTTACATGGCAGAGGATTAAAAATGCGAATAAACCAGCCACTTACATCAGAATTAGGTTTAACTACTTGACTTTTGCATTAGGAATTAGGTGTTTACGTGGCTTTTTTTTTTTTATCAGTTTAAAGCAGCATTAACTTTTATTCAGAATTAAAACTCCCATATAAATGTAGTCATTAAAAACACTGAACAAACCTGATGCTTTAAAAGCTTCTAGAGTCACTTTTAATCCATAGTAATATCAAGTATCTGATGCTGTCACCATTAGCTACATTTACAACGGCTGATCAGAGTAAAACTGTATCATGCAAATCCCACAGCTGACCTGACTCGCCTTGATCAGATAGCATTTTCAGTCGGATCGAGACGGGACATTTGAACCTTTTCACGATTAAATCAGCAGGCAGAAAAAAAACCATTTCCATTGTTTTGTGGTGGATGTTTCTGACAGGCCTGAAGAACTTGGGGGTTGCGTGACATGAATTTTCAGAAAAGTCTTGAAGAAATGGTGGCAGCTATACAGAATAGAACTGTTCTACATGCAGTGTTTTTTTTTTGTTTTTTTTTTTAGAAACTGAAAGAGGATTATTAAGCGTTTTAATGATCAAATGATTCATGATAAAAAAAAAAGAAAATCCAACTTTATCTGGCCTGCGCATGTCAAAAGCTTTACATCACATTAAATGTATGCATCATGTAACTGAAGCTTGTTGGATCACTTTACTAAACTTCCATGTGAATATTCATTCATTATCCTAACCTCTTAGTCCAATGAAGGGTTTTGGGAAAGCTGGAGCCTATCTCAGCAGTCTTTGGGCAAAAGGCAGGGAACACTCTGGCCCATCACATTGCCATGGAGACAAACAACCACTTACACCTATAGGTAATTCAGAGTAATTGGTGGGAGGAAGCCAGAGTACTTGGAGAGAACCCATGCATACATGGGGAGAACATGTAAACCCCACACAGAAAGGCCACTGCCCAAGCCTCACCCCATCTGAGGATTGAACCAGTGACCTTCTTGCTGTGAGACCAGCATGCTAACCATTATGCCACCATGCAGCCTCTGTGTAGACATGTCAGCTGGATTGTGTGATCAGATCGATTCAAATTGGATTGATTAAATATTTCCTCTTCTAAATGTAGCTAACATGGAGACATTTTGCTCAAGTCTGTTTTAATGTCGTTTTAATTCTTTGAAGTTTGCAAGTATTTCTTTATTCCCCAAAGGTCTCACGGTTGAAGTGTAAAATTTGGCCATTTTAACATCTTGATTCTTCATTCTGTCGTACATTTGCTGCTATGTTGGGATTGTAGTGGAAATTAGGCATATAGCATATTTTTTCTGTTTTAATGTTACTTGTTTATTATAAGTTCTTTTATGTAGAGCAATATATATTCTGCATGGTTTAAAGTAGTTTAGAAAGCTTGCTTAAGTAAGTGCATGCAACAACTAAATGTTTTGTTCCAAGGCCTGACTTTGTCTAGTATCATCTTCTGGCAGTTGTTTTGACTAGTGCTGCTAGTTGTTTGTGTATGCCTAAAGAACACTGTAACACCCTGAGCGGGGGCAGAGCTCTCGAGACCTCTTGCTTGCAACAACTGTGCATTGTCAATAAACTGGACAGAGCACAGTTGATTTCTAGATTTATTTTTCATCAGATAAATTCCATGACAGGATCATGGAGCCTGTTTAACAAAAAGTAGAAGTTATTCAGGATAAGAGAAGAAAATGGGGGCTTTACCAAGCCTGGCTTAGTTGCTTTTACGTCCGCCAAACAGTAAATAACCTTACTAAGTAAGATACTGTCTGTTTGTGATACAGACCAAACTTAATCACATAATTAACTTCAAAATGATCAACAATCTTATATACAATTTGCACTGTGACTGTAATGATTGACGATCAAAATCCTGGTTAAATTGTAAAACTGAATGGTAATTTGCTGGGAGCCTTGTGTTTTTCCTCCATTGCTAAATTATCAATAAAGAGCATCAAACATCAGACTGGATGAATATATGAAATAAATTGTTTAAAACTATGCAAAGCAATTGTAATGGGAGTCATTTCCAACTGGGAGCGGTAAGCCTGGCTGTTGGGCTCGTCTGCAGCAGGCAGAGCTTAAATCTCCATGGTAACTGATGTCTTACTGCTTTTGTAAAACTGAATAAAGTTCAGCAGGAAATTTTAGTTTAATCCCTGATCTTAAATACATTAAACAGTCCATTGTTTTGTGACGCCGTTTCAGCCAAGCTTCCGCTGTCACACTCTCATTCTCACATCAAGCCCAAATCATCAACCCGCCACCACTGTGCTGAACGTTGTTATGTGATGTTTCTGCTCACATGCTGCTTGGCTTTCTCCAAATCTTCTGTTGCACATTATGACCAAAAATCTCAACTTTGGTCTTGTTGTCCAAAACACACGATTCCAGACGTCTTGTGGTTTATTTAGATGCAACACCGTGAATCTAAGCTGTGCTCTAATGCTCTTTTCATCTAGGTGAGGGTGTATCCTGTAGCTTTCCAGACTACTTATTCAGTGTTTTCCTTCTTGTTCTGCCGTTACCTTCAACAGGGCTGCAGAGTTTTGGTTTTTTGCACTTTTCTGAACTTTCAAGTCAGGTCTTTTGAAATGCTTTGGATGTTTATCACTTCAAAAATTTCAATAGAAAAATAATACAATTTTCAATTTCCAATTCAGCTTTATTTGTAAGGCTCCACTTCACAACAGTGTCATGTCAGGACACTTGCATTCAGACACATACATTAAAGCCAATTCACAATAAACATCCCGGTTAAGAGAAACCAACAAACTGCATCAAATCTTGACTTTGTCCTGATCCTCCATCCTGAGCATGCACAAGGCGACAGTAGAAAGGAAAAAACTCCCTTTTAACAGGAACACAAAACCTCCAGCAGAGCACAACTCAGGGACGGCAGCCATCTGCCTCGACTGGTTCGGGGCATGGAACTGGTTTCATAACCCAACATCCAAAGACATGCGTGTTAGGTTAATTGGTTACTCTAAATTGCCCATAGGTGTGTGTGTGTGTGTGTGTGAGCATGAATGGTTGTTTGTCTCTGTGTGGCCCTGCGATGGACTGGCGAGCTGTCCAGGGTGTACCCTGACTGTCGCCCAAAGACTGCTGGGATAGGCTCCAGCTTCCCTGCGACCCTTCATCGGATGAAACGGTTAGGATAATGAATGGTTTCATAACCCTTCCAAAGTTGGAGCAGCAATAATTCCTTCCATGCTGGTGTCTTTGCTCTTTTGCACTGTGTTACAGTAACACACTTAAACGTATACCCATGACTTTGGCTCAGTTTTTTTTAATAAGAAGTTATATTTACCTTATTTTGATTGCTGATAGGGATGAAATTATATTTCTTATGATGTTCTGACACATAAAAAGTTCAAATTGAAAGGGTTTTGTACTTTGGGGTGCAATGTCCTTATTTAGTTTCAGTTAAATATCTGAATTAGATTGAAGATTGTGTTTCCAATAGAGCATAAATTTTTCTAATACCCAGCAAACATTCAGTTTTTGTGGAGAATATTTGCATAGATAAGTAAAATTAAATGACTACCTATAAAAACTGCTTCCAGTTCAAGTTATTCTGTTTAAATATCTTTAATGAAAGGGGATTTTACTGATTATGATTTAAAAACATCATATAACCATGAATGGACGTAATCTCTCCCCACAAATCTTCTGCTGGTATCAGGCTTTCCTTCAGCTCAAAGAAGAAGATCTGCGCGGGTTTGTGAATTAAAGTTTATGATGACTTTCTCAGCATCAGCAGACAAAAGAGCAGAAGAAATGTCAAACTCTGCTCATCGTCTGTGTTGAACCCAAGTCAGCCTGAAGATGAAGAAGAGAGAAAAGGGTGAGGAAGAGGGAGAAGATGTGTTTTTCTCTCTCTCTGATGTTGCAGCTCAGGAAGCCCCTCTGGGACAGAATCAAAAACATGCCTCTCCTGAAACTTACCAGGAGCACCCAGTGACCACTCCCCCCCCCCCTCCCCCCACCCCCAGGGAGAGCTGCGGATGAGAGGCAGGAGTGATGACAAAGATGGAGACAGGTCGAGCACGTTGATGGCTTGAGTGATGATTTCCCTCACAAACACAGACACAAATGCCCCCTTCCTCATCCTCATCCTCACACCTCCTCCCACCTCCCCGTGGCCTTGGCCCTGCAGGCAATACACACTCTTTACCTCACACACATACACACCATGGTTAGGCCTCCAATTAAATCAAAAGTGGTTTGTTTTTATTGGTCTTTTGCGCTGACAAGTGGGCTATCATTCTGACGGCTCTACCTGTCAGCGAGCAGCTGAAAATCCTCCGTTGACAATGCCCAATGCTTCCAATTAGGAGAGAATCAGACTCCTGGCGCGCGAGCCATCTTTCCACCCTACTCCTCCTCCTCCTCCCTTCTCTTCTTCTGCACTCACTCCACGATCCTCTACAATCCCCCACTCTTTCCTCTCACTCTAGTTCTCCTTCCGTGATATCTCCCTCCTCTCCCTTCCCTCTCTCTCTCTCTCTCTCTCTCTCTCTCTCCAGGAGAAGGGGGTCTGTCTCCGCTGCAAATTACCAACACAAAACGAAGGTGGTGGCGGCGCTGGCGCAGGGAGCTGCCGGTCCAGGGCCCTGTCAGCATTAATGAGACGATGAAGGTTTATTTTGCCCGCATGCATGTGCTAAATTCTTTCTTGTGTGACAGCTGACTGGGAAATATGAGTGTTAACCTTATAAAAGATTCAGCGGGTTCTCATTATTTTCTGTCAACTCCAGTACCTGATGGCGTTGAGGTGCATCATTTGCATCCCTGACTGG
>NC_136615.1:28176487-28203987 GCF_933228915.1 Telmatherina bonti
CTGTGAGGCCGACGCGCGCCTCCAATCTGGTGGTCACATGGGGTGGAGGAGACGAAGGAGGAGGTGTGTGTGTCAATGAGTGAATGCGTGTGAGCGTGGTGGGGGTGTCGATGATAATGCGAGGGGGGCTAGTTAGTTAGATTATTAGGGGGCTGTCGAGGCCGTTGTGCGGGGCAAACTGTTGTGCAGGGTGAAGCTCAAAAGTGCAAACAATGGCATTTCACGCATATTAAGGGAGAAAGTGCGCACAATGGCACCTTGAAGTTTGGAGTCAGGCCGTTGGGAGTATTGTGCACGATTATCCGGGACTATTAGAGAGTTATTATGCTCTAATCTGACGTTAAACGGCGGGACTTCAGTCAGAAACTATAGGGGGAAAAACGTATTTTTTTCTTAAAAAGAAATGCACAAAAATCCACAAATAACATGATGCAGATTTGTGTTTTTAGAGTTGAACACAAAAAATTCTTCAGCTACGAAAATATTTATAAAGTTACAACAGACAAAAAAAAGAGTAAAAATCAAATCAAATCAGAGACAAAACATGCTTAAAACACATGCCACCATAATGCAGTTAAATAAAGAAAAATAAATGAATACACATAATAATTATTGATAAAAACAAATAAAATAAATAAATAAATAATAATAATAATAATAATAATAATAATAATAATAATAATAATAATAATAATTTGAACATTTTCTTTGAGAAAAAATTCTTTAAAAAAAACAAACCCTGAAAACATGAAACGAGTTTATTGTAAATTGCTAAATTTAAATTAAAGTCAAATGTGAAGAGAAACTAACAAGCTTAATAATTGAAGGAAAAAAGATCTGTATGACAGGGAGCTGTGAAGGTGGCAAACACATCCAGAGAAAGAAAGGGAACCGAGGAGAAAACGCACCCCGAGCAGCTCCACATAATAACCCCATTAGAAGCCTCATCAATGATGTAATGAAAGCAAACAGTGTGAAAATTGCCTGTAAACAGTTGGATCTGAGTCTCCTGATGAATTCAGTGTCTCTTTTATCAAAGTAAGGAAGAGCCAGAGAGGAGACGGAGGATGGGAAGGTGGGAAGAGGGGGGGAGTTAGTGGGCGTGTAGGGAGGGCTGCTTCCAGCTCCCCTCAGCCAATGAAGACTTGTCACAGGGGACTCACGTGGACGAGACGCTCTTAAAACCAAGCTCCTGACTTTTCCTCAAGTTCAATTTTTTTGGGATTCCCTCCCACCCCAATCACATCTCGTCCCTCTTTACTTGCCAGTTGTGACTATTTAACCTAGTTTACCTCTCCTCTTGTTGTTATTTTTTTTTTTTTAAACTCCCCCTGTCTCCTTCCGCAGCGCTCTACTTCTTCGCCTCGTCCCGCGTCTTCCTCCTCACTGCTGCCGCTCTCTTTGGACACTTTTGGCTCCTCGTGTTTGGTTCCTGTTTTTGTTTTTTTGTTTTTAAAAAAGGCTTTGCCGTTCTTCCAGTAAGGGATGCCAGCTTTGTTTTCCACATGAAGAGCCGCTGTGAAAAGCGTCCTCCGCTCACCTCTCAGGTCTGACGCGCGTGCAGCTGTCCATGGTGCTGAAACGTTTTGGGTCGCACAAGTCTCCCGATGCGTTGCTGCTGCTGCTGCTTCTACCTTTCCAGAGAAACCAAGACTTTTCTGGGGCTTTTCCTCCTCTGTACATGAGAACATATCAGCAATAAGTGTCTCGTCCAGCCGGTGAGAAGGAGCTGAACGTGCAGGAAGAAGAAGAAGAAGAAGAAGAAAAGATCGACTGACTCCGACGGCTACGTTGGTTGCATCTTCTAAAGAACAAGAAAATTGGATGAACCGCTTGTCGTAGCTGAGTTTAGCCTGGAAATATTTCATCTAGGGTGGGGGAGGGGGGGGGGGGGGGGGGGGGGACTGGAAGTAGTGGGTCAAAAATCTTCCACAAACATTTGTGTTGGAGCTGGGAGGGAGGAGGGGGGTCATTTCACCTCTTGAACCTTTCTTTATTCCTCCTAAAATAAAAAGAATATTTATTAATACCAAATGGTAAATTGAGGAGGCCACATCGACACAATGGAGGCGTCCGCCAATGGGTCCAGTTTTGGCATCGACTCGCTGCTGTCCCACAGGCCTGGAAGTCCGGTTTCCAAAGGGGACAGCCTGGTGGGGGAGTGCCGTTCTCCTCTGGAGTTCAGCCCGAGATCAGACGTGGAAAGCGGCTGCTCGTCACCCCCGTCGCCGAGGAGGGAGTGCGTGGAGGAGGTAGCCCAGAGGCAAGGTCACGGTGTGGCCCTGCCGCCGCACCTCCAGCACGCGCAGATATCTGCGGCGTCGCAGCAGAGGACCGTGACCTCGTCGTTCCTCATTAGAGACATCCTCGCGGACTGTAAGCCTCTGGCCGCGTGCGCACCTTACTCCAGCAATGGACAGCCGACTCAGGAGGCGGGGAGGCTGGCCTCCAAGATAGCAGACGAGTTTATGGAGAAAATCCACAGCAACTCATCGTCAGACAGTGAATATAAAGGTAAGAATGCCCAGCACATTATTTCTTTATTTCTTCTTTTATCTTATTACTCTTTTTAACAAAGTAACTCAGTTTCTGCTTATTGTCAAACAAGACATTTAGATCATTTGGGAAGAAAAAAAAAATCTCAAATTCTATTTAGATACCTGAATAAGGGTTTCCTGCTCTTTTCCACCTATTACATATCTTCTTTTTTTTTTACTTTAAAAATTATTTGTGGAATGTTAATGAACAATATAAAGTCTTATTTGGATAATAACACATAATAATTAGAAATTACAAACCAACACACACACACAAAACATTAAAAGGGTGACAGAAATGTACTTGCAAAAGAAAAAAAAAGCTGAAATTTAGCAAAGAAATTGTTGAAATTATTTAATGAACATTTAAAAGAAACTTTATTAAATTAGTCACTATTTTAAGGTACTTAATTATCTCATATAATTTACTGTATATATATATATATATATATATATATATATATATATATATATATATATATATATATATATATATATATATATATATTTATATATATATATATATATATATATATATATATAAAAATATATATATATATATATATATATATATATATAACAGTTGGATGAGCTAAACATGAAGTCAGGATGTAATTTATTATTATTTATTTATTTATTTATTATGTGAGCCCTCTCCTGCTGCTGCGTCCCAGGACGGACAGGATAAATCAGCTCATTATCTTTACACTACTTTATGAAGAAAAAAAAATCAACTGTGCGTGCACGTGCGCGCTCAGTCAGCTCCAAGCTCCGCATTAGCAGAAACCTCCTGAAAGCATCTGCCGGTGTCAGAGAGGAGCGAATGGAGGAGGAGATGACAGGGTCGCCTACAGATAAATGCCATCAAGGGCCTCTCTGTTTCCAATCATGTCAGCCCATAACAGACATGTCACCTCCATTGACAGTTTAATGAAGCGGTGCCTGGAAAGAAAAACGGCTGCTGGGGGCTACGAGGAGATACATAAAGCTAAACCACATGTAAGGCACCAAGTAATCCTCAGTATTTTTTATTATTAGGCTGCTATTAGTGTCTATTTATTAAATTAAAACCTCAAATGCAGTTTTTTTAAAAGTGTGTATTGAGTTATTGATAAGTCCTAAAATCAGGAATTTCCTTAGTAAAAAAAGAAAAATCCCACGTGTGCGCGTGTGTGCGCACGTGGAGTGGATGGAGAAGCTCATCGACGCACTGATTGATCGGGAAAGCCGCAGGCGGGTGGGTGGGGGGGAATCCACCAGAACGAGCCGCAACTTTGATTTCCCACGAACCCGGAATGCAGCACGGATTTTTTTTGATGCAATTTGTCCCCGCAGCTAATCAGATTTGTACCCCGCGCGCACGGCCATGCCTCGTGATTTCCACTCATTTCCACGCTCCTGTGAAGTTTCTCCGGTCGCGGTTGAAAGGCGAGTCCGTCCCTCGTGGCTCAATTAGGCGGATTATTGCGCTTCTTGAGACGACTCAACTATTCAAGATCTCAAGATCTCTCCCACTTGCGCGCGCTCCGTGCTCATCCCAACTCGTTTTTCTCATCATTTCTCTTTTGCTCTTTTTTTTAAAAAAAAAAAAAAGAAAAAAAAAAAAAAGGAAATTTCCTCAAAAAATTGACAATAAGTATCAGTTGCGTGGCCTGAAACGACTCCACGCAGGAGAAGAAGAAAGGCTGACGGGGGGGGGACATCAGATTAAGATTGGAAAAGCTTTTCATAACAATTTAAGGCCAAACCAGACAGCTTTCTAGCCTACAGCCTGTAGACATGGCATTCAATGCTCTGACTTCACACTCCTTTCAGAAAAAAAAGCTAAAAGGAATTTTTTGTTTGGGAATTTTAGAAATATTTTTTAAAAGGAAAAGAAAAAGCGTAAAAATAAATAAATAAATAAAACAAGGATCACAAAGTGCTTTGCATAAAACTTGAAAACGAACTAAACTTTGCAGAAAGCACATCTGGGATGTTAAAAAGAGTCAAGTTGGGCTTTATTTCCTGCAGCTTTTCAGCTCTTTTCAACCTTCTTTGGTTGAACAAAGTTTTTTCTTTAAATTCATTTTAAATGAACACACTGAAGTTATCAAAATCCAACTTTTACTTATTTAATATGTGTTTTTTTTTTTTTTTTAGCACCATCAAATCTTTGTTGAAAGCAAATGTTTAACATTTTGTTTTAGACTGCCATACCCTGCTCACCCTCCTACCCTGCGCTGAGATAGTTGCAGCATCACATTGATAATTCTGGCTCTGACTCTTCTTCCTGTCCACCTTATTCTCATGGCAGTGAAAGAGGAGGGCGACAGAGAGATCTCCAGCAGCAGAGACAGCCCCCAGGTCCGGCTGAAGAAGCCCAGGAAGGCCCGGACGGCCTTCACGGACCACCAGCTGGCCCAGCTGGAGCGCAGCTTCGAGCGCCAGAAGTACCTGAGCGTTCAGGACCGCATGGAGCTCGCGGCCTCCCTCAACCTCACCGACACGCAGGTCAAGACCTGGTACCAAAACCGGAGGTGAGACACTGCTGCTGTTTTTAAGAGGAAAAAGGAGGAGAAGGAGGAGGAGGGGGGGGAGACATAATCTGGTTTCCAACTGCTGGCTGCTGACCCAGGGACGCCATGTTTTCCACTCAAAGATGGCAATACTTCACTACAGGACTGAGCCATCTTTATTTTTCCCCTTGATTAAAACATTTACTGATTAAAATATAAATTTTAATATAAATAAGCAGATAAAATGTAGTTGGACTTTATGGGAAATTTAAAAAATCAGAAATCGTTCACATAAAATAATTATCAAAGTGATTTCGGAATCATTTCACCATTCAGCTGGTTTTCTTTTTTAATTCTAATATTTTTTAATATTATTCTATATTTATTTTCGTTTAATTCAGCTGAGAGGAAAAGAAAAGAAAAGAAAAGAAAAGAAAAAAGGAAAGCAACGTAGGATCAAGGCGATTTTTTTTTCTTTTCACAACTATTTGTTAGAGGGTTGGCACGCCTGTCAACTCTTTATTTCACCAGTTTTCATCATCTGCAAGCAAAGAATGGCATCAAATTAAAGTCGCGTGACCCTGCAAATAGTTGCAAGAAAAAACACCAAAATGTCGTTTTTCTGAAAATAAACAAAGCTGCAAGCAAGAGAAGCAAAGCAAAAAATGACTTCAGATGAATTAACTTGGCTTGGTTTATTTATTTGTCTGCACGTCTGACTCTCAGGCATCTAAATGACATAAATAAATATATTTTAAAAAAATACAATTTGAGTCGGAGTATGTCTATGAATAATGCATGGTTGCATGTGTGCATATTAATAATTCAAAAACACTACTATATCTACTCAATTATCTTTTATTATGAATTATTCACCTGCATGGACTGCATATTGGCAATCTGAGAGACGTGTTTGGGTGTGAACACAACGTGGCAGCCTGGAGATTTTGGTGATTTTTTTTTTATATAGAAGGGAAACACATCCCGACTTCTAATTGGACCCCAGGTTAACAGATGGAATATATTTAGGCTTGTCAGACACATTTACACATATTTATAGACACGTGTGTGCTAAAGGGAGCTAAAACACGCTCATTTATGTGTTTTAGGACAAAGTGGAAGAGGCAGACGGCCGTTGGGCTGGAGCTCCTGGCGGAAGCTGGAAACTACTCCGCCCTGCAGAGGATGTTCCCCTCGCCATATTTCTACCCGCAGAGCCTGGTGTCCAATCTGGACCCCGGGGCGGCTCTTTACCTGTACAGAGGGCCCTCGGCGCCCCCGCCGGCCCTACAGAGACCGCTGGTCCCGCGGATCCTGCTCCACGGCCTGCAGGGTGGCGCCGAGCCGCCGCCTCCACCGCCTCCTCTGCCCCCCATGTCCGGCGTGCTTCCCCGGCCAGCTCAGCAGCGGTGAGCCGCTCACTGCTGATTTTCATTCTTCTTCTTCGTTTTTTATTTTTATTTTTATCTTTTCCCTTTTTTTTTTCTTAAATAAAAAAACTAAGCGGATTCTGGTGGTGTGGGAGAAGTTAGAATATAAAAGACAAAGACAGAAAATATAAGAAAACAAACAAACACAAAAGAGACAAACAAGAGAGGAAAACAAAAAGCAGGTCGGCCTGTGATGAAAAATGGTCGATAAAGATGTGGACAAAGACTCCTACAGACTGTGGATTTTTTTTTTCTTTTCATTTTTTCTTCTTCCGTCTCGGGGAAAACGAGCTTTATTTATATTTTATTTATTTCTCCATGTGAATCCAAGTGTCTAAGTTATGTATTTATTTAAAACCCAGTGTCAGTATTGTGACTTTTCCAACAGGCTCCAAATGTTGGTGGCACTTTGCTCAACAGAAAAAGCCAATAAAACTTCCTATTATTGTTATTAACATTATCATTATTATTATTATTATTATTATTATGTAATAACATTTCGCCCACAGAAATAAATCCATATTTTTCTGTTTAAACACAAAAAATCAAAACGACCAATGTTTTATTATGATTATTTTTGGTAATAAATCTGTCATTGATTTATTCTCTCCACGTGAAGACGATCAGCTGTCATGAACCTGTAAATAAGAATATTTTGCCTTTGACCCGGAAGAGGCTGGCTTTTTCTTTAGGAACTACGGTGATCCGTTTTCACAGACTAGGCTAGATTAGCCACCAGAAACTATACAGGCGGGCGAGTCAGAATAAGAAGAAAATAAACAAAAATAAGGACTAATTAAATAAAAACACAATATTGTGTGAGAAAAGAAGGACTGACCTGCCTGGACCCATGAAGGCACCATCAGGAGAGGTCCGGAAATAAATAAAAAAAACTATATAAAGTTTTTTTTTTCTTTTTACTTTTTTTCTTTTTTCTTTTTTGAACTGAGTAAAATTGTGAAGTGGTTTATATCCTAACGAAGAGTTTTACCAGCATAGAAGGGACAGAAATCACCTCCTTGGTGGTTCTTTTTGTATTTTTCCATAAAGCCACCCATCGGACTCGGGTCCTCGCGCAGGTCTGTCTGCCTGTTGAGTTGTTGTATCTGAACAGACATTGTGCATTCCTTATGTTACTTCATATGAAGCTGTGATAAGTCTTTAATTGTTATACTCTCCTTTGGTGAAAATGTATATTGCAGATATCAAACTTGTGGAGTGGTTTTTCGTAAACTTCCCTGCTTTTTGTTTTCATTTAATTTAATTTCATTTTTTTTATTAGCTTCCTCAAATTCTCCCCCAAAAATTCGTGAGCTTCTTTTTTTCCTTTTTTTTTTAAAAAGTGAAATTCACAGCAAAACGTTGGACAGAAAAAGGGGGGATTTGATGTAAAAGAGAATTACTTTTATAAATGTGCAAATAAAAAGTCTTTCGTTTAATCACGTGGCTACTTTTGAGTGTGTGGGAGTGTGTGTGAAATAGGAAATGCCACGGGGCTTTGTCAGGTGGAATCAACACGTGGACTCAGGCTTCTTATAAAACGATGCTCTCAGTTCAGGACCTGCAACAGGAGGAAAAGACAGAAAGAGGAAGAGAAATGGGGGATCTGAGGGTTTAATACAGCAAACAAGAACCTTATTAAGGTGGAAATGTTGTCTAGAAAACCCTTCAAAGAGTTTATCATGTTTAAATTAGATCAATTTTGTCCCATGTTATGGGCCTATCTGTTATCATTGTCACATTTTTGGGAAAATTTCAGATGTCTTAATACAAACATACCCCTTTATTGATTTAATTTATTTTCAAATCACTAACTGTAATTATATCTTTATATCCAACATATTCAAACGCTTCTTTCTGTCTATTTATCCTCATAAGGCTCTCATAACCAAACCTTCCCAACATTTACAAAGTTTGTGCTAAAACAACCAGTTGTGCAGCTTTACTGATCCACAAAACGCCAAACATTTTACAATATGCAACCGAAAACTTAAAGGTGCAACTGGATTAAGAGGCATCTGTGGACATGGGGGTTTTGTAGTTCACAAAGTGTAGAAATGTCAGCATTTTTTTTTTTCTTTAGCATTTAATTAACATCTGTTGAGTTTTTGCGCACAAACAGGCCACTGGTCTTAAAAACAAAAACATATTTGCACTCAAAATGCATCAACTTAAACATTTTGATAGTTTGCAACTACAAGTAAAAACCTCTATAAATATAAATCAAAAGCTGTTGATAAGTTGAAAGCATCTGCAGGGGGGCTGTTTAATGATTAAAAACACCGAGTGGTTTTATTTGATGTCAGTGTGAATGAGGACGAGATGAGGAGCTGGGTGACTGGGTTGGATTTAAAACATCTCTGGAAAATAATAAGAGTTTCTATTAGAAGAAAGCGTGTTTGAGTGAATTTGAGCAGATCTGTTAACGCTAATTTTCCCTCCTCTGTTTGGTTTAGTGTCGTTGACTCGATTTGTTTAATGTTGGGATGAGGCGTTGGAAGGGCGGAAAGTTAATAAGTCAGCAGTGAAACGTGTTTTCTCATCTCTTTTCTGAACCTTTTAAAATAAAAATAATAATAAAAAGAGAAGAGCTGGATGTGCAGACAGAGACATCTGGACTGAATGCTGTTAATTACAATATTTATCTTCATCAGGGTGGTTTGGGTAATCCAGACTGGTTTTTGTTTTAGTCTTTTGTGTGAATTCAGATTTGATTTGCAGACGAAAGAGATGGCTGGGTTGGAAATGACAGAAATCAGACAATACCTCCCTTTTTTTCCTCCTCTGAAACACACACATGGAAAAGTGCAATCAAACATCAATTCCAACTAATGTCTTTCGAGAAGAGCCAACAAAGCAGAAGGGTGTTCTGTCCAAAATGGAGCCCCATTCCCCCCCTGTCACCCTCCCACCTCCCAACATCACCATTCCCACTTTTCTAAATTAACAGCAGCAACTCCCATTCGTTTTCCATAAACAATGCGGGAGATGAAATATTAATGTCATGTGCGCAATTGTTTAAGTGCCTTAAATGATCCCCATTTGGAAATTGATTGTTTCCATCCTTCTCTTCCTTGAGGGTGCTGGATGCGCGCTCCTCTGCCAAACGGCTCCAACAGCTGGTGACCGGGCTGGAGCTGAACTGCAAACCAGGGATCAGCGTGGGGACAGCTGGTCAGCGGCTCCGCGACCACCCCCCCCCTAACTCTATACAAATTTCACCCATGCATCAGCCTCGATCTCTCTCCTCCAAGTGTGCGTGGAGCTCAAACGATTCCTGCGCGGCGCCTACAGGGTTAAAGGAGTTCAGGCTGACGGACAAGACTTGGCGTGTAGGATGTTAACGATTAGACAAAAGACTTTAATAGCTTTTAATTGAAAGTCGATAATGGGTTTGATAGCCAGCTCCCCCTGCTGTCATCCGCGCATGGCACCTGTTATATGGGGTGGGACCCCCCTTTTGGGGGGGGGGGGGGGGGGGGGGGGGGGCTGACCAGGCCGTGAAATATCAGACTGACGGACTGATAATCTTGCGCTTTCATGATGCGTAAAATTGCATTAAAAATACAGCCGAATATGCCAGGGTTTCTTTCTTTCCTTTCCTTTTCTTTTTTTTTTGAGACTGAGAAAGTGAAGGAGGGTAAAAAGAAGAAGGGGAGGAAAAAATGACCTCCCATACTGCCAAAAGATCATTAAAGTCCCATCATGAGGATCCGTGACCGATCCACGTAACGAAGACCAGGATTTTTCTTTGTGGCTGATTGAATAAGGCAAATGCCCACTATGTCTAGTTGGATGACTCGAATTTTTTTTCTTTCTTTCTCTTTTTTTTTTTTTTTTTTTTTTTGCATGTGAAAGGGGTGGGTCACCCCTCCTCTCCTCTCCAGCGCCCGCTCTCACCATGGATTGTCCCGGCTCAGGGTTAATGAAGTGCGGATGGAGTCTCGTTAAGATCCCGACAGACACACACTAGACAAAAAAAAAAAAAAAGAAAGAGAGAAAAGAAAGAAAGAACGGCTTAGACACTGAGGATCAGTGACTCTTCTTAATCCAATGGACTCCTAACAATAATAATAATAATTCAAAGGATTGGGGAATAAATGAATTGAAGAAAAATAAAACAAAAACAAAGAAAAACAACCTTTAGATGAAATTAAAAGAGAATCAAAGCGTGATTTGCATTGTTCTCTTGCAGAAAAGGGTTTCATATGATTTCCTTTTATTTCTTTCAGTGTAATGAGGCATCTCTGTAACTTGCATTAAGATTGTTCCAATACACTTTCTGGGTTTTATTTTTTTATTTTATTTTATTTTTTTAATAAAAGAAAAATCCATGGGGAAAGATGAAAAATAGATCAATTAAAATGTTCAAAAAACACATGGCCTAATTTGCTGCTATTTTTCCCCAACAATAGCCATAAACGATAAGATGTAATTGTAGACTTTTGTGTGCATGAAGGAAAAGTGCTTTAATGTGGTCTATTATATTCAGATAAGAAGGAACATCTCTTATTTCCTCTTTCTTATAGCTTCTCCCACATGGTAACAGGCATTTAGGTCATTTTGGGGCAATGTTTGAGGCCATCGCAGCACACAAGTGTCACAAAACAAAGCTAAACTAGTGTATTAATAACAGAGAAATCCTCATGTGCAGCTCTTGTGAACCAAATGTTTGAATTTGGCTCTAAAATAAAAAAGTTTGTATTTTTTTCTTTTACTTTATTTCACCAAAAGCTTCTCATTTGTTTGTTTGTCTTAACAGGAAACGGAATTATTTTTAAATGTTGACTTATAGAAACAAGAAAGGCAAGTGTGCGGCTTGCTGGAAATGAACTCTACAGGTTTCGCCTCATTCTCTTTATTCTTCTTTTATGTAAAAATCTAAATCAAATGAGGTCACTTATCGTTGGAGAAAAGGAAGTCAACATTATGAACTCACTGATCGTTTATGTGATGACTTAGGGGTGGGGTAGGGGGTGATGATTGAGAGAAAAGACTAGATCTATTCCTCGCCTGGAGGTACGGGTGGCCGCAAAGAGGAATGAAAGCCTCGCTGAAGTGGAAGGGAGATAACCCCACTAATCATTTCCCCAATATGACTGGGGAGAACTACAAACTTGGGTCAGGGGCGCCAGGATTGACATCCCAATCTCAGCAAATAATGAAAGCTTTCCTCGCGGATCACAAGAAGGGTTAGGGAAGAAGGCTGGAAAGGACAGGGAGAGCCGGGGATAGAGATGGGGAGGAAGAGGTGGGGTTGCTGACTCCTAGCCACACACACACACACACACACACACACACACACACACACACACACACACACAGCAGGCTCTGGAAACCTCTGATTGCAGCATGTAGCCATTTGCATCTTCCAGAAACAATAAGACAATCTTCACAGGTTTGTTTTTAGAGGTACATTTTCATTGCCTTACTAATACAGCTAGCTTGTTTTCTTCTGCAGCCCCCCTCCATCAATCCGCAAGACCATTGTCTGACAACACATCCATCCAAAACTACACACACCCCAACATTTACAATAAATGATCTGAAGTTCTGGGTCATAAAATAGCACTGTTTGGCAGAGAAATAGCCTTTAGTTTATTGGCTGCTATTCCAGTTCAAACCACATCAATAGAAGGAATTATTCATTCCTCTGCTTTAATATGAGGCTTTTTATACTGGGAAAATCTGCACGCCTGAGCATCTGACCATACCATACCATACCGTACCATACCATATTTATTTATAAAGCACTTTAAAAACAACATACATCTGACCAAAGTGCTGTACAGAAACAGCAAGTGAACAAAAACAGCTAAAGAAAATCCATCCATCCATCCATCTTCTGCCGCTTATCCGGGGTCGGGTTGCGGGGGCAGCAGCCTAAGCAGGGAAGCCCAGACTTCCCTCTCCCCAGCCACATTTGCCAACTCTGCGGGGGGGATCCCGAGGCGTTCCCAGGCCAGCCGAGAGATGTAATCCCTCCAGCGTGACCTGGGTCTTCCCCGGGGTCTCCTCCCCGAGGGACGTGCCTGGAACACCTCACCAGGGAGGCGTCCAGGAGGCATCCTGACCAGATGCCCGAGCCACCTCAACTGGTTCCTCTCGATGCGAAGGAGCAGCGGCTCTACTCTGAGCCCCTCCCGGATGACTGAGCTCCTCACCCTATCTCTAAGGGAGAGCCCGGCCACCCTGTGGAGGAAACTCATTTTAGCCGCCTGTATACGAGATCTCGTTCTTTCGGTCACGACCCACAGCTCATGACCATAGGTGAGGGTAGGAACGTAGATCGACTGATAAATCGAGAGCTTCGCCTTCTGGCTCAGCTCCTTCTTCACCACGACAGACCGGCGCAGAGCCCGCATTACTGCAGACGCCGCACCGATCCGTCTGTCGATCTCATGCTCCATCCTTCCCTCACTCGTGAACAAGACCCCGAGATATTTAAACTCCTCCACTTGAGGCAGGACCTGACTCCCGACCCGGAGAGGGCAATCCACCCTATTCCGGCTGAGGACCATGGTCTCAGATTTTGAGGTGCTGATTCTCATCCCAGCCGCTTCACACTCGGCCGCGAATCGCTCAAGCGAGAGCTGGAGATCACGACCAGATGAAGCCAACAGGACCACGTCATCCGCAAAAAGCAGGGACCCAATCCTGAGGCCACCAAGTCGGATCCCCTCAACCCCTCGGCTGCGCCTATAAATTCTGTCCATATAAGTTATGAACAGAATCGGTGATAAAGGGCAGCCTTGGCGGAGTCCAACCCTCACCAGAAACGAATCCGACTTACTACCGGCAATGCGGACCAAGCTCTGACACCTGTCGTACAGGGACCGGACAGCTCGTACAAGGGGGTCCGGTACCCCATACTCCCGGAGTACCCCCCACAGGAGCCCCCGGGGGACACGGTCGAATGCCTTCTCCAGGTCCACAAAGCACATGTAGACTGGTTGGGCAAACTCCCATGCCCCCTCCAGGACCCCAGAGAGGGTATAGAGCTGGTCCACTGTTCCGCGACCAGGACGAAAACCACACTGCTCCTCCTCAATCCGGGATTCGACTATCCGGCGGACCCTCCTCTCCAGGACCCCTGAATAGACCTTACCAGGGAGGCTGAGGAGTGTGATTCCCCTGTAATTGGAACACACCCTCCGGTCCCCCTTCTTAAAAAGGGGGACCACCACCCCAGTCTGCCAATCCAGCGGTACTGCCCCCGATGTCCACGCGATGCTGCAGAGGCATGTCAGCCAGGACAGCCCCACAGCATCCAGAGCCTTAAGGAACTCCGGGCGGATCTCATCCACCCCCGGGGCCTTGCCGCCAAGGAGCTTTTTGACCACCTCAGCAACTTCAGCCCCAGAGATAGGAGAGTCCACCCCTGAGTCCACCAGCTCTGCTCCCTCATGGGAAGACGTGTTGGTAGGATTGAGGTGGTCTTCGAAGTATTCCCTCCACCGACCCACAACGTCCCGAGTTGAGGTCAGCAGCTCCCCATCTCCACTGTACACAGTATTGATGGAGCACTGCTTCCCCCTCCTGAGCCGCCGGATGGTGGACCAGAATCTCCTCGAAGCCGTCCGGAAGTCTTTCTCCATGGCCTCGCCGAACTCCTCCCATGCCCGAGTTTTTGCCTCGGCAACGGCCGAAGCCGCATGCCGCTTAGCCCGCCGGTACCCATCAGCTGCCTCCAGAGTCCCACAGGCCAAGAAGGCCCGATAGGACTCCTTCTTCAGCTTGACGGCATCCCTCACTGCTGGTGTCCACCAACGAGTCCTGGGATTACTGCCACGACAGGCACCAACTACCTTACAGCCACAGCTCCGGCTGGCCGCCTCAGCAATAGAGGCTAAAGAAAATAAAATAACAATTTAAAGGTAAAGACCAGACAGATGCTGCTTCAGTAAAAACAGGTGAGTAGTTTATTTTTTGGGGAATCAGCAGGTTTGTCTTTCTGTTGAGGATGAGAAATTTCTACATGTACATTTTATTTAGCTACTTGGATATCTAATGTTGCATTCAGCAACAAGCAGAGTTCTGGCTTTAAATTCAGCATTAAAGCAAATATGAAGGGATTTCTTGAAAACCAGCAAAATGAGAAAATGGACATGATCTCATCGCAACGTAGACAGTGGGCTCCCTTTTTCAGTGTCATTTATATACATCATTATTATTAAATAACAGCTAATTATTAGGGTTTAGGTCAAATCCCAGGGCTGGTAGTGACAGCTACGCCTCCGTTTGACAGAAAACAGCTGATCTGAAGCAGATAAACCAAGCTGCTTATACCAATCACAATTCTTTATTTCACATAAAAAACAAAAAAAAGTTCTTAAATCAATGAAAATAAAAAGTCATCACATGATGTATAAACAATGAAGGTAACAGTTTAAATAAAAATGCTGGGCTGCTCATTGTTGTAGAAGAAGAAGTTAACCCTTTATGGGGCAAGTATTTTTGATCACTTTGTTTTCTATCATATCTAGCATGAAACTATTTTATTTTTTGTTAATGTAACAACAGAATGGAGGTCTTGGTTCATAACAGAAGGACCATTTTAAGTTAAAATTTCTATTTTCAAGGTATTTCACTGAGTGCCCGATAAAGGGTTAAACTAACTTCAACAAAGACAGAAGGAAAAGGAAAACATTACTTACTACAAAACAATAGATATATAGTATATATTTAATTTTACTTTTACTGTCTTCATCTTTTACTTTATACTTTTGATCTGGACTTTGAAGCATGTTGTGACTGGAAAAAATTCACACATGGTCACATCAGCAAAGCAAGAACATGCCAACTACTCTGAGGTCAGACAAAAGGGTGGTTTTATTTATGATTTCTTTGATTGTGATTATACTTTTTTTTTTTTCCAAGATCATCATTTCTAAATCAAATCTGAAGGGATGAATCAACCCACTGACTTCTAGTCTGCAGCCGCAGCACACCATTAACTGTGTCTAAAAGCTTAGAACAGGCAAAAATATTAATGTAAAAATGACAATCACTTATTTTATGATGGTTAAGCACTGATTTCTCCACAGGTTGAATAAACCAGACACCAGTCCATTTAGACAGCAGGTAAGCTGGTTTTCCTGTTTCCTGGGGGCAAACTAAGAAACCAGTATGCATCAAAACATTTAGGTCTATTAACCCTTCGCCCACCGTAGACTTCATCGACCACAGCCCATCATCTTATTATCACGCATGTACAACCACAACCAGCACCTCATGTGGTGATCAAAAATTAAATATTATTACATAAAAAGTGCAATAGACACCCAACTCTACTGACTCTAATAGGCTGCAAGATTTTACAGTCATGTCAACATCTGTTTATGTCAACAAGTTCATGTTTAAAACAGATGTTCTGCTTCCTGTTCGACAATAATGACTTGTGAAACAGTTAGCTTCAGTGCTAAGTAGCACTTGAAAGAAAGCAAAACGCAACTAAACTGGTTTCAGCAAGAGTTTGTTCTACCAACTGGCTCCATTGGTAATGTTTCTGCATCCTCATTGGTCAGAGTCAGCAGATGATGTCTGCATGGTTCATCCAATCACCTGCCAAGTGTTGGTCATGTTTGGCTTTTTCTGAAGCAACAGCTTCCAACATAGTTATGACTAATAAACTTGTTTTTCTTTATTTTTAATGATGAAAGACAAATTTGTTTGTTTGAAAGGAAAAAAGGGATTAAACTGGTCCATTATTATCTGAATCTCCAGACTGGATACTTTGCTGCTCAGAAGAACAAAACAGCTTGTTTTTGTCTTTATAACTTTAGAGAAAATAGAGAAAAACAAAAGGAATCTCGAAATATGACTTCACAAGTCAAGAAAACCTCCTTTCTCACGTGTCCTTCGTCTATCTTTTGCTTAATTTGCTGTCAAAATTGTACTTGTTGATGTCTTTTACAACAATTCCAACAAGTGTCAGGAAGAGTTCAGCCTGATAAAGAAGCTTCTTAATTTTATTATCTAGCCAAGTTTCATCAAGATGCTAGTCAGAAAGTTTTTACTAAAGCTGAACTGGTCACATTTTATTCTCTTTTTAAAATAAAAGGATTTTTTTGTGTTGTGGTTATTTGACAAATGTGAATGATAGAAATGAGAAGTGCAGCTTCACGGAGCTAAAAATGGATTTTGTTTAAAAAAGATAAAACTAAAATCCTGCGTTTAAAACCTGACTGATTCTTTCGAGCAAAGGGATGGTTTTAGGTTAAATATTACTGTTACTGAGGTTTTAAAAAGCTTAAAAATGTTTAAAAAAAGAAAAAAATATAAAAATAAAAAAATGATAATGAATGATAATGAAATAAAAAATATAGTGTTGGTATGTTTTCCATTTAAAGTAACCATTGTTTAGGTGGGTGGAAATGATAATGTTTGCAATAATGTTTATTTTTACTCGGTAAAAGAAATGATAAGCCGAATGTGGTGTTGAAGCCAATGGAACAGAATCCAGTTTGAGCAGACTTAATGACTCTGGCTCTCTGGAGCTGCTTTTAGATAATCTGGATTAATACAGAAGCAACAATGCTGGATTTTATTCAAATTTCCATAAGACTTACAGTGGCTTACACTCATCTTAGTGACACTTGGCAATTCCTCTAATACCTCCAGCTGTGACATGAACAGGAAGCACAAACATATTTCCTTTTTCAGTCTTCTTGTGTCTTTCTTTGCCACATCTTCAGGGGAATAAACACAATTCAGATTCCATGCCCACACTTTTAGGTCCAGCTGATATCAAACATATATCGATGGGCGTATCAATACTTTAATACTTAGATCAAAACACTGGAGTCAATGTTTTCTAAATATTCTGATAGCTTTTTGTTGACAAAAAACACACCATTTGTTTCTCCTTCTTGGAGTTTTCGGCAATAAGATGTGAAACCCAATCAGTGTGTTCTTTCCAAGTCACATGACTGAAGCAGCCAATCAGATGTCATGGTTTCATCATGACGACGATGCTAGTGTTCATGCTAATGTTATGTTTTAACGTGTTAGCTGTTTATTTTACGCTTTGGAGTTCTTTGTTCTTTTACTTTAAGAAATTTCATTTTAAATTAATTTGTAGTTTAACTGTTTTATCATTTATTTTTTAATTCAATTTATTTATATATTTACAAAACACATCTTTCAAGTATTTATGCTTATTCCTTTGAGTCATATTTAGGGTCCGAGCCATACGAAGTATGGCAAGGCCCTATTGTTTTCCAAATGTTTATTATTCTCCTTCTCGTTCTAAGCACAACTCGCTCAATTTTGACCCCCTTAGACCCCGTGAAAAGTTGCAAAACTTGGCACACACCTCACGTCCGGTGAAAATTTCAATAATCTGGCGTTTGTATGCACGCCAATGCAAAAATGCCTCGACAGCGCCCCCTAGAAACGCCAAAAATGGCCTCTAGAATGGGGTAAAAAAAATTTTAGTTTGACGTAGGACGACGAAATTCGGTACACGTCTATCACATCAAGACAAGTAAAAAAGTAATTGAAACGCCTGTTGTCATGGCAACGGGCTGTCCGCCATCTTGGCGTTTGCGGCCATTTTTTTGCCCGTTTTTGTCAATTTGGGCGCGTCGCATTTGAACGAACTAGTCTGAGGCGATACATGCTACTGGCTCCACATTCGCCATGGAGCTTCGTGACAAGATGGGGACCAAAAGTTATTCAAATCTTTTTGATAGGAGAAAGCGTGTTACCGTGGCAACCCATGGAAAAAAGCGATCTCGCCATGAAAGACGGTTCACTCCTATCTTCGCAGAAATACATCTGATCGGAACCAAAATTAAAATAATTCATGTTTGGTAGGTCCTTAACGCATTGTAATATGTATTGTGGGGGGGGGGTGCATTCTGGGGGGGGCCCCTAGGGGCCCGATAGTCTACTTTGACCTAGGGCTACGAAATTTGGTATACATGTATAAGTAACCAAGACGAGCAAAAAACTCAATTAACCACCTGTTACCATGGCAACGGGGGCACATTTTGGGGGGGCCCCTAGGGGCCCGATCGTCTACTTTGACCTAATGCTCCGAAATTTGGCACACATGTGTATCAACCCTACACAAGCAAAAAACTCAATTAACAAACTGTTACCATGGCAACGGAGTGTCCGCCATCTTGGAAAAAAAACCTTCTCGCCATGAAACACGGTTTGCTTATATCTTTGCACAAATTCATGCAATGTGCACCAAAACTGTAACTATTTGTGTTTGGTAGGTCCTTAACACATTATAGAATGTATTGGGGGGGGGGGGGGGGCGGGGCATTTTTTTGGGGGGGTCCCGAGGGTCCCGAATGTCTACGTTATCGTAGGGTAACGAAATTCGGTACACATGTCTACCACGCCAAGACGAGCAAAAAACTCTATTAAGCACCTGTTACCATGGCTACGGGGTGTCCGCCATCTTGGCGTTTACGCCCATTTAGCACTTTATGTGCAATGTTCTTAAACAAACTAGTGTGGGATTCAAACCATTGACTTCACATCCACCCGGAAGCTTTGTGACGAGTTCGGGTGGAGGGTTCGGCATGAGGCGAGGACCCGATGGATGCCGCTTGCGGCTTTAATTCATTTTGCCCTTGCTATATAGAGTGTAAATTTGCTTTAAAGGTAAAGAGTTTAAGTTTTGGCATCGAAGCCAACTTTATTTAAAAAACACTTTAAAGCGGTGAGTACTGCCCAAGCGCAGTCAGAATAAAAATAATACATAAACATTTAAAAGACATGAAATAAATGATTAAATGCAAAATAGCAATGCAAAATGGGAAGCAAAAGTACAATAAATAAATAGTACTGCATCTTCAGGATGCTGTCCTATAAAACACGGTCAGCATCTAAAATCAGAAAAATATAACAAACTTAAATGACTTAAAAACGTGAATTCTGGTGATGATACAGTATGTTAACATGAGCAATCAATAATCAAACAGTTTATTCGTTCTCAGATCTTTACTTCCTCTGAACATGGCTTGTTTCTGCTTTTACCAGGGAACGCTAACGGCTATGTGGCTACACAGCGGGGGGCCAGTGTAAGACGCATTATTATCAGATGACACAGATTACTCAATCAATATTTTGTTGTGTTTTGGCAGGCTTGCAGTCTGCCACACTCGTCTCTCAGCAGCCACTTTGGTCGGACTACACGGTGATTTGAAAAAAAAAAAAAAAAAAAAAACAGCCTGAGGCCTTGGCCCCCACAGCCAAGCAGCCTTATGAATGCCTCTGGGACCAAACTGCTACCTCCAGCAATGTGTAAGTCTCACAATGATTTGTCCAGGACGACCACACGAAGACATTCAAGGAGATGGCAAAGCTAGACATAAAATCCAACGTGAATTAATCCCTTTTTTTCTTATATTTGTGCAGCAGAGAAGTGTGTTCAGTCATACAGGTTGGAGCTAGCTAGACTGCTATCTGCTGTACAATGTCATTTAGTCAATGAAGATGTCAAAGCTGAGGTAGGTAATCTTGTTCAGTGACATTTTTCTTTTTATTCTGAGTGAAGTGGTTCCTCGTCCTGATAGTAGTTTGTACATTTTGTAATCATGAACAATAAGACATTTAGTTAGACGCCTCAGTTTAATGTAAATCTGTAAAAACTCTGACCAATCCAAACGTTCGGACCAAAATGGAGTTGTTCATTTCTTGTATTTCGTAAGCTTCTTCTCCCGGCTCCCCTCCTCCCCCTCCAGCAGCGCATACCTGATAGCCACACCCTGCGTATAAATAACATGTTAGGATGAAAATACAAAGGAATGAAGAAGAAACTCGGCTGAGAAAATGCAGGAAGGATTTCCCGACCCGGCTCGGTTTATTTGCTAAACAGCCGAGAAAGAGAAAATCTTTAGTTCAAAAAAGCCTTGGATCACTCAAGAAGCAAAACCAGAGGGGGAGGAGCCAAGACAGGGCGCCACTTTTAAATCTTGCTAGCTCCCCAACATTACCTATCCCGGCTTTAACTCTAAAACAGCATTTTGATCCCTTTATACGTCCAGGATCAACATCTGGACGAAGCTGATTTTTCTCCTTTTCATTAAAAAAAAAAGAGAAAACAACACGAAATGCATATTTAACAAATGACCCCTGCAGCTCCTGCATGTTGAAAAATGTTCACAATCGAGTCTTATTTGTTAGTGGGTTCAATTAGAGGGAAGAGGCAGCTTCTCGGACACCCTGGCGAATCCTCGGGGTCACTGTTTTGGGGCCACCAGAAGGCCTCTCACCTCATAAACATAAAGGGAGGAGAGACCATCAATAAATGATGAGGAGTGGTATACATGTATTTTTAACAGTGCTTCTGTGTGATGTCTGGCAGCTCTCTCACACTCTGTCTCCTGGTGGAGGCCAGAGAGCAGAGCAGGACCATGCAATTTTTTTGAATTAGGCCTTCCTCTCCCCCTCTTCTTCTGCACGGTGCTCGGGGTGAGAACGGGAAGGGGGGGTGAGGTTAGAGACAAAAAAGAAATGGGTTCCCACTTTTGCCAGAGGGGTCATTGCTGTTTGTCTGGGAGAAGTGGTTTGATTCTGACATAAGCAGCAATTAAAAGCACTGGGAGCTCTAAACTGGCAGTAAATTAAGACATGACACACAAATCCTGCAACTGCAGGGCTTCTATTATGAAGCCATTAAAGACAGGCTGCATGTAAACACACTGCTCTGCAACATGGCTGAAATCAATGTGAGTGCATTAATATTCTTTTGGCATTTATTTATATTTTATGACGTGGCAAACAAACATGACACTCAGATTCTTCAGATATATTAGGACAAAACGCTTGAAGAAGGAGCTGATTTTTTTTATTTTTATTTATTTATTTTTTTTACTGATTAACCTGTCAGTCATATTTCACCTTTTAAAAGCTGATAATTGAATCCATACAAAACCAAACTGTGATATTTCACTAAAAATATCAACAATATTTTAGCTATATATTTATTTTTATGAATTTCTATTCAAACCTGGAGGATTAAATGCAAAATACTGCATCTTCAGAATATCAACACAGGATGTTTTCCAGTCAGCAATATTCATCCCAACAGAATGTAAACAGCTGATTATGTTTTTGCAGTGTTGTCACGCTGAGTACTAAAGTCTCAGTCTGGGAGAAATTATGGGAAAGTTGCAGAAAGTTGAAGGAAGCAGCGATGTGGTTTTCAGGAAGAGAAAAAGGGGACTGATGCTGCTCGGAGTCTGCAGGGGAGCGAGCAGCCGCGCAACAATCGATTCAGTCAATGGCAGTCAGGAATACCAGCACAGCCTTAGTTTGATTTACATGTAAATAAGTTTGCTGACTTTTTATCTTTATCAAAGTGTAAGCAGCTGTTAGGCTGCATATCGCTACCACAGCCACATGTTAATGTCAGGTTCTGTTGCACTGAAAGTCCCCAGTTAACCTGTGACGAAGAAAATTCCTGTCTTTATATGAATTCTGCTCATTTACACTGTATAAAATAAAATATAAATAAAATTCTTATTAATTATATGCAAACTATTTTCTGTTAAACTTGAGGTTCTTGCAAATATTTGCTCAATTTCAGACACAAACATTAAGAAATTACATAAACTTTACACATACAAACATAATAAACTGCATGAACATTTAGTGTCTTGCATATATCTTTTCATTATCAGCCTCGTAGATGTAATTATTTCCATGTTAAAAACTGCTCATGTGCAGACAAATCTTTAAATGCATGTGCAAACATGGGATGATGCTGTTTATGTTTGTACAAAGATCTGCCTGTGAGATTGATTATGAGACCACTATCATGCCTCCAAACTCACAGTTCCAACAAATGTATGCAGCATTTAGGTGCATAAAAACTTAGATCCTCTAGGTTTTAATAATTCTGTGATTCTTATTTTCTTAAGATACTTCAAGGTGCGAAACTAGCTGGCTAAATCGACACATTAAAACTTAAAAACATCCTAAAATGGTGTAATGTTTGATATATAATGTTTGATATACCTTAATTTTTGCAGAAAATATTCGTCAAATTTGCAAAGTATGTATTGTACATTTGGAAATGCATATTGATGCCCTGTAGTATTAAATATTTGAGTGTTTTTAGGGGTGTTTGCTAATCCTCCATCTAGTGAAACACTTTTATGAAGCTGATGCAGAAAGCTGTGTGATGCCCGTCTGTGGGAAATATACTGTCATCTTCTTTAAACCTACAACACAGAAATATGCAAAGAGTGAAACTTGATTAAACAATTAACCTAATTAATCAGAAGCTTTGTAATTATTTACTCTCGATTAATCACATTTTAATCATGTAAAAATATTTTGCCCTGAAAAGCAACATTTTTTTTCTTTAAATTTAAATGGATTTTAGTGATTGGTTCAAGTAATATATGAAAAAACACATTTACTTGCATTTTTATAAAGTAGTAGACATACAAATTTAGAATATTTCATGTCCAAAACTGAACAAAACTTAAGTTAAAGGGACTAAACTGTTTTCTCATCAAGAGTCTATAAACATGTTAGAGTACTTTCAACTTTTTAAATGTTTTTGTCCACACTCTTCATTAACAGGCATTAATATATAGATATATGATATAGATATAGATATACGGTCAGCGACAGCACCTGCTGCTCACTGAGCAGAGGACTTACTTTCAGATCCGTCTCCAATCACGAAGGAAACGGGGAAAAAAAAGCGAGAGTTGTTGGTAGCTTTTTAAAAAATAGTCACAAGAAGGGTAAAAAAAACTAACAAAATACATCAGAAGTAGCTACGGCAACTGACTGAGCTCTGACTTTCAACGTAGAAGAAAGGAACTTAAGCTGTGATTATTGTTTCACATCGATTGAAATGCAAACTGGAACTAAATGCATTCATTTTATTCATATTTTTTTAAATTGTAATTATTAACCTAAACGCATTAAATCCTACGCTTAAGAATATACTAAAGTAAATACTTCAATGTTAGCTTTGTATGAAGTTTAATACATATAAGGCAAGGCAAGTTTATTTGTATAGCACCTATCATGTACAAGACAATTCAAAGTGCTTTACATGAAACATTAAAAGCATTACAAAAAAAAAGCATAAAAGAAAATATAAATTACAAAATCATAATAAAATCATAAATTATATTAAAATAATACAAGCATAATTAAGTAAATTTAATACATTTCAATTAAATAATTAGTGTCACTTTTTGATATGGTTCGATTTCACGGCCGACCTGATGGCGATTCACACCTTCGCATCGCTATTTTAGAAGCTGAAACAAATTAATGTCAAGGACATGCAACACATTTGCGTGTCACTAGTAGGATATAATTATTCGCCTGTGTTTGCCTAACATCTGCTGTATATAAAACTACACATAAGTGTCGTGAGTAAAGAAAGTACATTTTTCAAGTCTTGTGTTTGTGCTTGTCGACCCACACATAATATTTCTGTGTACCTGAGCTCCTGCAGGGTGTCAGCTGTGTTCATCTTGGGGCCAGAGATGTCAGAGAATCAGTCAAGAGTGCATGAGTTGGTGACTTAAAGGGAGGGCCAAAAAGCCCCTAATTGGACAAGTGAGACTGGTGCAGGGTGAGGCTGATGGCGAGGAAGACAATCTACCTCAGTGACCACTCCTTGACATGCCATTTGCCTCTGAGGACCCCGACGGCTGGCCAGGCAGCTGCCCGACAGACCCATAACTCCAGGCCTCCGTGAGGAACCTGGGGGCTAACAAGCCGACAGCGAAAGACCGGAGGAATGTGTGAGAAGTGAAGATGACGGAGAGCGGTAAAACAAAAGCAGGAATAGGCCGAGAAGTCAAGAGGAGACGCAGATGCGCCGAGACACTTCTGCTTGGAGAAACTTTATTCTCCAACACGGCGCCGAAGCCGGAGATCTCACGCTGCATCGAGGCTGGCTTTAATCGCTAGAAAGAAGCGGCGTGGCTTCTCTGCCTTGCTTTGGATCGTAATGCTCATTTCATCATCAGACGGAAACTGACACCAATATATTTACATGGAGAGGAAACAGCAGAAGAATTTGGAGGCATGTTGCCTGGGAGATCAGAGGCCTGGTTTATAGAATGGAGGCAGCACAAACAAACAACAGCAAAGGCCCCTGGAGCTGCACACACACTCAAACACAGACACCCACACCTGTATACACCTGAGCGGAGGGAAGGAAGGAAAAAAAACCAAAAAAAAATAACACACACTCTCCCAGGTTTGAAGTTTGTGTGGAGTGGCAAGCCGAATAAAGCGTGTGAAGCGTGATGCTAGGCAGGAGAGAAAACCAGCTTCAAACGGTTATCAATACAATTGGCTGTGCCAGGCGCAGCAGTTTAACCTCTTTAGCACGCTGGGTGTCTGCTAACTGGATGTGACGCTTTCTCTGGAAGGCGCCTTCTGGTGTCGTCTTCACAAAGACTCACAGGGGCCTGATGGGTACTGAGAGTCCCAGTTTAACTGTGCAGCACCGCGTCCCTTTGACAGTCACTCCCCCCCCTCCTTCCCACCACCCCTTCCCATACTCAACCATAATAACACCCCAAGAAAACACAACAAATTCTCCCACTTGCCTGGGAATAAACAATAAAAAAGACACTCAGGTTTATGATGTGCAGCAGAAATTTGCAAAACAGTAAAAAGTGATTCAAGTGCCTCTCTCAACAGATGTCTCAAGTTAGCCTGTTTATGGGAATCAACTTTTCCTGACTGCTCTCGTAACACTTTTTTTTCCCTAAGAATATCAGCATCCTCTAACACGTGGTAAAGGACAAGTACTGTGCACAATACAGAATAATTCAACGTATTTGTAAACATTGACAAGACAACAAAGACAAACAGGGAACCCTATAAAAATTCCATCACATGAAACATCTTTTTCTGCACGGCTCTGCAGAACAATTTATAACTGGTAGCTCCGTCTCACTTGACGTTTTTCTACATATATTATGCAATTACATTATGCAAACACCTGGTTTTAGCAGATCTCATAATGCTCCCACTGGTCATTCACTCTCTGTGTTTATGTCACATTTCCTGAGCAGTGAAAGACAGGAAGAGGAAATTAAATGAATTCATAAGGAGATGAAGAAAAGACGAGGAGCTGTGAGGAAAAGGGCAGGGGGTGCAGGCTGCCAAAGATGTGGCGGAGGCACCGGTGGGATTGCGGCTGGCGTGCAGGCAGCCTGGCTGGGTGCGGCCCCTTGATCCTGCACAGGGGCAGGTTTCAGCAGACCCAAACCTGGATCCGTCACTCTCCACATGGACACATGAAAACAGAAAGCAAATGCGATGGGAGCACACATGTCTCCAAGTGTGTATATTCATGCAGACTCACAAATGTGTCTTCCACTCTCACACACACACTTATGACAGGCCATACACACATGTTCCCTGATAAGTGTGACAATGTCAACACATACTGCTGCCTAACTCACACCCTGAGTCATAATGAACTAGAGGCACAGAGCCTCCGTTTCTTCTTCTGGGCTTCTCTCTGACAATTTGTAGAGTGCTTCTGGGTGCAGGTTGCATCCTGACCCTCGAGAGGAGAAACAGGAAAAAAAAACAAAAACGTAGAAATGGAAACGAGGCTCAGACAAAAACAGAAGCTGAGTGTATGCATGTCTATTTACATTATATATATGTATATATATATATATGTATATATATATATATATGTATATATATATATGTATATATATATATATATACATATATTTATATATATGTGTATATATATATATATATATATATATATATATATATATATATATATATATATGTATATATATATATATATATATGTATATATATATATATATATATATATATATATATATATATATATATATATATAAATATATATATATATATATATATATATATATATATATATATATATATATATATATATATATATATATATATATATATATATATATATATATATATATATATATATGTTTTTGTGTGTTGCAAACAAATCATGAGGAAGAGGTGTATTGCTCCTCGGTAACTGGGATCTCTGCGACCCCACAGAGCTGCTGTCCCCTTCAATTAGGCCTCGGAGAGGATTAGCAGAGAAAAGGGAGGCAGGAGGAGCTGTAAAGGGGAGAGGAGACGGCTCTGAGTGATCGAGTAATTGGTGCAACTAACAGAGTATTAAAGAAAGGAGAGGTGGAGTCATAAGACGCAGCAGAAGGAAAGGTGAGGAGTCAGCAGGAGGTGGGAAAGATAGACTGGCTGATATGAGAACACAGGCAGAGTTTGTAAAGTGGCAAAGTGATAGATGCACTAACAATACAGAGAAGTAGCTAACTATGTAGACAGGGAGTCTGAATGTGTGGAAGAAGGAGATATTCGAGCTTTGAAGGTTTTTCTTTAAAATGAGCTTCAAAAAGTTGCGTTAAACAGAATATATAGTTAAAATGGGACTTTAAAGTCCTGGTAAAGTGGTCACAAGGAGCCAGGAAGTTTTCACAGAGACACACTGAAACAATTACCGTCACCAGGTTGGGACCTGCTGTCTCACTGTGTGGTTAAACCTTTTATTCCAGCCCAGTCTCTCCCCATTGTGTTTGTGCTGATGAAGATGAAATATGTTTGTTTTCTCTCATGGCTTCCTTCACTTTCTATGTTATTTGGTTATGATAATTTATCATAATTTCTTTTAATGGCTTTTTTTTTTTTTTTAAATGCACCATCTGTGACTTTGGCCTACCCCCGTAGATTTTAGGAAGCAATGCAGAGATTAGATACTTTTCCTTAGTTGTCAGCGTTAGAATTTCAAATGCAAGAACCACCAGACTCCAATATGACGCTGAAATGACCAACGTGTGCAGAAGACGTGAACTCACACAAGGCACACAGTGTTAGGATGTCCCACTTCCTCTGGTGCAGAAATGTGACGTCTGTCTCGCTTTAGTGGTTTCAAAGTTGGATGAAACGCGACATGGCTTTCAGACTAAAGTCACTTTACAAACTTTAGGTATGAATCTGAATAAGAACATTTATTACCATGTGATCTGTCAAAATTATTATAGTGT
>NC_136615.1:28208987-28237579 GCF_933228915.1 Telmatherina bonti
AGAAGTGGAGGCAGTTAAAAGGGATTGAAATTAACAAGCAAGGTTTAAAATAGCACAAACTGGTTAAAAATTTCCAACATTTGCTTCAATTTTACCCTCTGTCACACACACACACACACACACACGCAAAAGATGACACTGTTTGACTGTGTTTAGGCCTGATGAAAGCTCAGCTCTTTCCCCGGGTTGAAACACCAGTATTGGTTGAGCAGCATATTTCCAATGTCAAAACACGTGCGCCGGCAGCAGATGGCATGAAGCAGTTGGCAGGAGTGAGCGAGCGTGAATATCTGTTTACTAATAACCCTTTAATTACTTCAGATGGGCAATGGGATCAAACATCCAGACCCACACAGGAATTAGCCTTAAATGAGACTGGACTGAAAATCTAGGCTAACCCCTTATGAAGCCATAAAGACCTTCGCTGTGAAAAGTGCTGCTTAGAAAAAGCCTTGCAGAAAGAAAGCAGGAGTATTCTGACTTTAACTGGTTTTATTTATGCATAAAGAGGAGGATAGAAGACAATGATTCCCAAGATCCCAGTGCTCAAGGTAGCAGATTGATATCCTCTTTTTTTAATATTCAAAATTACAGATTATTTCAAATAAAACAAGAAAACCTCCATAAATGGGGGATGCATCTACACTTGTCACCAATTAAGCAAAATGCCTTCAACAGTCAAATTGTAAGGAAAAAAAAAACCCATTAATGATCATCTAATGTTCCTGAAGCAAAGAAAGCATCATTCAAGTGAGTTACAACCAAACTTTGTCTGGTTATTCTCTAATGACAGAACATTTTAGCCATTTTATACAACATTAATGTTTTTGTTTTTCCCTTACAAACAATGTCTTATGTCCAGGATGGCGTAAAACCGCATCTATAAAACAATGATTAGAACATAGGTAGACGATTCCCTGAAGAAGACCTAATGGACGTTCTTTTAAGATCTTTACAGATCTTTAAACTGAGTCTGAAATTATTTAAAGCAACATAAAATTAAAATCTACGTTCGTATATTGTGAGCATAGACCGTATATGAAAGATGGACAGAGCCTTCGGCGGTAAAAAGTGAAGCCAATAAGGCAGTGCATAAAACTGCAGTTCCCCCTTCATCCACTAGGGGCTGGCTCCAAAACAGAGCAAATACCCATCGACTCCCATGTTAAAAAGACCAACCTCACAGCAGAAATAAACATGTTTACAGCCTGGTTCAAAAATTCATTTTTGGTTTAATAGGTCAGATTTACCTTCATGACAACTGTTGGGGGGAGTGAATTTTTTTTCTAACTTGCCCATTTAAAAGTAATTTAATCTCAAAGTTTGGCATATTTAGGGGCATGTCCTTTTGATTGACAGGTACCGATCTCCCGCTTCAAGTCAGAAGAACGTAGAACAACCGCAGTTTTCAGCTGGTTAACAACATGACTTAGCTTTAGCCTGCTTACCTCCGTTAGCTGGTTAGCTCCTGTTAGCTCCTGTTAGCTCTGGGTTAGCTCAGTTAGCTCTTAGCTACAGGCAACTCAGAGTTCGCTTGATGTCAATCATCCACCATGACGCTCACAGACCCCCTCTCAGCTCCACCTCTTTGCCCATATATGTATTTTTCGGGCGACACGACATGTATGCCTCTGCCAAGATGGCGATGGTAGGAACCGCCCACCGAGCTTCAATTCAGTTCTTCAGAAACCTATGGGTGACGTCACAAAGGCTACGTCCATCTTTCTATATACAGTCTATGATTGTCGAGGTCAGAGTTTCCCTTGGCTGCTGATTTTTGTCAGGCAAGGTTCACATGACATGACAGGAATTAGGATCTATGGAGAGTGAAGTTCGTAAGCCGTAAACATGCAACGTATTCTCATGACGTATTCATGTATTATCAGGTACTTTTCAGTGATAACACCAGTAGTGTAGTCCAGGGTATACGTGGGTATTCCTTTTCAGTCAGCATAGAGTATACCTACTTCTAAACTTCTAAGCTCTCTGTGATGCTGCTTTTACAGTTACAAACGTCCCTACACATGTAGCTACGTCGCCCAGCAGCTAAGCTAAGGTTAGCTATGCTACACTGGTGCTGGTGCAGTTAGCCATCAGCTGGATTAACTTTAGCCTGAACATAGACATAATAAAGATATATGTATATAAGTCTATGAGCCTGTCTCTCACCAGCTCTATGTGCCAGTATCGGTTTGGCAATTTCTCTTCCTCCCTAAAACCGAAGAGCAGAAATGATGTGACGATGAGCAAATATACTGATGAATTTTTGGAGTGAACTAAATAGAGTAGTCTTAAATGTCACTTTTTATGAAACAACGTTTTTCTGGGCTTTTTTTTTTTTGTCTGTTTGTTTTTTAAAACAAGGGCGAAAAATTTAGCGTATACCCACTTCTCAAGGGACCATTCACCACTGGATAACACCATTTACAAGTGAGTGTGGTCGAAAAAGAAAGTCAAAAATAGTCTGTAGATAGAAAAGTTCAGTGGAAAACATTATGTAGGTTTTATCTAATGATCTCCTGTGTGAAGGTCAGTGGATTAGCATCCTCCACATCCACAAGGCCATGAGCGTCGAAAAACATGTAAACAGTCACAAACATAAAACCATGTATTTGTGCTGAATAAATTCCATTATTTCCATTTTTATTGAGTGCTAACCCAGCACCACTTTCAAATGAATTCATTGGGCATCATAAGCGTCCAAAAAATTTCATGCATTTAGCCAAAGGGGTGGGAATCTGCAGCCGTTAGCCCAGGAGAATATTTTGGCATGACATTGTCTGTTTTAATGCAATCCATGTTTTCCTAAAGTTAAGTTATTTATACTGTGACTCCCAACCTGAACCAAGATACTTGTCATGTGTAAAATAGCGAGAAAAAGCAAATGAAAGCATAAGACAACAATAGATTCCTACAATGCTTTGCAAAGTAAAGTGCTTGGCACGGGACTCTTAACTCTGTTGCTTGGCTTGACAACCTTATATCGCCCCCAATCCATCTGGATGCTGTCTGTGTAACAGTCTGATGCAGAAACGAGGTGGTGGAAAAATCAAAGCTAGCTTTCCCTGGAACAGCCAGGAAATCCTTTGGTTTTGATTTGGGGGGAAACGTGCTCATGTGTCGGCTTTGTTTATAATAAACATTAGCTTAACTTTTTACCGTGTTGTTTTTCCTTCCTTTTCTTTAATCTGAGCATGTTTTGAATCCCGTCCATTAAGAAACTTTTATGGATACTTAAAAAAATAATATGAGTATATTCATGCAAATTTTGCTGGCAAACAGGTTTTGGGCCACGAATGAATGCAGCTATCAGCCACTTCCATGAGATTGTTTAAGCCTTGTTGCTTTATCCTAATCTTAAACCTTTCCATCATGTGGCTTGCAGCTATGTTGGAGTTTACGTACGGTGCAAAGTGGAATAAATCACCTTGACTTACTGAGTGGGAGCACCCTAATTTTCAAAACTTTGATGATGCTTTATTCGCACTTAGAAAAATATATTACTTCACATGTTATATTGTACTGTTAACCCTTTAGTGCCCTGGTCTACCATTTGGTGGAGCACATTTTGGGTAAATATGATGTGTTTTATTAAAAATTAGTCAACATAAACCAGACTGGGGCTTTTTCATCACTCAGTTTGGTCATGCAGTTCTCAGATAGCGGCCAATCTCACCAGAAACTTTTAATTAGAAATGTTTGTTTACATATCCAGTACATACTAAATGCTCCGTCCAAGCTTAAAAACTGTAGAAGGCAGTTGTTTTGTACTGGATATCATTTATCAACTCTAGTATTGCACTGAAAAAGATTGAACCATATGAATCATGTTACTTCTTAGCACTGACATGAGCTTATTGTATTGGTCAAGATTGACATCATTATGTTATGACATCACAACATGAGTTAAAAACATCATCAGCAGTGTGATGAGACCTGTGTTGTAGTAAAACAACTAAGGAGAGATGAAGTAGATATATTATTGTGTAATTGATGTACATTATTCTGTTAAATCAACACAAGTTTCTTGTTTTCCAACCTCTGATGAGATCACAATGTGTTGTGCCATTACTTTTATACATTTGCATAGTATTTTGTCTATTTTTTCTAATTGTTTGCATTTTGTTATTAGGAAAATATTGTATTGCCTGTAAAAACAATGTAATTTTTTTGTAAATTGTCATGTCATTTTTAAAAAGAATACTTTCAACCTTTCATTTGTGAAAAATAAATTGATTTATTATTTTCTCAAGTAAAAAGAAGTGCAAAAAATCAAAAAGATTAATTGCAATGTTTTCCTTGGGAGCACAACAAAGGGTTAAATAAGCATCAAATCCCTGTTTTCATCTTAAACTGTAAAAAAAAAACAAATAATAGATTGTTCTTATATTTTTACTAATTATGTAATAAATGTAAAAGTATTTGAAAATGACTGTTTTTTTTCTTCTGGTTAATAAGGTATGACATTTCATAACTCATTTCCATGCAAAAATGATAAATTAGCTAATATTTTTCTTATTAGTATTTCACATTTTACCACACAATTACCCATCTTAAATGAAAAAAAAAAGATCACATTACAGCACATTAAACTATTAGATAATATATCACTCCATTTGAATATTCCCTCTCTCTGAAACTCAGACACTTTTAATATTTTGTACACTTAATGCATATGCCACTCTTCATATACTACGAGTATTATGAGGCGGCTCTTGGGTATAAAATCCCCTGCTATGTGTAAATGTCATTGAAGAAAAAAAAAAAAGTCCCTCATCTGCCAGAATAGCGTTAACCTTCACCATTTTGTTCCGCTGAACACACCTCTCGCAGAAATGTGTTACAAAGATGAGCACCGTTTCCTCAGCCTTCTTCCTTTACGCCTTTCATTATGTGAACGGAGAGTGGATGCTGTTCACCGGCTGCCCTTTTCTCATGTGAGTGCATTGAGAAAGCATACATTTTAATGACGGGACCTTTAGATTTGAGTAACGGTGAAGAGGGAAGAAAATAAATTGCTGTTCAAAAGGAGATAACACTCTCGGTATTGTGGGATTGCTGGGGATTGGGCAGCTGTGTGGCAGCGACCCCTATACTGAGACCAACCTGTATAAATTAAGATATAAATAGCCTCATCTAGACCAGTATTACCAGGGGTGTGCTTGAGTGCTCAAACACATGCTTAATATATGCATGTAGGTGTGTAGTTGTGTGTGTGCACACTCGTGCAGGGAATGGGGAGAAAAAGAGCATGCATATGTCCTTAGTGCAATCTGGTTGCATGACAGTTGTGTGTGTGTTTGTGTGCGTGGGCATGTGCGCACACATACTTTTGACAGAGTGCTGGGGAAACCTAAATCCTGTTCAAGTGTAAGGCAAACAGTGGTGGCAGTGTGTGGTTATTGTATTTTCTTTGCTTGGATCCCAGTAAAGACCCTCAGGCCTGCTCCGCCTGCCTGTCACCGTGGCCATCCTGCCATCAGCGGCCAGCTTCACTGTGCAGCCAGAGCCCTGGCGCAGGCCCCACAAGGAAATTAAAAGGGGATTAAGGCTGGCTGACACTTTGTGGCCGATTACTCATTTATTTTTTGTGTGTTAGAAGCTCGGGTGGTAGGGTGGAGTGGCATCTTGACTTGGCTGAGAGGAGCTGGGTGGGGCCTCGGGGTGGGGATAACTCACAAATTCATCCCACAGTGACTTAAGCATCATTTATAGGCTGCAGTAGAGGAGTATTGTTTGAAAGTGTTTTGCAATATTTCCAAAGAGATAAAGGGAAAAAAAAACTTTCCCAGTAAACTATTTGATCAAAGAACAAAGATTGCAAATCTGATCAGACATTTTTTCCAGAAAATATGTCTGCCTTTTCACACCAGCATCAGTGTCTCGTTGGTGACAGAAATATAGTGGTGCAGGTCTTCTTAATGATATTCCAGAGTTAACAATATCCTTTAAAATATGTTTTATGTTTTATAACATCTAGCTGATTTTTACTGGCTGGAAAGGGTCAGAGAAGAGACAGGAGGAGACAAATGCTGAATTAGCCTTTGTCAAGAGGTATGACAGTATAGAAATCAACTTTAATAGTACTGCTTTAACAGAGCAGGTGGGTGGCGCCTCATCATCAGGCCACTGAAAATGAGCCATCAGACATTTCTTTAATTTCCAGAAGGTGGCAGCCCCCAACCAACTGACCAACCAACCAATTAACCAACCAACCAACCAACCAACCAACTAGGCTCTATTTAAACAGAAATGCAAAAAATGGGCAAACAATTAGAATTAAGTAAGCAGTTTCCAGCGATGGATCATAGAAATGTATTCATTTTTTAGACCCTGCAAGCAACTGAGTTTTGTATTATTTAAAAATCTTGCAGAACAAAGCACACCTGTTCTATTGATGTGATCCATGAGGACAGGATTTAGTAGTCTGCTGACAGTGAGCTAACTAAATTAGGGACTTAATGATCACTTGCCCTCAAAATACTTTCAAAAGGAACGCAACTTTTGTCAAGGGTTACTTTTAAACAACAATTTTAGACACTTTTGTGCATATATACAACAGAAATTAAAGTAAACTAGTAGGGTTTTGGCTCTGTTAATGTACAATACATGTGAAGATAATGAGCAAAACATGGACAAATGGATGGAACAGGCAGGAACAAAGAAAACATGATAACATCATACTCTGTTAACATGTCGATGGTATCATTACTTCTTGAGAGAGTAAGCCAATTTTTTTACCAATCTATATGTTAATAACATGAGAAATGGTTAGCAATGCCAGCTGATTTGTGAAACTTTAAAGAAGCACTACATAAGTTTCTGACCTTAAAGCTCTGTGTTCTGTAGTCGTTTGATGGCACAGTGACATCTATAATGAGGATTTACAGAGGTGGTGCCACCAAATAGCTTACCAAGGCTGGGAAACCATATCATGGAGCTTTTTCATCCAGGACACTGCATTGCAGCTGAGTTTTACTCGACATGTTTCACATGATAGTGAATTGATATGAACCCACTAGTTGTTTTTAACCAAGCGGCAACCTCCTGCAGTTAAAAATTAAGCCGAAAAATTGCAGTTCACTGCTCATCTACTAGGTGCTCCAAAACAGAGCAAATCCCCATAGACTCCCATGTTAAAATGCCTAATTCAACGCAGAAATAAACATGTTTACAGCCTGGTACAAAAAAAAGAAAAAAAACATTTTAGGTTTAATAGATCAGGTCTACCTTCATGACAACTGTGGGGGAGTGAAGTTTTTAAAAAAAAAAAAATCATCTGTTTATAACCAATTTCATCTCATAATTCAGGATAATTAATGGATATCCTGCTTCAAGACAGCAGACTGTAGCACAACCATGGTTTTTAGCCAGCTAGCTTTAACCCGCCTACCTCACTTAACTGATTAGCACCTGTTAGCTACAGGTTAGCTCTTAGCTTCAGGCAGGTCGTAGTTTGATAGATGTTAACCATCCTCCCCCAAGCTCACAGCCCCCCTGTCAGCTCTACCACTTTGCCCATTTATGTATTTACCAGGAGACACGTGTGACGCTGCCAAGATGGCGATGGTAGGAACCATCCAATGAGCTTCAATTCAGCTCTTCAGAAACCTTTGGGTGACGTCACGGAGGTTCGGTCCATCTTTTATATACAGTCTCTGTTTTGAGCGTGCACAGTGGAGCTCTTATAACGCTAATCTTATCAAATCCAACATTTTCACTGGCAGATATGGATGTTTTCATTTACCCATCCTTACTTGTGTTTGTCTTTATGAGTTAACATGATGAAATGTGTCATTGTTAAAACTGAAATTGCCATTTATTATGAGCTTCAGTTCAGTTAGAGCAAGCTCAGGAACATATTACTGTTTTAAAAGTACTGATGATAAATGGCGTGAAGGGAAAAAAAAGCCAAATCCACTTTGAAAAAGAAATATGACAAATGTATGTAATTTCAATCAACCTCTGAACTGCTGCACCTACATCTTATAATCAGTCTCTGTGCCCCTCATTTAACCGAGCTTGATCCTGTCACTGAATGTGTTTAGCAGCGAGCTTCTTTTTATTCTGACGTAAATAAAAAGGCAGCGCAGGTTTCATGCCTCTTTGTATCAGAACTCAATATGATCGCTGCAGGGGGAAAAATCTGTACAGATGCCAGTGTTTGGTCTGCTAATTAGCAGTTTGTATTAGTAATTAATGGGCATTACCAGTCAACCAGGCTTCTGCTCGGCAGCCTGTGAATTAGATCCAGGCAGCACAGTCCCCCTACAGCGCCTCAGCACAGGAGGAATTTCAGCATCGCTGTCGCTCCTAAGTTTGACTGGAGTCACTGTTTACAGGGGGGAGCGTTCGGCATAAATCATGAAACAGCCTGACATTGGAGCTATGTATTGGATCTCAGAACTTTTTGCAGGACTGCCATCTCTTGCACAAATTATGGAGAACTTTCAAGCAACAGTTTCTTTGATCAGCGAGTCAAAGTCAACATTGATTTTCTTTTAGCCTGGATTTTATTTTGGCAGAGTTTATGTATGGATGCTGGTGTTACTGTGTAATTTGGTTAAAATGAAAATGAGGGTATTTGGGAAAAGATTCAGATTTAACAGCCCTCCATAATTATGCATGCTTTCATTTTACACCCCATAAAATAGCTGTTAGCGGTTAAAATCACCATCTATTCAGCACTGATTTGGGTCAGTGATGAGCAGAGGATTGGTGAGCACGAGGTGAAGTGAGGTGTGTCGAGGTGGCAGAGTTATCAATTATCCAGAACGCAGTGGCACTCTGGCTTCCTCCAGATCTGGTGTTAAATTAAGTTGTCAGGGCTGTCTCTCTGATTTCCCCCATCACATGAGCAGACGGTGATGGCGTGTGACGGCCGCTTGCCGGAGCACCTCGCTGGCTGCCGCTCCGCATCTCGCCTGCAATTCATCAGCTTCTGAGCAAACTGATCCAGCCTCAGCCTCCGACGCCAGCGCATGCCGCGTTGCACTGGAGCCAGCCAGCCCACCAAGCATCGTGGCAGAAGAAAAAGCATCGGATCACCTTCCAAAAACCCACCACAGAGGACGGGCTGCAGTGGACTTTTGCCCCCATGTCTAGGGGCAGGATTGGTGTACGTTTGAACTTGAGGCTGTTTGTGTGTTTGTGTTTTTGCAAAAAAGAAGGAGAAAAAGAAGGAGTGTGAAGGAGAAAGGTGCAGAAAACATTAGGAGGGCATCATCATCTTGGGAACTGCCCAGAGCAGAGTTCAGCCTCTGGCCCTGCTGTCCTGTTGGGGCAAGGCCTCAGGTGAGGGCAGAGTATATGGGACACCAAGCAGAGAGTCTTGGCACACGGGCACTAGCCACTAGCTCCCTCCCATCGCACTACTGAGTTGAAGGGCACTGGAACAACTCGGCACAAAAGGGAAATAGAGGCAAAGAAGGGGAGGAGACACAAAGAGGACAACCAGGTGACAGAAAAAAAGAAAAAATAACTGTAAAGCAGCAGGGTGCTAAACTCTCGGCGCTTAAGTATTTATTTGCAATGAATAGTTATGACGACACACTTACAAAGCACTTGTTTAATATTGGAGAGGGCTCACAAGGGGCAGGGATCACTTCGGCACTCCCAATAACAGGGCCAGCGCGCTTGGAGAGGACCGCGGGGAGATGCCAAACTCTGCCCAGACCTCCACCTCCCTTCTGCATTCAAAAACACTTGCCGTCCCTTTACTATGTCTCTGCCTCAGCCCTGAATAAAACATTAAACACCATTCTGAGATATTAACCTACTTATTGAAAAAAAAAAGGCAATGATTTATGTCGATTTGGTTGGCTTTCAATGCTGCCCAGCTGTCACCGCCGAGCCTGTAACCTAAATTATCCAGTGATGCACTTTCACTCTAGTTAAGGGAATAAGAAGTCCTTTAGCACTTCAAAAAGGCCTGACTGAGCTAACTCTGAGTAGTTGTTTTATTTTTTCCAGCTTCTTAAGTTTGGTAATTATTCAATCTGGCTGATAATGAGCGCCTTGTCGACCTTGTGGATAAAGAATATCTTCTTTTATCTGTATGCTTCATGTTTTTCGAGCTAATTTAGGAAAACAGTGCTTAATCTTTCACCAAAGGCAGCATAACACTGGGCCTTTGGAAACTCAGCGTCGCAGCGGGAGGAGCCTTCCAGTTAATAAACAGCATCCATGCCCTGGTGTATAACTGGCAATGGGTCCGGCTGCCATGGATCAAACAGTCATAACCTCCTGTTCCAAAGATAAGCTGCAATCAGATCTGTGGGGGATCTTTAACCAGAGAGGAGGGTGTTTGTGTGAAAAAGAGGCAGAACAGACGGGGGAAGTAAGCATGAAAAAGAACGGCAGGGTGGGAGGAGGGCGTAGGCAAGTGAGTGTGTGCGGCGTTCGTCGCTGACGTGCTTGAACGGAACCTGGAGGGGGGTGCGGACCGAGCCCCTGCGCTTAATTGGGCACTCAAATGTTACCAGGTCCCTTCCCAAACGACTTGGAGGTGACACATGGCCAAGTGAGGGAGCGCAGAGGAGCTTGTGGAGAGAGGAAATGGAGCAGAGGGTTTAGCACCTCCTGCGGCCAAGTGTTTTTTCTCTCCCTCTGGGTTTTTTGGTCAGGAAGGCGGACTGACTGAGTTATAGTGCATTTGCCCTCACAGTGTGCCAAGGATGACAGGGCAAAAAATTAACCCCTCAGTGGTGGGGACCCCTTTAAGTTAGACTAGTTTCACTTTCAGTTTAGTCTTTGATACAGAAGGTTCTCTTGAAAATTAACACTACCAAGGAGACCTAAAAAATTATTTAATCAGTCACTGCATGCAAAACCAGGCACAAAATACCGTTTTTATTTCAGCAAATTACATAAATTAATTGTGAAATTAATGCAAGAAGGGAGAAAATTAGCTTTTTTTTCAGTGCATCAAAGCCTCCACCAGCTAATCCCTTTCTTATATAAATAGCTCTTTTGGTGGAGAAGGTAGCTGCCGCATAGAGCTCTAACCCTTCTGTCCCTGAAGCTACAGCCAGGATAAGCTGTGTGTTGGATTGGCACATCGGGCTGCCTGGGGCCTGCTGCTGCGCTGGCCGACCAGTACAGATGGAGGGCAGGGCTGGGCAATGCCAGCTTGTCAGTCGGATTAAAACGACTCATTTATTCACTGAAGTATCGTGCAAAGCGACCGGGCCAAAGCAGGGTGAGGCAGTGGAGGAGGGAGGGTCGAACAGCAGCGAGATGGGGGTACTGTAGATTTGAAAGAGGGTCCTCAGCTCTCTGACCATCAGTCCTCCCACACTGTTTGTCCCACTCCTCTGCCTTTTTGCCGGTTACTTATCTTTCTGGGGTTGCCAGAAGCCATTACCGCAGTGTACGGAAGGCGGACGGCAGGGTGGCATCTCCCTGTGCCCTGGTGACAGATTGCCACTCGGCATTGGCGGCGAAGGAGGTGAGGGGCGGAAAGTGATTGGCTCTGATGGTCAGGAAGTGGGCATGAGAGCTAGAGAAGGAGGCGGAGGAGGAGTGCAGAGGATGACAAGACCCGGCTGTGTGACCTTTCGTATAGCACAAGGTACCTAAAAGGGCAGAGGTCCTGCTTTTAAGAGCATGCTTTGGCAGTGGTGGCCGCCATGGTGGTTGAGGGCCGAACATGGATGCCAGGGCAAGCAGAGGTGGCCCGCCGCTGACTTCTCTGGTAGTGCCTCAAACCCTGCTGTCCCCTGCAAAACCTCGGCGAGGATAAGTAGAGGGCGAACGGAAAACATCTGCAGATGCATCCAAGGTAGTTCGCTGTAGAAGGGCTCACCTCTGGAAAGTCAGGGCCGTTGCCAGCATCAATCTTTTAGTCCTCAAAGTCATGAAGTGTTTGAGGGGGGATGTCAAACTTTGACCTAAAGAAAGACAAAAAAAAAGGAGTCTTTCAAGTCTTTATGTCTACAGCTATACTAAAAGTTAATGAAAAACCTGATTTTAAAACTCAAATATCGAACAACTTTAAGCATAAGTTTGAACAATCCAGATCTGGAGTCCTCCATCTACAAAATGACACCAACTCAGGTCACTGACAGGCCAGAGCTCAGTGTGTGTGTGTGTGTGTGTGTGTGTTTGTGTGTGTGTCAAGGGGGGGGAGGCTTGGAAGGGTTTTATCGGGTCTAATTACTCCAGATAGCTGTAATTTACAGGTTGACAGCAGGGAGAAATCGGCAAGATTCACACTTCTGCGGGTCAGCATCTGTCGCCATTACTGTGCGGCGAGTGCTGCCGGCCAGTCGGCGAGCAGGAAGAAACAGTAAACAACAAACGGCGTGTGACAGATTAGCAACGCTGGCTAAAGGACCTTCCACTGACACATCATTTCTCTCGCTCCGCGAGTCTGTTTCGCGGCAGCTGTCACCAATAAAACAGAAAAGCAGGGAATGGGGAGGGGAGGCAGCGGCGGCGGAGGTGGCTTTTGTTCCAGATCCAGGGAGGTGGGTGGTGAAAGAAGGAGGAGTATGAAGAAGAGCTGAAGGAAGAATATGGAGATGGGAGGGAGGGTTAGTAAGAGTGACCCGTTTTAAAAAGTCTGCCCTCACTTTTTAATGGAGTATTAGCTGGAAAAGCAGGGCAGGGCAACGTCAAACTGTATGTTTCCGCTGACTCTAATTACCCTCGCTACTTCTTTTTAGGTCTCCTGTACAAATTGCAGGTGTCATCCTGAAGAGGTAATTTTAGTTCTGTTTGCATCAGCCTGTGTGGTACAGTCAGCAAGGAGTGCAGTATCTCAGTACATACTTTATGCAAACACATTTGTTAATAACTGCAGCGGTGCAGTTCGGCCCAACTCTGCTTCCCCCTGGTCTCATGCAGCTCAGAGGAGCCAGGTCGGTCCAGTGCCAGAGAAGGCTGGTGGGCTACACAACTCTCCCCCCACCCCGTCCACCTCATTGCCCACACACAGCTCCTTCAGGGCCGGTTTCTGTACACACACACACATAGCACCGCATACATCCTGGCAAACCCATTTTTCCTTGACCTCCATCTAGAGGACATTCTCAAAGTTTCTGGTGATCTGGACTTTTCTGTAGATCAGAAGGACAAAACAAAGGTACGTCAAGACAACCAAGTCAGGTCAAATCAAACTTTATTTCTAAGGAACTTTTCAAGCCAGAAAGTGCTTTACAAGATAAAACCAAGTCGTACATGTATATCAAAATAAAGCAAGCCCTCACACATACCCCCCAAAAAAACACATTCATGTTTTCTTTCACCCAGTCATAGACTCAGACACACACAAGGACATTCAGACAACTGAATGCAGGTACAAACAAATGGATAAACAAAATAATAAAATAATTAAATCAATTTGACCAAAAATTGCAAATTGTAACTGAGTAAAGATGAGTTGTTTCCAGATTAAAGTGAATCTTTGGTGCATTAGTATTTTTACCCATCTATGCTTTTATTTGCCACATTAAATCTGCATCATTATGAACAGATTTTCAGCTTAAAGCTGTGAGGTGATGAGCAGCAACACTACACGACAAAGCTGTACAATGGCTGCAGAAGCATGGACTCCCTCTAAAGCTGCACATTAAGCTAAATGTAGAAGTTGGGACAATAAACTCACATAATTTAGTTTCTTCTTAAATTAACAATATCAAAATCAGCTTTTGGTTTTCTAGGAGGTGGATAGTGTAATGTGTCATGAGAAAGCTTTCACAGCTTTGATTGGATTAGGAATAAATTCAAACTGAAAGTAATCAAGACAAATACAAAGAAATATAAAGAAAAAATTGCCCATTTTTTAATGTTATGTCTGACTTATTAGTCCATATACAGACAAACTCACAAAGGAAGTCGGACTCAGCTTCTATATGTGTAATTAGTTTAACCTATAACTTCTGTTTTAGCCTAATTAAGTATTTATGAATAGTTTACATATTAGTGAGCCATTTTATTTTGTGTTTTTTCATAAATGCTTTCAAGCATTTTTTTTTTTTACTTTAAGAGTAGTTGCTATGAAATATTTCTTTTAATTAAAAACTTTAAATAAACAACTGAACACAAAACTACACCAAACAAATCAAATGGATCCTAACACTATGACACTTTTGAGTCACTAATTTTTCCACTTTTCCTGATGTACTTGTCATTTTAAGTCGACTCCCATCTCTTCCTATGACTGAGTATGTACCACTACTTACTGGCCTCTGATACCGATCTCTCTTCTCACGTAAATTTTCTCATCATGTGCCAATAAAATTAAACCCCATGTAATTGCAATGTTTCCAAGCACCAAAAACAAGAAAATTACAGACAAAACTACCTCAGTTTTGGAAGTAATCAATGAGTCAAATAAAAACCAAGAGATTAAAAATTAGTACAACATTGGACCATTAGCTGAGATCAAAATACCACATCAAAGCCCAGTGGGGTCAAAGAGAATCTCCTTTTTCTATGTCAGATTTTCTGGTTGTCCATAACCTCATGATTATGAAAAAAGAAGACTTGAACATCAAGATATAAACGCAAAATATACTATTAAAAAAATCAGAAATGAAATATTTGAATGCTTGAATACAATGATTAAAGAGGAAATAATGCAAGTGGTTAAATAGAGTCTGCAGTTTCTCATGTCAATGAAACTGAAGAAGTTCAGAAATGGAGTAAATGCACTTTGTTCTGAGATGCTACTGGTGTGGATCCTGAGAGTTTTCTTCAGTTTGAAGTATCAGATTACATGGATGCTGCTGCCTTAAGTGACAAGATAGTAAGCCTTCTTGAGGCAGGAGTACAAGCAAAACCTTGTAGGCCAAGGAAATGGTGTTGATGCAGTGATGAACAGGGCGCATGCAGGTGTCCAAGCTAAAATAAAAGATGCAGCCAAACACGCCTTCTGTGTTCACTGTACTGTACGCTGCTCAGTGTTGTCAGAGACTCTTCACAATATGGCAGATGCAAGAAACTTCTTCTCATTGTTAGAAAGAATGTATGTATTCATATTTGGCTCATATGTACACAACAGATGGCTGGAAGTGCAGCAGGAGATGTCGATGGTGCGCCAAGGGAGCTCCAACAGCTAAGTGACACACATTGGGTCCGTCGGCAATGTTGCATTGTTACAGACAGGTTGCCTGCATCTGAAAACCCTCTACAATGAGCTGTTGGAGCAAGGCACATATTGGCTCAGATGAATCTACAATTTGTTCGATCTCTTGTTCTGTTCAGAAAGGTTTTGAATATACTGAGGTCTTGCATTGCTGGAAATACGTTGCAAAAAGTCCAAATATTATGCACAACAACTATTATGCACTATTCTGCAAATAGATAATCAGAACAGAATGTGTTGCACCATTAAGGCTCTGAATTAACACCAACCTAAATTAGCTTTACTGGGTATAAACGAGACTTGATGGTAAGTTTAAATAGAGCAAATAAGTTGGTGTTGTTGTCCTAGCAGGGCATTAAAAATGCCCTAACGTAAATCCACTGACTGCAAGGTTATTTTAGAGTGTTTGGTGTCATTTACTCGCTAATGCCTGAACAAAAGTACCCACTGGTACTTTAAAACAAAGCAGCAGTGGGTGGATGGTGTTAAGGATGGTGCTGGTTATAAAAACAAGTAAACTGGGAATGTCAATGATGGATAAACAAGTGAAACAAAGGATAGGAGGAGCTTAAGTGGCTTTCAGGTTGCGAGCGGCTGATTTTTGACCAAACAAACAAGAACAAAAACATCATGTAAATCCAATGTAAATGCATAGAGTTGCATTTATAATCTGTCTTATTCTTCTCAAAGTAAATTAACCAAAGTATATTCTGATTGGCTGGTAACTTTAGTTATCTACCATCTAGGGATCGGCACAGTTAATCAATGATCAGTTAATTAAATCATGAAGAATTTCATCAATAACATCTTTTAATATAAAAAAAAAAACTAAAGCATCTTTAGAATAGTGTTGAAAATATATGTTAGCGTATATTTTCCAGTGTAACCTTGAAAGAATCAGCCAGTTGTTCACTTGTTCATGTAACAGTTGTTTATCTTGTAATAAACACAGTTTATTCTGCTTTTACTGCAGTTCAAAATAGTTTATAAATATTACATTTTAATATAAAATATCAATGATTATTTTAAATAGGTTGTTACTTCTCCCCATAATCAGTCAGTCATTTTCTTAACCACTCATCCAGTTGGGAGTCACAGGAAGTTGGAGCTTATCTCAGCAATTATTGGGCAAGATGCTCCCCTTAAGCAGTTAAGATAATTTAATCGAATGACCATTCCTACTACGATCCACATTAACTGGGAACAGATTTTCTGATGACTGGTGACCAAATGGGAGACTACTTCTGTTCTAATTATGCATTGTTACATAACTAAAGTACAAACCTCCATCTAGGGCAACAGTTCCAAAAAGCTCCTGGATCCAAATGGTGGGCCGGATCACCACCAAAATGGAATCAGTTCTTCCTTTTCACATTTCCAACAACTCCTGACAATTTCATGAAAATCCGTCCATAACTTTTTGAGTTATCTTGAACACAAACAGATAAATGCCGGTAACAAACATGACCTCCTTGGTAGAAGGTAATAAATTCCAGGGCATACTTACGTTGCTATAATGTCTCTAAATATGCTGCATGATGTCTGTGGAAAAATGGAACTAATCTGGACTAACAAACTAACATATTTATTTACTGGTATTTATTTATTGTTTTATTGTTTTCTGTAAGACATGCTCATAACTTGTTCTGCGCTAAATCTGCATGGCAAAGATGCTGATATTTAATGCAAAATCAATTCATTATCTCTCATTTTGTTTCAAGAAAATCTGTGGACGTGCAGAAACAATCAGTATTCAGCTATCATGACTGGTGAAACTATTTACAGTATAGTGAAAAGTTCATGTAGTATAACACTAAAAATCACCTCGCCAGAGTCCTCAGGTGCAGGTACATTCCTATCAGCCATCACATCTATAATTCTTGGTGGTCGTGGGGTGATCGCACAGGTCTGGCCCTGTCCTGTTTAATATCGAACGGGAGACTGCCTGGTGACTGTATGTGCCAACCTCCAAAACTCCCTGTTCTTCTCTCATGTGCCATATGGGCAGCCCAGCCCTGTTCCATTAGCGGGGCTTGAGCAGAGGCAAGAGCAGGTCTGGACCCCAGCCCTTCTGGCCTTCCCCTGGCACTGCCACAGGGCATGTCCTCTTACTGCCAGCTGCCCACTCTGGGTCAGAGGACACAACAGCCGCTGCCTACCTGCATCTCTCAGCAGCCAACTGCTGGTTAGAGAGAGTCAAACTGTACCTGGATGTGGAGGAAAGGTCATTAAAGTGGAAAAAACTAAACTAACTACCCGGACAGTAGAAAAATATGGAGCACACACTTGTAATGCTCTGAACGAGCTTGAAATAGCTTCTTTTGCATCGAAAAAAAGCAGAATGACTTGTGGTTACTAACAACCATCATATTTTCTCTCAGATACATTTTTTTTTTATCCGTAGAGTTTCCAGCTTTTACACACTGAATTTGGGCTTCTTTTATCCAGATGGAGGCAATGTTTTGTTTTTTGTCTCCAAAGAAAAGCTAAATATTACAGAAACAGACTCATTTCTGCAGCCAGCACTGAAACGAACAATGTAAAATGTTAGTATACAAAGGTTTTATTCATTAATCCATTTACTTATTTGTGTTTTTATTAGAGATGGCTCTCAATTGAAAAGATGAATTATTAACAGCCTTTGTGATTAGTGTTAATCAATCAATTTTATTTGCATAACAATATTTGCCCCAAAAAACTTTTTTTTTTTTTTAATTTGAAGGAATTTTAATGAGTCTGACTAAATCAAATTATAGACATTAATACTGTAAACTTAAGCTCTAGTAATGTCTAAAAAATGCATCTAATTTTTAAAAAGTTGAGAAATAGAAAATATTCCTGGCCAAAACTGGACAGATCCCAAGATAAAGTGTTAGTTTAAGTCCGTTCATTAATAGCTCCAGTGTACAACTTGATTTAGTAGATTTAACTTTTTAAATAGACAATAATATACATAAACATCTGACATTAAGCCAGACTGTTATGGCTTCAGTCTGGTAACAGAGAGATTATCACCTCTCGCTCTAAATGTGGCTTGAAGCTGGAGGCCAGGTGACGACCACAGACTTTATAAAGGATGGACGGCACCTCTGTGACGTCCTCCATAGGTTTCTAAAAACTGAAGTGAAATTCATTGGCCGTTACTGTGTAACGCACAGTTTCAAGTCATTTAATCTGCTTATACCATGGTCCCACACATTAAACATTACATAACACATGTTTTTGTTTTACAAAACTTACTAAATATGCTGAAGTTTTGGAATTATTATTATATGTTGGCCCTGATGTGCTTTTCATGCTCAACAATCGTTGAACTTACCTGAGCCAGTCGATTAACATGTTTCTATGGTGACTCCCTTAACAGAGTAATATAACAGTGATTTAACTTTCTGATGCATGCATTTAAACTAAAATAATGTATGCCAGCTGGCATAAGAATTAATAATATAAACAATTTAAACTTAAAGCTGGGGTAGGTAATGTTGGGGAGCTATAAGATGTGAAAGTGGCGCCCTGTCTTGGCTCCTCCCCCTCTGGTTTTGCTCCTTGCGTGATCCAAGGCTTTTTTTATTCACAGCTTTTTCCACCAATGATTTTCTCTTTCTTGGATGTTTAGCAGGAGGAGGCAAACAAACCGAGCCGGGTCGGGAAAGCCTTCCTGCATTTTCTCAGCCATGTTTGCCTCCCGAGTTTCTTCTTCACTACTTTGTATTTTCATCCTAACAAACTATTTATATGCAGGGTGTGGCTATCAGGTATGCGCTGCGAGAGGGGGAAGAGGGGAGCCGGGAGAAGAAGCTTACAAAATATAAGAAACGAACAACTCCATTTGGGTCCGAATGTCTGGATTGGTCAGAGTTTTTACAGATTTACAGTAAACTGAGGTGTCTAACTATATTTCTGATTAAAAAATGTATAGACTACTATCAGGACGAGGAACCACTTCACCCAGAGAAAAGAAAATGTCTCTGTGCAAGATTACCAACTCTTAAACATTCAGCTAAAGATCTTAAGTCTTACTGTTCATGTACACATACTTTATGAGTGTATCATACAGAGTTATCAATACTTTCCACATTAAAATCAGCAGACTGCTAAAAGTATTCAGAGAGATGTTAACTGAAAAGAAAAAAAAGACAGGAGACTGTACGCTTATTTAATCAGTGTTCTTAATGTTATTTTTAGTGTGATCCAGATGGCAACACGTTGGTTATAACACATCATTTGCCCATTTTGTTGGTGCATTTTACTTTGAAAAATCTTCTATGCAGTTGTGTAAAGCAACTTATTTTGAAAGTTTTTGTCTCTTCCTGCCCTGTGTTGTTGGTGGCCTGAGAGAGGAACCTGCAACAGAACAGTCCTAATAACGGAGGTCTGCAGCCTCTTTGAAATTATGCACTGAGAAACGTGATTAAATGCATAGAAACAATTTACGTATACATTTTTCTGTTATTAATTATTTATAACTAACATGTTAAAGTTCCATCCTTAGTATTTATTCAAGGTTCCAGATGTTCTCTTGTATTTTTTACTTGATTTTATGTAGAAATTGTTGCAGCTCTTTTAGGTTCATTGTGTTGTTCTATGCTGCACTTGTTTTGGTTCAGTTTGAATGCATGAATGAATAAATGACCATCCTGTTACTACTAAATGAATATACTTAAAATAAAGGAATAAATAAAGGAAATTAAACACAAGCATCTGATATCTCAGGAGTTTGTGAATCAGAAAGTTTGAGAAATACTGTACTACAGTAACTTTTGTTTTTATTTCTGGACAAACTCATTCACTTATCGAGTAGCAAATGCCTGGCGGGCAAAATCCACACAGAAATAATGTTGTTCCTGTGTTTATACTGAGTAAACTTTTCACAGAGAATCTATGAATGAACAATTAAGGGTACTACTGACATACAGCTCAAAGTGGCCAAAATGTAGGGGGAAAAAAAAGGAAAGCAAGAAGAAAAACAAAAAAAAATTCCGTCATTATCTTCAAATGATTAATCATTTCTGGTTTGTGTTTAACAGTTTACTATTTAAAAAATACTATAATGAAGAATTTTGTTTTTTAATTTCAGGAAAACCCGCACGAACATCTAGTATTGACTCTAAAATGTTACAAATTGACAATCATTCTTCAGTGACTGGGCCAGGTCCATAGATTCAATATGCATCACTCAAAAGTTCTATGTTGTTTAAGTATAAATTAATCTGCACTATTCCCCATAGTACTTTTGTGTTCAATCTCTCCTGTTTGTTCCCGTTTGTATTCCACTTTTAACTAGGCAAAATAAATTCCCTGTTACTACACCTTTTATCTGGGTATCTTTCTTTTGTTACATCCTCCTTCCCTAACCAAACAGGGTCATAACAAGGAGTTAAAGTAGCACTACATACATTTCTGAATTAAACAAATTTGTGCCTCTTACTAACAGTAATAGCAGAGTTACATTAACTATTGCAATTGCTTGAGCCGTCACAACAGCATCAAAAATAAATAAATGCATGTGTGGATAGATGCATTTATTTCAACTTAAACATATACCAACTTTTTTATTTAGTAAGATCCATATTTAGACCATGTTAACACAAATACAATATATATGTGTCAAAATTAAGAATATTATATTATTTTATCTCTAGAAGTCACATTTAAAATATTATGAGTGGAAACGGTAACTTGACACTGAGCAAGCCTTTACACACAATGATTAGGTTCTAGTCTTTCACTTGATGTATTCCTGAGTTGGGTCAAAATGTTGGGTGTGAAGGCGTGTAACACATGTGAGGGCACCTTACCCTAAAGACGTGGAGAGGAAAGCAAGAGGAGGGCAAATGGAGGGAGAGACATCTAGCACATCACATGGGAATGTCAGTGTGTGCCTCTGCAGCCTGTACCTGCCATAGGACCCGGGGCCTCTTTTAATTAATCATCACACAGGATGAATAATTCAGCCATTATCGCTTGGAATAAATAGAAAGGCTGGATTTTCTCCTGAGTTTCATGCATTGGGTTATCATGTTTCCCTTGATAACCCACTGATTAGAGGCTGGCCAAACACAACGTCTAAGAAGTGGCAGGATTTTGTCCTACTTAACTAAATCAAACAAAACTAAGCTAAATAATAAATATACAAGTTATTTTGCACCTCTAGGCCATAAGGCCTTCTTAGTCCTTAACTGTAGGGTGACTTATATTTATGCAGTCTTTACCAATCCAGCCCATAAAATGCAACTCATGAAAAAGTTCTATAAATGAGAAGTAATAAAGCATCTCTGCTATGATTTTTCATTGTTGGAAAGTTGCAGAAGTTACATTATACTACTGAAGTTCATACCTCTTATGGTCAATAGGCATGGTTGAAAGGTGATGAAGAGGATGAATACGGGTGTTGGAGTTTATCACTATAAATACATGTTATCATTTTGCTATGCAGAAAAAATTATGCTTACTGCTGATTATGCTGCATTTCTACAGGAGGGTTGTGGCTGGAAAATAGCTCTGGGCGGTCAGCCAGTTTCAGCCACCACACACAGACCACCACCCTCAGATATTTACTGTGTTTCAATACTAGAATGATTTTCACACGTATCTAGATGTGACCTTATTCCTCCCTGCAGCTACATGATTTCTGATAATCAATACTATATGATCACACCATGACGCTTAACCAATGAAATGGCTTTGAGTGTGTTGTTGTGCAATTTGCAGAGTGAATAAAAAGGCTGATGACTGGGAGGCAATTTGAAGAGGCTCAGAGTTTTCTGGAGTTGTCCTCGCCGCGGTTATGCTTGTGATTTGAACCCTGACTATGTCTGTTCTTTGTCACTTATGTTTGGTTTTTAGATCCGGCAGCAGGACTATGATGTAAGCTGCAGGAAAGAGGACCGGCTCATGTCTCTGGCTTTATGGAAAATGATGGTGACGGTTATCACTATGCATGTTGTTAATGTAGGCCACGACTTCAGCTCAACCACATGAAGGACATATTCCTGCAGGTTTTCGAAGCATTTTTTACTCAAACACACCTGACTCAAATTAAATGGATCCAACAACCTATGAAGTCTGGCAAACTGACTCTTTAATTTGAGTCAGGTGCGTTGGAGCAGGTATAAACAAAACAAAAAAAAACCTGCAGAACTGCAGCACTTGCATGACACAAATTTAGCAGCCCTGAACTATAGGATTTATGACAAGTAACAAAATGCCTTGCAACAGCAGGATGAACAAAGTACCACAAACAAACTATAATAACAAATACAGTCACATTTTATTACTAATGTACTTTTTATATAGAGAGCAGCACAAAGTGCTCTCTCCATAATAAAAATGTGAGCAATAAAAAAAAAATAAAAAAACTATTTCAGCACATACTTGATTGATCCATATTTCTCTCCATCTCCCACACACAAAGTGCAGATGCCTACACAGATGATCTTAACTAAATATAAAAGTATAAATTAAATTAAACATCTGGCTTGATGCTGTTCTGAGGAAACAATATGTACACTTAAAACAGACAAACTAAGTAAAACTAGGACAACAGGAACACATAGGGACAGGACAGACAAAGATCTGGTTAGGAGAAAAGGAAACCACGGAGTATTTGAGCTAACGGCTTAATAAGGTGCAGGTGTGGTAATCTGCAACAGAGGGCCAGGTGCAAACACAACAGAACTAATCAACCTGAACTGAAACATAACCTGAACTAAAAACATGAGAACAGATTGAGGAAATAATACTATAAGCATAAATATAACATAAAGTAAACTAATAACACAAATCATAGCCGTCGTAGCAGAGACAGTGTTGTGTAGCATGACTATACATAAAGCATCTAAATGGAATTTCTGCCTTTTTTATCTAATCTCAGTTTGGCATTCAGGTTTACCATTTTATAAAAAGCCAATATTAAATACTGATTCATCATTAAGTCAATTACAATGTTTTGCATGAGAAAATTGTCCTTCCGTTTGCCTCAGAAGTTGGGTCATGGAGCTGGGAATACTCAAGCTCAGCTATTATACAAACACCACTAACATGTTCAAAAGCGTTTGGGCAGTTTTATTTGTATGAGGGATTTAATGAGACCCAAACTGACAGAAATGCCAAAGACTAATTGGTTTTGTGCAGTTATCACAATGTTTTATGTGCAGAGCTGTGTTGAACTTTTAGTTTGTGGTCCAAGAAAGTTCTTCCAATTTCCAAGCTGAAATTTGACACTGGAGGGCATAACAACAGATTTTTCCAACTGGAAGCAAAAATACTTACGACATCCAAGCTTACATATGTCAGTTGCATATCTTTATCTAATTGTCATTATTTTGTAGAAATAGGTTTTCAGTTTGATATTTAACGTTTTTTGGTCACAAAAGTGTTGCACATGACTGATTTACACAAGGAATAAAAGAGTAAAACATTGCAGGGGTGAATATTTTTTATAGACACTGTACATTTTAGCTCGAGTTGCAATGACCCTAGTTGTTTATCTGTACAGAGATTAATTTGACACTTTTCACACCTGATTCAATTAAATTCAATTCAACTTTATTTATATAGCGTCAAATCATGGCAATGCCATCTCAAGTCGCTTTACAGACAGAGAGAGAAAAATAAAACATAATGAAAGCCAATTCATAATAGCCTATATAAGGAAACCAAAAGATTGAGTTGGAGGCTCCAACTCAATCTCCCATCCTGAGCAAGCACACTGGCGACAGTGGGAAGGGAAAAACTACCTGATAAAAAAGGCTTCTATTAGAAGAATTGTCATCATCTTGAGATTTCCATCCATCCATCCATCCATCCATCCATTCATCCTCCTAACGGGTTGGTCCAATTAAGGGTCATAGGGAAACTGGAGCCTTTCCCAGCAATAAATGGGCAAGAGGCAGGGTACACCCTGGATGGGTCACCAGTCCTTTACAGGGCCAACACAGTGAGACAAACAACCATTCACACTCACACTCACTCTTAGGGACAATTTTAGAGTAACCAAGTAACCTAACATGGATGTCTTTGGATGGTGGGAGGAAGACGGAGTACCCAGAGAGAACCCACCCACGGAACTGCAGAACAAGCAAACTCCACACTGTCTGAACCTCCCCCAGTTGAGGCTCAAACTAGCGACCTTCTTGTTGTGCTAACCACTACGCCACAGTGGTTTAGGTTTTTCATTTAAAAAAAGACTTAACAGAGTGTTTATTAGCTAAGGTTGCTATAAAGATTTAGCTTGATGGATAACTGCTATGCTTACAGCAGCTATAGCACCAAGTTGGAGTTCATTTAAGTAAGTTTAAAATTTTCTTTGTCCATTTGCATGTTTCCAGATAAATAAGTCGTAAATAAAAATGTGCTTTGTGTCCTGATGCGACATCTCATGTGTTTTTCGCAGTTTTAGTTTCCTGTATTTTTTTGTAGTGTTCCCTGTTAAGTTCATTTTTGTGTCTTGTTGCCTGTATTGATTTCCCGTTCATTAAGTTCAACCGATTTAGTTCATTCACTACACCTGTGTCTTGTTTGGTTTCCCAGTATTTATAGCACTTGGTTTCAGTTCTGTTTGCTAGTTCATTTTGTTAGCTTCCTGTGTTTGTGTGTCAAGTCTTTTTGTGGAATAAAGGCCTAGATTTAGCATTCCTGCCTCCATTCTTGCATTTAGGTCCACCTCCACCACCTCCTCGTGACACTTTGGCTTCATGCAGCTTTTAACCCTCAGTACTGTGACTTCTAACTGTTAGCTTGACGCAGTTCCTTGACCTGCCTCTTCTGTTAGCACACTGCTGTAACTAATGAGTGAAGAGACACAATTCGGTAGATTGTAAACATAATTTTACTTTGTTTTTTCTTAATTTTATTGGATAGGGACAAGTATGTTAAATAAATCATTTCATACACTACAGCATTTTAGCCAAGGCTAATTCTCAATGCTCGCCCCTCGTAGCAGTTCTGTATGGGTGGGATGTGGCTCAGATATCCAAAGCAAGTTAACAGTGCATTTTAAGGAAGAGTAATGTTTTTTTTATTTGAAAACAGTGCGGCCCTTTAGTGTTCTGTTTGACTAGGCTACAGTCTGTAAAAAGAGTTCACAGCATGTACAATTATTCTTGTGCTGAAACACTCCCTCTGATCCTGGCATCCTATCACCTTGACCTTTTACACAAGACTGAACATCCCTGAGGGGAGCTAAGTAAAAGGCCACCTCTGCGTTTCCCACTGATGTTACTGATGCGATATCAATGTTTTTTCATTGAGAAGGGGATTTACTCTCGCCTTTCCGGTATATGAGGCCTACCACGTCTCAGAGAGTTGCCTGCTAAAGGCTGTCAGAATGCATAAGGCGGACAGAAGGAGACTTTGTCATCCCCTCCCACCCCAAGGACAGCGCTGGGGGCAGCAGAGTAGCACTGATCGAGAGCAGCACCTGTCAGGTGAGGCTTTTGCAGTTGATGGCACAGAAGGAGCGCTAAGTCGACTGCTATGACTGCTAATCTCTGACGCGGCAACCTGCCGGGCTCTGCTGGTCTCCAGAGGGAGAACACCAGGAGCCCAAGCGCTGAGGCTTTTTCTGGGGCTGCAGTCCTGTTAATGTCTCCCTGAACAGAATGAACCACACTGATATGCTCTAAATACATTTCATTATCATCATCATGATTATATTACTAATTGTGTGTACTCGGTAATGTGCTACAGCAGGCACCTCCTGGGAGGTGTCTGAAAGACTGTATGATTAAAACATGTATGATGAACCATGCATCAAAACATCCCTGCGGGCTTCCTCGCAAGATTCATGTAAGCGGCTCCTCTGATACTTGAAGCCAGCAAACAGCAGAGGATGCAGTCTACTGAGGGTTGAAAGGATGAGGAGGAACCTGCAGGCAATAACAAGACAGCAGGCGGATTTTAGAGATGCAGAGGATTGACCTGAGCTGACCCCATCCATATCCATAAACCCACACGACATAACCCATATACCTTCAGACATGACTCCAGCACAGCCTAAATAATTCCTCTACGCTATGAAGGCTGAGGTTCAAATCATTCCTGGGCTTCTTTGGCCTGTACCGAGGAGTGTTTCCATCTTTATGTGTGGCTGACAGGAGAGGATAAAGTTTTTGTGACAGCATTTGATGAATGTTTAATCCTACATTCATACTTACCGAGCTGGGATTGGGTCCCAAGTCAAAACCCACCAAAGACACAGCAGCAGGTGTGTAAAATATTCATCCGCTACACGCTTCATTAAGAATGAAACATACCATGGTCCCCCTTCATTTATTCATTTCGATTATCGAAACAAAAGACAGAAAAATGAAGAGATTAAAACATGGTGGGCGCGCTATTCTGTATTTGTCTCACAGATTTGTAACAATTTGTTTTGTGACAAATAACTCTGCATGTTGAAATCCCGCTGTCATCTTGCTGAGAGTCAGGCAGCTCCTGCAAGAGGAGCTTTCATGTGAGGGCCTGTAACAAATCACCGTCTGTTCGGGACTCTCCAGCACTGCATCTGACTGCAGCAGTTTGACCTTTGACCGGTCTGTGAAACGTCCACCAACTCATCATACAAAGCTTGTTGATATATATCCCAGCCATCAACTGTGGATCGGACACTTCAATTTTTATTCATTTATGTCAATTAATGACGTCCCCTGGTGGCAGGGGGTCACACTCGGACATTAGTCATTTAATCTTGAATGACTAATGCTGTGCCTGTCAGTGATTAGGCTAATTTTTTTCCTCTTTTTTTCAGAATGGTAAATATGCCACTGTAGAGTGACAGTGCTGCTTCAACACGGTCCGGCTTTTTTAAATAGATCTGTCACATTGATGACATAATTTCCCCATGGAGATCATTAAAGTTTAATCTAATCTAATCTAATTACAGTAAAGATGTTCAGATCCTGCTACAGTCCAAGCAAACCACTGAAATAAATAATAGAAACTTTAAGGAACTTTTTGGGGGTTTTTTTTTTGTTGTTTTTAGAGACAATTTAATGACAAATATGTCAATATTCGATTGTGTCGCAGAGCTAACTCACCGACAGAATAGTTACTTTTACTATGGAAGTATGCAATATATTGCTGTTTCCATTTTTCTTATATATAGGTAGATAAAACTTACATTCAATACATGTTTGGCTTATGCACTCGAGCAGCACCTTTACCTGGAGCCCTGCAGCAAGGAAACAGGAAATTTTATAACCCACAGCACACATGAGGCTTCTTTTTTTCACACACAAATTAGTAAAACATTGCCTGGCTGAAAAATGAATAAAATGAATCTGTTGAAAGGCATTTAGCTCTGATTGCGACGGCACTTGCAGTGGTTTTGTGTCAATAAGCTTATGACATGTCACAATGTTCCTTTCCATCCAGAAATGCATTAATTTTTCACTGAGCTCTTGCATTGTTGATGGAGTTGGACCACTGTGTGCAACCTTCTCATGCACACAGCGAAATTCTCAGTGGGGTGAAGGTCTGGAGCCTGTTAATGATGTCCTGGACCTTTCTTTTTTTTAAGTTTTCTCTCTTTCTTTTCTCTTTCTTCCTTTCTTTCATTTTTCTTTTGAACAACTTGAAACCATTTATTTAGGTGTGTACTGCAATAAAGGAAAGTCAATTGTTTTTTATCCCTTCGTGACAATGCAGCTGTATCTTCAAACAGGTTTCAAACAGTAACCTTTGCAGGAAAAGATGAATATTAGAAAGTCAAAAAGAAATTCAAGGTGTGTCTTGGCTACTGAGACTTTCTTTGACATTGAGAGCCATTTTCATAATTTTATAAATAAATAGTAAAAGTAATCGCTATTCAAAGATATACACTACCACTCAAAGGATTGGACACATAGTCCCAGAGGATTTAATGGAAAATTGTGTCCAAACTTTTGACTTTTGACTGTTTGTTTAAATAAATATGCTAATGAATGAAATATAAAATATCCATCCATCAAATTTCTTAATTCCTTGTTTCATGTAAGGGAAGTGAGGAAGCTGGAGCCTCTCGTCCAGCAAGGTTGCCAGTCCATCACAGAAATATAAAATGATCAAATACATTTTATATGATAAACCTATATATTTATTGACACTTTTTTTAAAAAATAATGTTGTCTGATTATTTATTTATTAATTTATGTATTTAGTCATGCTCTTATTTGCAAATGGTGTTTATTAATTATGTAAAACTATTGTTATATAGTGCCATATTTACTTATCTTATTAAACGTTCATTTTGCAGTCCCACTTTACATTCATAGCTCTATTTCTTTCAGAATTAGGTATAAAAAGTGCGATATAACATAATATGTTTTTATTTAATTTATCTCATTCGTACATTTATTTATGTCATTAAGTATTTACAAATTTTAGTATTTATTTATGTATTAATAAAACAGCCCTCCATTCTTTATATGGTACAAAATAAGCAATATTGTTTAAAAAATTAGGTTAAATGCTGCTTATTGTTTACACATTCAAAGAATGGAGATCTGTTTTATAAACATAT